>NC_083462.1:808974-833974 GCF_030014155.1 Tachysurus vachellii | reverse complement strand
GTTATTCACCATAACTCCAATCACTACTGCTGTACACCGTTATAACAAGTGTGTGTGTGTCTCTCTGTGTCTGTGTGTATATATGTGTGTGTCTGGTGTGTGTGTGTGTGTAGAGCATCACTCACAGCTTATCTTCTTCTAGCTCGTAGTCCATGGTGTCTGAGAACGTCAGGTTACAGCAGGTCTGTGTCACAAACCTGCACCATCACAATAACAGTCAGGAACAAACACAAGACCTCTGAAAAGCTAGCAGGCAAATTTACAGCACTGACATTAATCCTCCATAACAGTCATGTAGTTGTGTCTGAGCCACTAACTAACCCTTATACACTAATACTAGTGATGTAGTTGTGTCTGAGCCACTAACTAACCCTTATACACTAATACTAGTGATGTAGTTGTGTCTGAGCCACTAACTAACCCTTATACACTAATACTAGTGATGTAGTTGTGTCTGAGCCACTAACCCTTATACACTAATACTAGTGATATAGTTGTGTATGAGCCACTAACTAACCCTATATACTAACACTAGTCATGTAGTTATATACTAAATAACCCTAGTGATGTAGTTATATACTAACCCTAACACTAACCCTAGTGATGTAGTTATATACTAACTAACCCTAACACTAACCCTAGTGATGTAGTTATATACTAACTAACCCTAACCCTAGTGATGTAGTTATATACTAACCCTAACACTAACCCTAGTGATGTAGTTATATACTAACTAACCCTAACACTAACCCTAGTGATGTAGTTATATACTAACTAACCCTAACACTAACCCTAGTGATGTAGTTATATACTAACTAACCCTAACACTAACCCTAGTGATGTAGGTATATACTAACCCTAACACTAACACTAACCCTAGTGATGTAGTTATATACTAACTAACCCTAACACTAACCCTAGTGATGTAGTTATATACTAACTAACCCTAACACTAACCCTAGTGATGTAGTTATATACTAACTAACCCTAACACTAACCCTAGTGATGTAGTTATATACTAACCCTAACACTAACCCTAACACTAACCCTAGTGATGTGGTTATATACTAACTAACCCTAACACTAACCCTAGTGATGTAGTTATATACTAACTAACCCTAACCCTAGTGATGTAGTTATATACTAACCCTAACACTAACCCTAGTGATGTAGTTATATACTAACTAACCCTAACACTAACCCTAGTGATGTAGTTATATACTAACTAACCCTAACACTAACCCTAGTGATGTAGTTATATACTAACCCTAACACTAACCCTAGTGATGTAGTTATATACTAACCCTAACACTAACCCTAGTGATGTAGTTATATACTAACTAACCCTAACACTAACCCTAGTGATGTAGTTATATACTAACCCTAACACTAACCCTAACACTAACCCTAGTGATGTAGTTATATACTAACCCTAACACTAACCCTAACACTAACCCTAGTGATGTAGTTATATACTAACCCTAACACTAACCCTAGTGATGTAGTTATATACTAACTAACCCCAACACTAACCCTAGTGATGTAGTTATATACTAACCCTAACACTAACCCTAGTGATGTAGTTATATACTAACCCTAACACTAACCCTAGTGATGTAGTTATATACTAACCCTAACACTAACCCTAGTGATGTAGTTATATACTAACCCTAACACTAACCCTAGTGATGTAGTTATATACTAACCCTAACACTAACCCTAGTGATGTAGTTATATACTAACCCTAACACTAACCCTAGTGATGTAGTTATATACTAACCCTAACACTAACCCTAGTGATGTAGTTGATCATGTTTATATCTGTTCTTTAGCACATGAACTAGTTATATAGACGTCATTAAACCTGCTGTACTGTTGCTGCTCGTTATAAACACTTACCGTATAAACGCTTCCTGAACACAAAGTAACTTCTGTGTCTTCTTTTTATCGGCAGTCGGAAACGCGTTTAGTTTAGAATTAATAATAAAAACAGAGATTACAAATGTTCCATCTTTCTCTCTCTCTGACGTGTACCTGCAGACTGCGTCACTTCCGGCCGGTCACCGGAAACACCACCTACTCATGTACACTATCGGTATATATCAGTTTTTCTTGTTTAATTTCTATCACTGAATAAACTTTAAATAATTTGTTATAAACGATTAAAAATCTATAGCTAAATATTTCAGACTGTCTAGTCATCTCCCTAATGTTGTTATTATTAATCTTTAATATTCACTTATTGTATAACTAGTTTTTATTTTATTACAGTAATTTTATTGTTATTTTGTATTATTTATTTATTCACTGAATTTTATTCACTTTTCAAAACATTTCATTATATATTTCATATAGTTCATTCTCCTTATTATTCGCCTATTATATAACTTAATATATATATTACTTCCTTTTGTTTTTATATCTGTATTTTCTCTACATTTTGAAGCTCTTTGATTTATTTATTTATTTATTTATTTATTTATTTATTTATTTATTTATTATTATTATTATTATTATTATTATTATTATTATTGTTATTATTATCCATGATTTCACCGTATGATTCATTCACCTGCTTTAACTCCAGATAATAAACTACACACAATTTTCCAGTTATACATAATACACAATGTTTAATACACAATGTTTAATACACAGTGTTAATACACAATGTTTAATACACAGTGTTTAATACACAATGTTTAATACACAGTGTTTAATACACAATGTTTAATACACAGTGTTTAATACACAATGTTTAATACACAATGTTTAATACACAGTGTTTAATACACAATGTTTAATACACAATGTTTAATACACAATGTTTAATACACAGTGTTTAATACACAGTGTTTAATACACAATGTTTAATACACAGTGTTTAATACACAGTGTTAATACACAATGTTTAATACACAGTGTTTAATACACAGTGTTTAATACACAATGTTTAATACACAGTGTTTAATACACAATGTTTAATACACAATGTTTAATACACAGTGTTTGATACACAGTGTTTGATACACAGTGTTTATACACAATGTTTAATACACAGTGTTTAATACACAATGTTTAATACACAGTGTTTAATACACAGTGTTTAATACACAATGTTTAATACACAGTGTTTGATACACAGTGTTTGATACACAGTGTTTGATACACAATGTTTGATACACAGTGTTTAATTCAGTGTTTAATACACAGTGTTTAATACACAATGTTTAATACACAGTGTTTAATACACAATGTTTAATACACAGTGTTTAATACACAGTGTTTAATACACAATGTTTAATACACAGTGTTTAATACACAATGTTTAATACACAGTGTTTAATACACAATGTTTAATACACAATGTTTAATACACAATGTTTAATACACAGTGTTTAATACACAATGTTTAATACACAGTGTTTAATACACAGTGTTTAATACACAATGTTTAATACACAGTGTTTAATACACAAAGTTTAATACACAGTGTTTAATACACAATGTTTAATACACAATGTTTAATACACAATGTTTAATACACAGTGTTTGATACACAGTGTTTGATACACAGTGTTTATACACAATGTTTAATACACAGTGTTTAATACACAATGTTTAATACACAATGTTTAATACACAAGGTTTTACTTTAAAAAGAAAAGATATCATTTTTTAAGAAAACTGAAATATAGACAAATTAAATAATGGCTTTTACACTATTTGGTCAGAGCGAGAGGAAGATTTTTATATTTTTGATTTTGACTACAAAAATGTATCAGGTTTTTTAGCCCTACTTCACAAAAATGAAGAACAATGAATGCAGATGAGTAATGTTTTTATGTTTGTAAGCGCTTTACAAAGCTATTGTAAAGTTTATTGTTATATATTATATTGTAATTGTACAGTGCTATCATAGTTTTCAGGCAGGTACCTTGTTTATATGTACATACAAATGCACAGTAAAACAATCTAAAAACATTATTATACAATCACATCCAGCTTCAGTCTCATTAATACAGGTCTAATGGTGTGTTCAGGTCATGTAGAATGGGGACAGTGGGGTATATATATGTATATGAGAGTATGAGAATAAATCTATAGGATGTTCACCAAGCACATGTCCAGTTAAACAACGTTAATTAATGTATAAACAGTGTACTGTGTAAAGGTCTTAAATACATGTAAAGAAACGCTCTAAAGTCAAGATGCCCTGAATATTAGGTGTGAAAGCATGAGGACTTATATCGATTGTGTAATATATTAATATCTTCAACAATTCTGTAGCAATTGTGTTGGAAAAGTAATGTTTAAAAAATTTTATAATCTTTTTGTGATCCAATAATTCAGAATAGTACAAAGAAAAATCAAGGGACAAAACACTTATTTTCTAATATACATCTTTTATTTTATACAACAATTCTTAAAATATGTGCATGCAAAAGACAACGTGTAATATTCTTATGTAGTTCACAGACAGAGGCGTATTAAGTAAGTCACAAATTCATCAAGATTTCAATCTACAGTAGAATTAAAAATGTGAAATAGTTAAATATCGTACTGGTGAAAATAACAAAAATGAACACATCAACAGGAAAATGAATGAAAAACACCAAATAGACCATAAAATAATGAAAGGTACTAAGTACACCTTGTGGTCACCTTAAGTACCTCAAGGCTTTTCCTGATTTTTGAGTCATACTGTAATTTGAATGTGAGGTTTTCTTTAAGGTTTATTTACATTTTTTTAGCTTCATTTGTTCTTTCTATTCAATTGTTATTATTATTTCTCTCACATTATGTGTAGCTGTTCCAGTTATGGTCTTGAGGCACTAATTAAATATATGACATACTATTATAACTCACTTAAGCTCTCAATGGCTCTGTCTTTAGTGATTTTCCTCCATTCGTGAGGGATCTCTCCATTCCCTGTGAATTTTTTCTTGTAGTGCTTTTCCAGGTCTTCCTGAAACCTGCACACGAACCACTTCCAGTAGGGCACCTCAGAGGTGTCAGGGCTGATGTTCCACTTAGCATATTCTCCACCTGCTTTTCTGTACTCTTTAAAAGCAAACACACCATCAGCCGTGCGGAAGAACATGTTACTAGTAACAGCAGATGTGCAGAAATCAACTCCAAGATTTTCTGAAAACATGAAAGACCATCCATTAATCCCACAGTTGCGATGGAAACGGACACTGTGATCTCCGTCATGATCCTCCATTGTGTTGGTGCAGATGGCATTGCAGAATGGACACTGAACCCAGCAGCATCGACAGAGATGTTCAGTCAGAACTGTTTGTGGGTTCTTCTGAAACATTTCCTGTTTGAGGTCAGAGATGTTTTCAAGTTCACTGCATAACTTTGTCATGGTGTCAGTCAGGCCTTTATTTACAACCTCTTGAAGAAAGCCAAGGTCTGTAATTTCTTTCTGCTCAAGACATGACTCTTCTTTAAACTGAAGCTCATCTTTCAGCTCTTTGGAGAAGTTCTCCAGCCACATGTCAATGTTTCCATTTCTTTTAGTCACATCTTCTGTTGCTTTATTGACAGCGTCCATCACACATCTTCCCTTTGACTTTATGTTAGTTTTAATATTCTCCAGAACCTCCTGATGTTTGTCTTTAAGCAGGTATTTATTTACTTCCTTAGTAATAAATTGATTGAAATGTTGTTTGGATTTGTGAAGGTATTCAACATAGTTCTGGAAGTTTTCCTCTTCTGCTAGTGAGGTCAGAATGTGTTTTTCCAGATTTGACCTGTTTCCACTGAATGCGGGAATGTCACCTTTCATTTTCTCAGCTACATCAATAGCAGTTTGGTCGTACGCTGCCTGCAGTATAGATGGCTGAAGTTTATCCACAATGAAGTCACCAAACACTGTTGTTGAGGTCGCACCATTATAATAGTTCTTGAAGATGTTGAAGTACTGAGACTTCTGTTTTTTCAGGTAGAGTCTGACATTATTAGCTTCCTTAAATTTATTGTGAAGGTCATTGAATTGGTTAGCTACAAGGCTGCACACACAGAGACACAGATCCACTGTGAATTCCTTCTTAAGTGTATATTTGGAGGACTGACTTTGGTGGACTTTTACTTGGTTTTTAATGGAGGTTATTATTTCTGGGATGTAGATCTGACTGTATCCCTGTTCTGCAATGGGTTTCCTCTGAATTTCTTCTTCAGTGTCTTTGATCACTTTCCCAATCAGTGCTCTAAATAATTTGTTATCCTCAGAGCTTAGACTGATGGCTCTGAAGTTCTCTTCAAGTTGAATGTTTCCAACTGCATGAATAAGTGCACCAGGGCTTTCATCTCCTTCCTCCATGTGTTCCTGTGGTTGTAGATGTTCCTGAGGAGGCTCTTGTTTGTTTAGAATGATATAGACGGAAAAATCTCCGATGGATTCAAACGTTTTGTATGCAGCCTTATTCTGTCGCTCACAGATAAGGTTTACCTCATAACTTTCAGACAGTGTCTGTATTACATCTCCCCAGATATCAATGTTGTCAAATGAAGGTACATCTTCTGTCAACTCCTTGACCCACTTGTCCCAGACATCTTCGAATTCTGTTCTGAGTGTATTTTCATCAGTTTCTTTACATTTTAGACGTTTTGCTAGGTCTTTGCTCTGTTTATAAAGCTTTTTTTCCCTCACAATTTTTTCTTGGTCTATCTTTTCTCTTGCAATTTTCAGGGATGCAACTTTCTCTAACTTTTTCTTTGTTCCTTTTACAAGGTCAATGTAAAGATCCAAAATTTTTCTCTCAAATCTTTCACGCCACTGGATCAAAGTTTCTTTATTTTTGTCTTCATCAAAGAACTTTGCAGTTGATTTTTCCACACCTAACTTTGTGTCTTTCATGTCAGACATGATGTCGTTTTCATCAATCCTTGGGTTCTTTTCATTGTTGACTCTGTTAAGCAGTTTGTTCTCGGTTCTCAACATGGCTCTCCTAAGGTTCCAGGTCCACTCACAGTATTCATACTCTAGTTTTCTGTACACTGCGATCTCTAAAGAGTTTTTGAAGCTAAAGACAAAGTTTTCATTCAGCAGTGCATTCCATAAATTGTTTAAATGGGATTTAAATTGTGAAAGACTTATTATATGATCTGTCTTAATATTTGAGAAGATGTTTCTCTTTAGCTCATCAATATTTTCACTGTATGATGGGTTTGGTGGTGCCATGGGTGGACTGCCCTCCCAGAGCTGTGCAAAGTACCTAACATCACTTTGCACATCAAACTTAATTATATCACTAAAACACTGAGCATCACAGTCTTCTTCTTTAGCTGCTAGCTTGGTCATGTCATCCAGTCTTTCCTGTAAGCATCTCCTTCCTTCTTCATTTTTCTCTCCAGCAGTGATTTCTGCAACATTCTGATGGATAAACATGCATCTAGGATTCAGTCGGACCTTCTTCATCCTCAGGAAGGCCTGAACAACAATCTGAAGGATGTCCTGCATCTCAGCAGGGTTCTCACCAAAGATGTTGATCATGGTCAGGTTTCCAAGACCAACAACGAATGTGGCGAGTTCATTGTCATGATGTTGAGTGGATGTTCCTGTGAGCTCAAGTGCTCGAAGTCCTTCAGTATCCACAACTAGGATGTAATCAAACTTCAGCTCTTCCTTCATCTCCTCTGACACTCTGACCAGCTGCATGAAGGCTCCTCTGGTGCACCTTCCAGCACTGACAGCAAACTGGAGTCCAAACATGGCATTCAGCATGGTGGATTTCCCAGAGCTCTGAATCCCCAAAACTGACAGCACAAACACTCTCTGATCCCCCAGGACCTTCACAAGTTCATCTAGAACTGCTGAAACCCAGATCAGAGGAACATGAGAAGCATCTCCATCCATCAGCTCCAGTGGATATCCACAGAGCATGATATCTGCTCCAAGCTTAGGAAGGCAGAGGAAATCTCCTCTTGAAGCTCCTGCCTTGTGAGTTTGTACAGAAATGAATGACTCGTATATCTGACTCATCTCCCTGAGGAAGTGTTCCAAACCCAAGGCTCCGGTCTTCAGCTGTTTTGTTTTGTCCTGACGTTGTGAATCCCTGAGTCCAGAGAGTTCATCTGTGGTGTAGTTGTCAAGCAGGATTACAAGCCATTTCAGAAAATAGTCTTTATAATTTGTGTCTGATGAATTCAGAGTGTCGATAAACATCTTCATGACTTTTGTAACTCCACACTCATTCTGTTGCTTACGGATCGTCTTCATTTCAGTTTGTTTTTCACACCTTTTCATTTCTATTTTTGTTCCATGCAGTCGATGTAATTCTTTGTTTTTCTTGCACCAGTCATGCCACAGTTTCCCCTGACAGGGCAGATGTTCTTCCTTCATTTCAGACAGCTGCAATCCATGGAATAACTTTGTAATTTGTGATGCTACGTTTTTCCCCTTCTGACATTTATCATCTTCCTCATCTGTTCTGATGTTTCTGCTCGCAGCCACATTTTCAAGTCTGAATTTGGGAGCTAAAGCAAGACACTTTTTGAGGGTGTTTCTGAGATCTTCAGATATATCTGACTGATTTCTCTGTTTAAGACCAATTTTAAATTTCTGCTTTTTATTCCCAGTTACACGTGAATTACTGTTGGTGAATAAGCAAATTAGTGGCTTTTGGTTTTTGCAAAGATTTTTTAGTATTGTGTTATCCTTTTGTTCAGATAAAAGTACAACATTCACTGAGGACATTTCAGTCAGGACTTCCAGTTGCTCTTTATTAGCTTCTGCATCACCATGGAGATTACAGAACGCCACACAGTCAGAGAAACAATCCGTTTCCTTCCCTGATGGGAAGCACCATGTGATCTCCACCACTCCATCCATCAGGAGCCGGTTTCTGCTGCTTCCAGGACAATCTCGGTGGAAGAATGTGTGATGTTTCTCGTTAATCAAGTTGTTCATCAACTGAGACTTGGATGAAGATACAGAACCGAACCTGAAAAAAGCCACCATTGGAGTTTCAGCCATAGAAACTGGCATAGTTTTGTTGATAACTTTTCTTGCGGAGTCAGTGGTCTTCCAGCTTTTTATGATTTGGCGAAAAGTCCAGAGAGGAAACTCGATCTTTCTGGTGAGGAGATTGGGCACCAGCAGAGGCAGAGCGTACTGACACTGAGCTAGTTTAGTCACTATGAGCTGCTTTAGGAAATGATCGGAGCAGTGGAACACCGCCATCTGGACATCCATGGGGTGAACAGGATATCTATTGTTTACGGGATCAGAAGTTAATGTGGAGTCTGCATCAAGAAGAAATGAAAAGCTGTCCTCCTGATCATCATCCACTTGGTCTGGTGACACCTCATCCTCTTCCCTGGTTTGTTTAACAACTGTAATGTATCTTGCCTTGTAGTTCACCATCAGCAGCTTTTGCAGAAAAAGTAAATGTAATGAAGGTTCTTGGTGTTGTGATGGTTTATTTATTTGAAGAATATCTGCAGGTTTTAACAGAAGGTTGTGATTTCCCAACACTCTTGAAAAGAGTTCTTTCAGTTCTTCAGAAATATCTGGTCTGCAGTCTGCGGCATTACGTTCTGGTGTTTTTTCCTGTCAGACAAAATATTACCTGTATGTTTAATCAGTGGTCACCAAAGTTGGCAGAGAGTGTACAGAACAAATAAAAGTTTATTATTGTGTAAATTAGCCACATGATTTATATTAATGTGTGGAGCTTGTGGACAATTTCTGGAGCTACTCACGTTTGGCTGTTTTGTTGGATCTTCTTTGAGTTCCACTTCTTCTTGCAGCAGAGGCCTATTTAAGGCTAAGAACACAAACATGTTATGAAGTAAGCTCTAAACATGAAACACTCAAAGTGCCACGTTTCCAACAAATGAGTTGTTCAGACTAAATAAATATCACTGTACAAAGTGAAAAGCTCTTAGTATTTAGCATAGTATTAGCTACAGGCTCTTACCAGGCCGATTCTTAATGAAAACCTTCTCAAATCAGTGATTATTATGCCCAGTGTTATAGATTTACCAAAGTACTACAGTATGTTTGTACAGGAAATGGTCTAAAGCAATACTGCTATAAACATTTGGTCACTTTTCTAAATGAAGGAATTTAAAGCTGCAGCTTTGCCTCAAACAGCACAAACATTCAGTCATGTGTGAGCTTGTGGATGTGGAAGAGGGCAAAGATCACTTTAATCCCTGAGTTACACTGCCCTCTGTCTCAGCATGAGCAGCAGGTTAAACTGATGTGGAATAAAGCCTGTGTTTGCTCCACCCTCATTAGCTGGTACATTTACATTTCCAGCATTTAGCAGATGCCCTTATCCAGAGCAACTTACATTTAATACAATTGAGCGTTAAGGGCCTTGCTCAGGGGCCCAGCAGTGGCAGCTTGGTGGACCTGGGATTCAAACTCACAACCTTCTGATTGGTTGTCCAACACTTTAAGCACTAGGCCACCACATCCCCTGAGGTTGAGGTTTAGCTAGTGTTTGGGAAATGTCAAGACCAAACTGGGTAGAAATTCATTCTATAAAAGTTAGATGTTAGAACAAGAATATTATTAGTGTGAAGTATGTAAATAGTGTTGATACTGTAATATCATATACCTCTTTGGCCTGTGAAGGTTGTGTTGTAGATCTCAGCAGTGTAGCAGCTCTGCTTGCTCTCAGAGATCTCCATCTTCTCCAGCAAGGTTCTCATTTCTGATTGGTTGTTCATGCTCTTGCTGCATGTGTGGTACCTGCCACCACACTGCCGCATCAGATGCTCTAGAACAGTGTTTTTCTTTAGATCATCTATAATGGTGTCACACTCCTCCTCTCTCTCATAAGTGAACAGAATCATCACAAAGGGAAGAGCACCTTCTCCAAACGTCTTCTTCAGCCACTCGAGCCCCATTTTATTAGTGTCTGTTAACCGGTGCAGCTGAAGCACAAAGATGAAAGCGTGGATTTCATTTTCACTGATGAGTTTACTGGTGAACTGACGCATGGTGTTTGGGGAGAATTCGGTCTCTTCCCAGCCGAGAATATTGATGACAGAAACATTACGTCCTGAGACCATTCTTTTTATCGGGACAATCTGAGAGAACTCTAAAATGGGTTCATCCTGTCCAAGTAGTATATTATCAGGTCCAAAGTGGACTGCAGACATGTTTCCAAACAGCACAATATTGACACTGAACTCCTGTTGGGCTAAAATACAATAAAAACAATGCTGTTA
The DNA here is from genome assembly GCF_030014155.1 of Tachysurus vachellii. Classification (NCBI taxonomy): domain Eukaryota; kingdom Metazoa; phylum Chordata; class Actinopteri; order Siluriformes; family Bagridae; genus Tachysurus; species Tachysurus vachellii. The sequence continues at coordinate 822,778 of NC_083462.1, read as the reverse complement.
TAATCCTGCAGACGCAGGCCAGTAAACACCAGTTATTAAATTCTTACCCATTTTACTGGCTGATGGAACACTAGGACTTGATGGTACAGATGTTCTTTTTCCTTCTGTATGCTTGTTAACTCATGTCATGTTTTCTTCTTTTACTGGGTTCACTGTGAATAAAGATATGAAATTAGGACTAAATAAGGAGACATAGCTAACCTTCAGTTAGTTCAGTAATTAAATATAAACACTGGACCATTAGAGCCTCCAGTGTCTCAAACAGGATTGAGCTAAAGCTGCTTTCCAAATCTACAGAGACACAAATTTCATTCATTCATTCATTCATTCATCTTCTACCGCTTATCCGAACTACCTCGGGTCACGGGGAGCCTGTGCCTATCTCAAGCGTCATCGGGCATCAAGACAGGATACACCCTGGACGGAGTGCCAACCCATCACAGGGCACACACACACACACACACACTCTCATTCACTCACACAATCACACACTACGGACAATTTTCCAGAGATGCCAATCAACCTACCATGCATGTCTTTGGACCGGGGGAGGAAACCGGAGTACCCGGAGGAAACCCCTGAGGCACGGGGAGAACATGCAAACTCCACACACACAAGGGGGAGGCGGGAATCGAACCCCCAACCCTGGAGGTGTGAGGCCAACGTACTAACCACTAAGCCACCGTGCCCCCAGAGACACAAATTTACGTGCGACAATTATTCCGAGCCAAAATGGACATATTTACTCCTTATTCAGTTGATCCACAGTGATGTTTTTGTACAAGTGTTATAAATGTTGTAAAGAATGGTAAAGGAACTAAAGTCAGACCCAAACAACACTGAAAAACACAAAATAGCTGCTCGCTTTAATCACTGACTCATCCTCAACCCACATCCTCACCAAAACACACACGAGGGCTAGCTATCATGTGACCTGGAGAATTTGTCACTATTTTATTTAAATAAATAAAAATAGAAATTCAAAAAGATGGTCAGGTGAATCAAGTGGAAAATAATCTGCTTTTTATACTGAACCGCAAAAAAAACCTCTAAATCACTCGACACACAACAGTCAAAAACCAAAAGGTCCAAAATGAGTCAACAGCTGGGCAATTGGGGCTAAATTCCCATGTAGGACTTCAGTACAGTACAGTGACAGTGTGGAGAGATGAGTGAGAGAAACAGATACAGGACAACAGCAGCCTCATCACCAGAGAGTCTGAACATCTGTAACTTTAACAATATATTATTAAATATTAACCAGTAACGTTTATTACACATTAATGAACTGTTTCTATTTCCACAGCTGTATAAATGAATAAGATTCTATTTTATTCTGCCTTTTGTTCCACAATAACACGTCCTGCTGGAGCTCCAAATGATTAAACCACATTCATAAATAAATAAATAAAAGAAGTTTCAGTGTTTTTGTTGGCATTTATAAGACACAGGAGACGTAAGAGATATAACAGATAAACCCTTATTAGGGAATAAAACAGATAGATTTATCAGTAAACCAGCTGAAATGTCATCACTACAGATTACAGAACAATATAAATGTTTAATAAATGAATGAATTAAAACTCCAACCTTGTGTTGTCTGTTCCTGGTGTTATTAAGTCTGTAGTAAAGTGAAACCTGTTCTGTGTTTTTTGTGTAAGAACTGAGTCACTTCCCTGAAATCACGTGACACAAAACAACATGTCTTAGTCTCCACCACTGCAGAATGTGAAGGCTGAAGTAGGAGCAGAAAACTGTAATGGACAACAACAACAACAACAACAACAAAAAGACTAGTATAGAACATAATCTAAAACTGTACACAGTGTAAACACTAACCAGTCTAACTGCACACACACACGCGCGCACACACGCACACGCAGGGACGCAAACACACACGCACACACACACAAACACGCGCGCGCGCCCGCGTGCACAAACACACACACACACACTGCTCCAATAAACTTAGACACGGTATGTAACACAAAACTCACAAAATCATTAAAGTAAATTAAACAAACAAGAAAAGAAGAAAGTCAGTAAGGTGAGTGAGTGTGTGCCCCCTGGTGGTGTGTGAGGGGTAGTTCATCCTGGCCTGGACAAAATAAATCTATCTAACTAATAAATCTATAATATGTTCTGTTATCTACCTTTATTACTGAGAGTCCTTTACTGTCTGAGCTCAACACACCTGTATTTCAGTTAAACATTTACCAGTGGTCACACACAGACACACACACACACACACACATACACACACACTGTGCTGCTGGAGAAAGGAGAGAATAATGAGGTGGAGACATTGTGCGTGTGTGTGTGTGTGTGTGTGCATGTGTGTGCATGTGTGTGTGTGTGTGTGTGAGAACAGTGCAGTTCCACACAGGAGTGTTTTTTCTCTTCCAGCCTGGACGATGAGCGGTAAGAGCTGAACACTGCACTCCTTAAACACTTTTTAACACTTTACATTAAACACATTTCTGCTCTGGATTAACACTTACACTGTTGGACAAATCATAAGCCTTAAATCTACTGCATTATTAAACATTTACAATAATACAATGTTGATTTAAACAGTTCACAATGCAGGTGTTTATTAATGACTGGTGTTTGTATTGATGGTGTTTGTGTTTACTGGATACAGGAGCTGGTTAGAGATATTCACATTAGATGTAATTAAGATAGAAAGTGTTGAATTAACATCTTCTGTATCGGCTTAACACCATAGTGTTCATTCATTAGTGTATATATGAACTTTTAACTAGTCTTATAATTGAGTTACATAAAGAGTTGTTACTGTGTGTTGGATTATATGTAGCTGGACACAAATAAACACTACAACACTGAAGGTGTTAATGATAATGTCTTATTAATTCAACACTGTAAATGTTCAGATTTCTTTCAAGAGGTTCTTAAGCTCTGGTTCTTCTTTTACTTTCTTTTATAGATTTTACTGAACCATCTGTTACAGTGTTGAGTTACCTCTTAAATGTAAATTAGACTCTTGAAGTGTTGAGTTTTAGTGTTCAGTCTTGTAGTGTTGAGTTAAGTGTAATAATATGAATGTCATTATTTCAGTCCTGTTGTTTTAATCAGTCAGAGAGTACAAAGTTTACCTCAGTCTCTATCGCTGGTATTGAGGTGAGCGTCTGGACACTGTGGGATTAGTGAAGAGAGTGTTTGTGTGTGTTTGTGTGTATTTGTGTGTGTGTCTGTGTGTGTTTGCGTGTGTCTGTGTGTGTGTCTGTGTGTGTGTTTGTGTGTGTGTTTGTATGTGTTTGTGTCTGTGTGTGTTTGTGTGTGTTTGCGTGTGTGTGTTTGCGTGTGTGTGTGTCTGTGTGTTTGTGTGTGTTTGCGTATGTGTCTGTGTGTGTGTTTGCGTGTGTGTGTGTGTTTGTGTGTCTGTGTGTGTGTTTGTGTGTGTGTGCCTGTGTGTGTTTGTGTGTTTGTGTGTTTGCGTGTGTGTGTCTGTGTGTGTTTGTGTGTGAGTTTATCATTGGTCATGGGATCTTAACAAACGGGGCTCTGTGTGTGTTGTTATTTGTGGTGTTTGTGTACAATGGATTTACAGAAGTGTTTGTGTATAATGTTTGCTGGGTGTTTGTCCCACTGTGCCCCAGACCTCACACCATATACCCCCCCTCCCCGTCTCACTGATGTTTATCAGGTGGTGAATAATTCAGGCTCAGACGGCCAGGTTTACATTCCTGAACACTGAAACATTGCTGTAGGATCTTTAGAACCCACCGAATTCTTCTTTACACACAAACACACACACACACACACACACACACACACACAGTGCTGGGATGAGCCCAAAACTGTCTCTACAGTGAATGCACAGATTGTAGCTTCTGCTCTTTACTATAATGCTGTGTTTATTCACCCAGACAAGCAGGAACATGCTGATATTCCTGTAATGCCTCCAGCTCTGATTTTTACCCTCACTGTGACTGTCTGCTGGTGCAGGTGGGAATGAGTGGGCGGGGCAGTGTGATGTTCCCCCTGAGGAATCTCCATGGAGTGAGGAGGCATGTGAGGAGATGTGGGAACGTGTGGAGGGAGTGAGGCACAAACTGACTCGAATCCTGAACCCAGCTAAAGTCACTCCGTATCTGCGCCAGTGTAAAGTCATCGATGAACAGGACGAGGATGAAGTGCTCAACTCCACACAGCTTCCTCTACGCATCAGCAAGGCTGGTCAGAGCAACTGCCCCTACTATCCCCACCTCACCTAACTGATCCATCTCTCCCTCACATTACTGCCACCCCTCACCAAAATACCCCAGATGACCATTATACTACTGCCCCTCTCCTGTCAGCCATTAATTTCTTACTTTGTATTTCCTGTAAAAGAACATTCGGTGTGATTTGATATTTGTGTGTGTGTGTGTGTGTCCTTGCAGGTCGTTTATTGGACATCTTGAGGGGGCGTGGTCAGCGTGGACTACAGGCATTCATGGAGTCTCTAGAATTTTACCATCCAGAACAGTACACACAACTGACGGGTCAGCAGGCCACACAGCGCTGCTCCATGATGCTCGGTGTGTGTTTGTGTGTATGTGTGTTTGTGTGTATGTATGTTTGTGTGTATGTATGTCTACATTTATATCTTATTGTCTTTTCCAATAAGCTGAAGTTTGTATGTCTGTGTGTAGATGAGGAAGGTCATGAAGGTCTAACCCAGTTCCTGCTGTTAGAGGTGCGAAAGTTACGAGAGCAGTTGCGTAACAGTCGCATGTGTGAGAGGCATCTATCACAGCGCTGCCATGTAGCTGAGGACGAGCGAAGCAGAGCAGAAAAAAGATACCAGGAACTCAGAGAGGAGCACAGCCAGCTAGAGAGGTGTAGACACACACACACTCACACTCACACACACACACACACACACACACACACACACACGAATACATACACACTCCATTCCTTTTACCATCTGACGGTGATCTACAGACACTCCAGTTCTTTTGTGTTTTGTAGAGTCCCTGTTTAGGCATTATCTCAGACTCATATACGATTTGAGATTTGTGTGTGTGTGTTTATGTGTGTGTGTGTATGTGTGTGTGAGACAGGCTGAGGCAGGACTGTGAGGCAGGAGTAAGGGAGATGGGTCGGCTGAAGGAGAGGCTTTTAGAGCAGGCAGTAAAATATTCACGAGTTCTAGAAGAACAACGCAACGCCTCCACCCGAGAAAGAGAGTTACTCTCACAGGTATCACTCACACACACACACACACACACACACACACACACACACACACACACACACACACACACAGCTTAGTCTTTCCTGCTACTAATCAGCAATGTGAACCTTGTGGTTTAGACCAGAAAAACAGACTGAAAAAGAATGACCTTTAATCAGGAGGACACACTGATGATGTACAGAGTGACAGGTTCTGAGTAAATGTCCAGTGTCTCTAGTCGAGCAGTAGGAGTGTCATAGCTAAAGACTCCTCCTCTGTGTGTTAGATCGAACAACTGAAGAAGAGCACTGACAGAGGATCTGCCCACTCATCGTCAATCACAAGGAAGAGTGGAGTGTCTGTGAGTGTGTGTGGTGCCCCTGCTGGTCAGGAAGTGGTACTGCAACACACAGATTCACTGACCGAGCGCATCAGTGATACACAGGTGTGGAGATTTCAGACATTTATAAATATATAACTTATCAATGTATCAAAGCCAAGGTTTCAGTGTGTGTGTGTGTGTGTGTGTTTAGGCACTGCTGGATATTCTTCATCAGGACCGTAGGGAAGCAGCAGAACAGAGGAAGGAGCTCTGTGGTACCATTATCAGACTACAGGGGGAGCTGGAGAGTGCTGAGGCCATTAGGGGAAAGGTGAGGAGACATAAACTCTTAGTCACACACACACACACACACACACACACACACACACACACACACACACACACACACTTCATCTTTAGTGTTCTCACAGTCACAGATAATTTAATGTGTTTTTGAACATCATCATTTTCTTTTTTCCTGAGATTCATTACACAGGATTGTTGTTATTTATCAAGTTGTGTGTGCGTATGTGTGTTTGTGTTTGTGCCTGTGTGTGTTTGTGTGTGTATGTGTTTGTGTGTTTGTGTGTATGTGTTTGTGTGTGTGTGTGTTTGTGTATATGTGTGTGTGTTTGTGTATATGTGTGTGTGTGTTTGTGTATATGTGTGTGTGTGTTTGTGTATATGTGTGTGTGTTTGTGTATATGTGTGTGTTTGTGTGTGTGTGTGTGTTTGTGTGTGTGTGTGTGTGTATGTGTGTTGTGTGTGTGTGTTTGTGTGTGTGTGTGTTTGTGTGTGTGTGTGTGTGTGTTTGTGTGTGTGTGTGTGTGTGTGTGTGTGTGTTTGTGTGTGTGTTGTGTGTGTGTGTTTGTTTGTGTGTGTGTGTGTGTGTGTTTGTGTGTGTGTATGTGTGTTGTGTGTGTGTGTTTGTGTGTTTGTGTATGTGTGTGTGTGTGTGTGTGTGTTTGTGTATATGTGTGTGTGTTTGTGTGTGTGTGTTTGTGTATATGTGTGTGTTTGTGTGTGTGTGTGTGTGTTTGTGTGTGTGTGTGTGTGTGTATGTGTGTTGTGTGTGTGTGTTTGTGTGTGTGTGTGTGTGTTTGTGTGTGTGTGTGTGTCAGCTGGAGGCTCAGTGTGAACAGTTACAGTTGAGGTTACAGACCCTGCAGCTGGACTGGGAAGAGGAGCAGAAGAGAAGTTTGTCTTACTTCAATCAGATCATGGAGCTGGAGCGAGAGAGAGACCAGGTATCTCCATCATCATCCTCATTCTCACCTGCATGTTCCTGTCATTAATAATAGGCCATGTGGTAAAGACTGTTTTTTACTTTACCCAATCAGCAGCATTGTGTGTGTGTGTGTGTGTGTGTGTGTGTGACCTCGCTGTGGGTTTCCTTTAGCTTCTGGTTTAACAGCTCATATCATTCTCTCTTGCTCCAATAATATTTAGACTCGGATTCCAGTCATAAAGAAAAGTAAAATTGATAAAACACAATAGAGGGTAAGAACCAGGGGTAAGAACCAGAGGGTAAGAACCAGAGGGTAAGAACCTCTCTAGTATAAAAACACCACACACACTATTAGTCATCATCAGAGTTTTCACTGTTCACTTTAGTGATCAGTTTCTTTAAAGGAAAGATTTCCACATCAATAAAAGCTCCTTCCTTTCTAAAATGTTTGATATTGTGTAGAAACTGTTTACGCTCAGGGGGAAACTCCTCTACTGACACGTTCTTCTGCCATTTAGTCAGTTTATAAAATCTTTAATGTCCTCAGCTGTAAACACCATTTAACTGTTCCTCTTGGGAATAAACATTTAACACAGAGTCTGACACACATTTCTGTCAAGAGTCTGATTCTCTTTTTCACCCGTTTCTTTCCTTGTCCGTTAGCTTTCTTTTTCCTTTTTGTTGGTACATTAAACGTGGGCTCATACACCATCTCCACGTCTCCCCCGTCCCCCTGCACTGGTGTAGCGGGTGGTGTTTCCAGGCGGTTGCTCTGCACCTCTGTGCCTCCCTCTGCCAGCACAGGCAGCTCCAGCACTGCACCAGAAGCCACTGGGCTTTTCTCTGTGCTGTTCAGACACACAGCTTCTCACCGTGTAGAGTAAATGTGAATCAACTGATTAAAAGCAAATACTTTCATCTACCTTCTGACCTTCCACCACTCTGTGTGTGTGTGTGTGTGTGTGTGTGTGTGTGTGTGTGTGTTAGGCTCTGTGCAGTCGGGACAGTCTGCAGCTGGAGTTCACTGACTGTCTGCTGGACAAGAACCGTCTGCGTAAATGTATCACTGAGCTTCAGGAGCGAGTGGAGCAGCTGCACAGAGAGCTGGAGAGAGAGAAGGGCAAGAACCATGAACACACACACACACAGAGCTGCAGTCACGGAGTAAGTTAACATGCGCACACACACACACACACACACACACACACACACACACAGAGCTGCAGTCACGGAGTAAGTTAACATGTGCGCGCACACACACACACACACACACACAGAGCTGCAGTCACGGAGTAAGTTAACACACACACACACATACACACACACAGAGCTGCAGTCACGGAGTAAGTTAACACACACACATACACACGCACAGAGCTGCAGTCATGGAGTAAGTTAACACACACACACACACATACATACACACACACACAGAGCTGCAGTCACGGAGTAAGTTAACACACACATACACACACACAGAGCTGCAGTCACGGAGTAAGTTAACACACACACACACAGAGCTGCAGTCACAGAGTAAGTTAACACACAAACCACACACACTCACACACACACACACACAGAGCTGCAGTCACGGAGTAAGTTAACACACACTCACATTCATACACATATATACACACACACACACACACACACACACACAGTAGCACTGTCACGGAGTAAGTTTGATGTATGATTATCTTATTATTTTGGCGTGTGTGTGTGTGCATACAGTCTCACCTGTCACTGCTCAGTGAGGAGTGTTTTGGGCCGTGCTGTTCACTCAGTCTAACTTCCTACAACAGCACACAGCTGCTCAATAAGGTTTCTCTCTCTACCTCACACACACACACACACACACACACACACACACAATGTGTTAATATTATATACTGTGTTATAGATTGTTGTTATGTACTGTTACAGTCTCCCTCTAATGGTCAGAACAGTGAACACTCAGAGGGTAAGAAGCTCACTGCAACTCTCTCACACACACACACACACACACACACACACATACACACATGTATGTGTGCAGTGCAGGTTTAACAGAACTTAGTGCAGGGGAACAGAACTTAGTGCAGGTTTAACAGAACTTAGTGCAGGGGAACAGAACTTAGTGCAGGTTTAACAGAACTTAGTGCAGGTTTAACAGAACCTAGTGCAGGTTTAACAGAACTTAGTGCAGGGGAACAGAACTTAGTGCAGGTTTAACAGAACTTAGTGCAGGGGAACAGAACTTAGTGCAGGGGAACAGAACTTAGTGCAGGGGAACAGAACTTAGTGCAGGGGAACAGAACTGTCACCATCAAGGCCTGATTTTAGAGTCTGTTTGTACTGTTTGTTAAGGAGGTCATTTATAATGCAGAGGATCAGGAATAATGTTAGAACCAGAGGGAACTGGTTGTTAACTATAGAGAGCATAAAGAAGATCTGAGTGATGAAGATTCTCACCATGATGAAGAATAATCCCCTGAGTGATGTTCTGAACACACACCTAACACACTTTATCTCCTGTTCCTCTCAAAGATTCCCACCACAGCTCAGAGGAGAACCTGCACAGTCCAGTGAGTATCTCACACACACACACACATACACACACACAGACATGCACACACACACATATTCACACACACACATACACACACACACACACAGACGCACACACACTCACATACACACATTCACACACACAGACACACACAGACAGGCACACACACACACTCACACACACACACATATTCACACACACACATTCACACACATGCACGCACACACACACAGAATCCATATTATGTTTTTTTGATGTTCTTGGTTTGTGTGTGAAGTTAAACAGAGCTAAGGAGATAAACCGACTCTCCACCTTCCCGTTCCCTCCTCACATTAACTCCATCAGCCGACGAGTCAACACTGAGTATGTCTCTGTCTCTCTCTCACTCTCTCACACACACACACACACACACAGAGACTCACACATAAACAAACAAATTCCATTAACTTCAATTTTATGAAAAATTTGAGTTCCTGTGATGTAAAAAAAATGACATGCCAGTGACCTACGAGTTCAATTTCAGGTTTGATTTGGATTCATGGGGCAGTGACGAAACAGAGAACATCACAGGTTCTGATTTGGCTGGTGAGTGAGTGTGTGTGTGTGTGTGTGAGTGAGTGTGTTAGTGAGTGTGTCTGTATGTGTTAGTGAGTGTGTGAGTGAGTGAGTGTGTGAGTGAGTGTGTGAGTGAGTGTGTGAGTGAGTGTGTGAGTGAGTGTGTGAGTGAGTGTGTTAGTGAGTGTGTCTGTATGTGTTAGTGAGTGTGTGAGTGAGTGTGTGAGTGAGTGTGTGAGTGAGTGTGCGAGTGAGTGTGCGAGTGAGTGTGCGAGTGAGTGTGCGAGATGTTTTAGTGTCATAAATGTTTCTGTCAACGTGTTAGCAATAAAAATGCAGATATTTTTCTCTTGGGTGTTTTTTCTTTCTTTGGTGTGTGTGTGTGTGTGTGTGTGTGTGTGTGTGTGTGTGTGTGTGTGTGTGTATAGACACTGAATCATCACTGTGGGATTCATGCAGTTCTCTACAGTCCTACTTTGTTCCTCTTGATCCATCCAACCTGCTACCAAATGCTCAACAAACACTGAAGTGAGTACACACATACACACACATATACACACACATACACACACACACACACACACACACATATACACACACACACACACATATACACACACATACACATATAAACACATACACACACACACATACACACATACACACATACACACACATACACATACACACACATACACATATAAACACATACACACACACATACACACACACACATACACACATACACACACACCTACACACACACACACGTACACTCACACACACACACACACACACACACACACACACACTTCCTCTATCTACACTGAACAAAATTATAAACACTTCAGTTTTGCCCCCATGAGCTGAACTCAAAGATCTGAGACTTTTTCTATGTAAACAAAAGGCCGATTTCTCTCAAATATTGTTGACAAATCTGTGTAAGTCTGTGTTAGTGAGCACTTCTCCTTAGCTGAGAATCCATCCACCTCACAGGTGTTATATCACGATGCTGATTAGACAGTATGATTATTACACAGATGTGCTTTAGGCTGGTCACAATAAAAGGCCCCTCTATAATGTGTAGTTTTTATCACACAGCACAAAGCCACAGATGCCCCAGGTTTTGATGGAGCCTGAAATCGACACGGTGACTGCAGGAATGTCCACCAGAGCTGTTGGTCATTAATTTAATCTTCATTTCTATACCGTAAGACGTCTCCAAAAGCGTGTCAGAGAATTTGGCAGTACATCCGACCGGCCTCACAGCCACAGACCGTGTGTAACTACACCAGCCCAGGACCTCCACATCCATCCAGCATCTTCACCTGTAAGATCGTCTGAAACCAGCCACCCGACAGCTGCTGCAACAATCGGTTTGCATAACCAAAGAATTTCTGCACAAACTGTCAGAAACCGTCTCAGGGAAGCTCATCTACATACTCGTCGTCCTCGTCAGGGTCTCGACCTGACTGCAGTTTGTCGTCGTTACCGAATTGAGTGGCCAAATGCTCACATATGATGGGGTCTGGGTCTGGAGACGTGTTCTCTTCATGGATGAATCCTGGTTTTTACTGTACAGGGCAGATGGCAGACAGCGTGTATGGCGTCATGTGGGTGAGCGGTTTGCTGAGGTGGGGTTATGGTACGGGCAGGTGTATGTTATGGACAACGAACACAGGTGCATTTTATTGATGGCATTTTGAATGCACAGAGATACCATGACTAGATCCTGAGGCCCATAGTTGTGTCATTTATGCAGGACCGTCACCTCAGATGCAGCCATGCTGCAAGGATCTGTACACAATTCCTGGAAGCTGAACCCATCCCAGTTCTTGCATGGCCAGCGTCCTCACCGGACAGGTCACCCACTGAGCATGTTTGGGATGTATAACGACAGCGTGTACCAGTTCCTGCCAATATCCAGCAACGTCGCACAGCCATTGAAGAGGATTGGAGCAACATTCCACAGGTCACAATCAACAACCTGATCAACAGTGAAGGAGATGTGTTGTACTGCGTGGGGCTAATGGTGTAAACACCAGATACTGACTGGTTTAAGGACCCCCAATACAGTAAAACTGCACATGTGGCCTTTTATTGTGACCAGCCTAAAGCACATCTGTGTAATAATCATACTGTCTAATCAGCATCATGATATAACACCTGTGAGGTGGATGGATTCTCAGCTAAGGAGAAGTGCTCACTAACACAGACTTACACAGATTTGTCAACAATATTTGAGAGAAATCGGCCTTTTGTTTACATAGAAAAAGTCTCAGATCTTTGAGTTCAGCTCATGGGGGCAAAACTGAAGTGTTTATAATTTTGTTCAGTGTATATTTGGAGCTGTACAGAACGTTCAGTGTATATTTGGAGCTGTACAGAACGTTCAGTGTATATTTGGAGCCGTACAGAACGTTCAGTGTATATTTGGAGCTGTACAGAACGTTCAGTGTATATTTGGAGCTGTACAGAACGTTCAGTGTATATTTGGAGCCGTACAGAACGTTCAGTGTATATTTGGAGCAGACCGTGCTGATGTAACAGCTTTCCTCTATCTATCTCTTTCAGATCAGAGCCTTCACCTTCCTCTCCACCCAGTAGCACAAGTCTGGCTGATGACATCACAGTTGTCGGGGGCAACCGCACAGGTATCTTTGTGCAGACGGTGAGAGTGGGGTCAGCAGCTGAGAGGTGTGGCCTCAGAGAGGGGAGTGAGCTAATAGAGGTGAGGGAGAGAAGGTATGTGTGTGTGTGTGTTTGTGTGTGTGTTAACTCTGTGTGTGTGTGTGTGTGTGTGTGTGTGTGTGTGTTAACTCTGTGTGTGTATGTGTGTTTATGTGTGTGTGTTAACTCTGTGTGTGTGTGTGTGTGTTAACTCTGTGTGTGTATGTGTGTGTGTGTTTGTATGTGTTAACTCTGTGTGTGTGTGTGTGTGTGTGTGTGTGTTAACTGTGTGTGTGTGTGTTAACTCTGTGTGTGTGTGTTTGTATGTGCTAACTCTGTGTGTGTTTGTATGTGTTAACTCTGTGTGTGTGTGTTAACTCTGTGTGTGTGTTTGTATGTGTTAACTCTGTATGTGTGTGTTAACTCTGTGTCTGTATGTGTTAACTTTGTGTGTGTGTGTATGTGTTAACTCTGTGTGTGTGTGTGTTAACTCTGTGTGTGTGTTTGTATGTGTTAACTCTGTGTGTGTTAACTCTGTGTGTGTGTGTTAACTCTGTGTGTGTGTGTGTTAACTCTGTGTGTGTGTGTGTGTGTGTGTGTGTGTGTGTTAACTCTTTGTGTGTGTGTGTGTGTTAACTCTTTGTGTGTGTGTGTGTGTTAACTCTGTGTGTGTGTGTTAACTCTGTGTGTGTGTGTGTGTGTTAACTCTGTGTGTGTGTGTGTGTTAACTCTGTGTGTGTTAACTCTGTGTGTGTGTGTGTGTTAACTCTGTGTGTGTGTGTGTGTTAACTCTGTGTGTGTGTGTGTGTTAACTCTGTGTGTGTGTGTGTGTTAACTCTGTGTGTGTGTGTTAACTCTGTGTGTGTGTTGAGTTGGAGGAGGTGATGTTTTCAGGAGGTGGTGTTGATCTGACTCAGTGTACATCAGAAGTTGCTCACTTTACTCTTCAGTGTTGGACAGAACCGTCGTCCCTTAAACACAGAGTTAATGAAGAAGGTGAGATCCTGCTTCTTTATCTGGTCTTTAGTTTGTAGTCTTTTACTCTTAGTCTTTAGTTTGTAGTCTTTTACTCTTAGTCTTTAGTTTGTAGTCTTTTATTCTTGGTCTTTAGTTTGTAGTCTTTTACTCTTAGTCTTTAGTTTGTAGTCTTTTATTCTTGGTCTTTAGTTTGTAGTCTTTTACTCTTAGTCTTTAGTTTGTAGTCTTTTACTCTTGGTCTTTAGTTTGTAGTCTTTTATTCTTGGTCTTTAGTTTGTAGTCTTTTACTCTTAGTCTTTAGTTTGTAGTCTTTTACTC
>NC_083462.1:796474-801474 GCF_030014155.1 Tachysurus vachellii | reverse complement strand
CAGTGTGAGACACATAGTGTGACAGTGTGAGACACATAGCGTGACAGTGTGAGACACATAGCGTGACAGTGTGAGACACATAGTGTGACAGTGTGAGACACATAGTGTGACAGTGTGAGACACATAGTGTGACAGTGTGAGACACATAGCGTGACAGTGTGAGACACATAGCGTGACAGTGTGAGACACATAGCGTGACAGTGTGAGACACATAGTGTGACAGTGTGAGACACATAGTGTGACAGTGTGAGACACATAGTGTGACAGTGTGAGACACATAGCGTGACAGTGTGAGACACATAGCGTGACAGTGTGAGACACATAGCGTGACAGTGTGAGACACATAGTGTGACAGTGTGAGACACAGTCCTTTACTACAATTCCATGTTCTCAGTTCCATTCTATTCATACAACATGTTCTTCTCAGAACTAGCTCCTACTCACTGTGCTCCTGTCCAATGTCCCTAAACCCTAAATAAGAAGTTGTTTCACACACGTATGTATGTCTCCCCCTGCTGTATGACTCAGTGTACTACACTTCCTCCTGTACACAGGAAAAAGACTCGGGTTTAATGGCCGAATAAGAACTTTACTGCAATAGCAGCAGCGCTTTTATAAACATTCTTCAGTCTTTACACTTTATTGTTCATTACTGCGCGTGTTTCCGTGTTTACAGCAGTATATATAAAGGCGGTGTTATTATTGTCCTGTTTAAGGAGCTGCAGCTGAAATGTCCTGATAAATAAACACACCTCACAGGTACAGTACACTTTATTCACACACACACACACACACACACACACACACACACACACACACACACACACACACACACACATATTTGATGGAGTTTGATGTGTAATTATGTGTTTATTAAAGCTAAACCCCGCTGTGCTGCTTGCTTTGGGCTACAGGTGCTAGCTGTTTTTAGCATTTTAGCAAGATGACAACTTTTAGTCGATGCAAAAGATATTTTCTTCCACATTAACACGTCACGTTAGAGTTTTAGTAAACGTTTAATCTTCATCTTGCAGAAGAAAAGCAGGAAATTGATCCAGATGAGTTATATGCGTCATGTCGGAAAATGCAGTTATCTGAACCCACCTGTATTCATACAATTCCTTCATACCCCACAAGGATTGGCTACTCCTTAACCCAAATACTGCTTTGATTGGTCAGTTTTACTCCCACGTTAACGCAGACGCGATCCTACTGGCTAATCAAGTCGTAGGAGGCGGGACATGTCGAAATGTGGGTAGGAAGAATAACACTGACTTGTTTACATGTTAGCTTTAGCATACAGAAGCTAGTTAGTAAACTGCAGAATGTTCCTCAGATTAACATTTTATTACCATTTTAACTCAGTACGCTTAGTTTAGGTGTAGATTTTAAACTGTAAAGTTTTAAATGAACCGCTTTTATGAGTCGACAGACTTTAGTTATTTCTACACATTTTACCCCAAACATTTAAAACACTGCTTGATGTTGTGTCTCCTTCACTGGGGCACTTTGTCAGGTTCTGCCCCGACCAGGACACCCCACAGACCTGCTCTTGTCAGTCACTCAGGTTCTTACACTGGTCTATAACAGACCTGACTGTCCTCCTGATGCCCCACATTCTCACAGCTCTGATAAGGAGCAGATACTCAGTGTTTTTCACTGCACCTGCCAGCTAATGTTCAGCTGATCAGTACGACATCATTAACACATGACTGGTGGAGATGTTATAGACCTGTCTATACAATACTACATGACTCGTTACAGCTGATTTAGTCTGTTTCTGCTCTGGTGATTTCTCCAGATCTTTGTGGACATGCATGTGGACTAACATCCTGTAAATCTGTTCTATTCTGCAGTTTAATGGAAGACTTTATAAAAACAGCAGAAGATCAGAGAACTCCGGTTTCATCCGAGGTGTGACACATTGTGGTTTAACACAGACACAGAACACACAGACTGTATGGTGTTGAGTTTGGTGTGTTGTCTTGGGCATGCTGATGTTGTTTATATTGATTGTGTCTTGTCTTGTTTCAGGACACCAGACAAGTACTTAAAGGTAAATACCTTAGTGATGTGATTAGATAGTGTAAACTCTGTCTGTGTTATAAACTCTGTGTACTAACTGACATACTGATGTAAAAGTTTGTGTTCTTGACTTTCTGTCCACTCAGACTCAACCACTCCTGTCCCCTTAAACTGTGTGACACTGCGCTCTAGTTCCACTCCATCCTTGTCCCCTTATCCTGCTCTTGGCGGACCTGCAGTGCTCCCTGCAGGTGAGAGCAATGAAAAGCAAATCACTGTGGCAAATGGACAGGTCCCTCCTGCGTTGTCTTTGTGGCACATGTCGCGTGAAGTTCCACCTCGTTTCCGGAACCATCAGGAGCCTAAAATCCTGCTGAAGAGGGGCCAGTCTTTAGATGGTATTTCACCATTACTGCACACAATGGATCAGTCAAATGCAAGCACTACACAACGCTCAGGTGGGCAAGTAATTTAGTACACATAAAGTCTCTACTAGTCACCAAAATAGCCCCTTTTAGTCATCATGTTTTATCATGTACGAATGAGGGATTTAACGCAAATGCAACTTCTATAAAGCTTGATTCAGCACTATTTTGTGTCTGTTTTGTGTGGGTTTTATTTATTTATTTATTTATTGAGATCTTAACGTAAACCTCACCACTTTCCTACTTTTCCTGCTGTCTTTAGCTTCTTCAACTTATGCAAATTCCACATGCGTCCCGGGCTCCGGAGCACCGCTGCTATCTCAGGGAATGGATAAGGTCGTAGTAGATGGGTCTGACCTGCAGGCATGGCCATTTATTGTGGACAGTAGGAGGCAGAAGGAATCTATGAACAAAGCTTCATGGGAATGCAATCAAAGCATACAAAAGATCCAGACAGAACAGGTGGAGCTTGATGTCACTGCAGATGTAAGCAATGCAGAATCAATCTTCTGTTCCTCCTGTGAAACTGCCGTGAATTCAGCAGATACAGAATGCATGCAGCAGAAGATACAAAGTCAGGATGGAGGCCAAAGTGAAGACAACAGGGTGGAAAAGGAAACGGGACCAAACCAAGCAGAAGCAGACATTGCTGACGGCTGCAAAGAGTTAAACGTGGCAGTGCAGCTCCCTTCTTTCAGTTCAAATCTTAAAGCCTTAATTCCTGGTACGTGTCCTAGTAGCACAAGCGGAGAACTGCTGGAGTCTGGAGAAGTATGGGGAACATCTGGGGAAAGCCAAATGGGATTGAAAAGCACTGGGAGTAATGGAGTCAGCCAGGAGGTATCTCAGACAGTTTGGGGTGAAGAAAGAGGTGGGTTAAAAAAGCAGGCAGCTACAGTTAGGCTGGGTGACGTGCCAAAAGACGGCAGGAATGAACAGTCAAATGAAAGCCCTGAGTGTTGTTTACAGGACAGTCAAATTATTACAAACAATACAACAGAGAAAGTGACGAATGAGAAAGAACAGCAGGGCTCTGAGTGTGAGTCTGTTGGCCACAGAAGCAGCGAGGGTGGGACTTGGTCTCACAACAACTCCAGAGCTCAATCCTCATGCACTGAAGTGACCTTACAGAGCATGCTCAGTCGAAATGATCTGGATCCCAGAGTACTTTGTAACACTGGTTGGGGGCAGACTCAGATCAAGCAGAGCATAGCCTGGGATTTGGAGGTGGACAGTAAATCAGGTGGAGACTGGACTGAGCATACACAAACTGATACTAACAGCCCCAGCTGTCCTCAGTGGTCCAGGGATATGCAGGGCCATTTAAAGGGGGGCAGGGGCCAGAGAACTGGGAGTAAAGAGGACGAATGTGAGGAGAAAATAGATGGTGAACAGGGTGCCTTACTGACAGGGAGGGGCAACAGCTGGGTGGAGGCGGTTGAGGATGAACAGGTAGGAAGGTGGGATGGGAATAGGAGTGGTAGTGGCCAGCAGAGAGAAGGGGACAGGGGCAGTTGGGGCCTAGGAGACACTCAGTGGGGGGAAAACAAAAGTAGAGCTGGACAAGGTGAGAAGTCTTGGGCTTATTCTGAGGATGAGGGATGGAGGTGCAAAAAGCACCAGGGATGGGGGGACAATCGCCACCCGCAACATATTACAAACAATCAAGCAGCACCGAAAGACCCAAATCAGCAGCAGCTACAACAATCCCAGTCCCAGCTCACACAACCAAGAGGCTTACAGGAGTCCAGGGATCCATCCTCAGGCCCTGTGGTATTGAACCAAAGCTCAGGATGGAAACCCGGTCCCATTCCACCCAAGTCTTCGGCCACTGAGCTAAGTGGGTGGGAGGAGCCCTCACCCCAGTCCATTAGCAGGAAGATGGAAATTGATGATGGTACTTCAGCATGGGGCGACCCAGCTCACTATGACAAGAGGAGTGTGAACATGTGGGAGAAGAGCAACCTGCAGCAGAGGGGGCAGTCTTCTCAACAACAGCATGAGTCCATGGCAGAAACTACCCTGACCAGCAGAGACAAGAACATAGGTTAGTGTGTATTAAATGTAGTGTGTTACAGTGTTAGACACAGTTAACAGGGTGGTTAGTAACAGAGTGGTAAGTAACAGGGGGGGTAAGTAACAGGGTGGTTAGTAACAGGGGGGTAAGTAACAGGGTGGTTAGTAACAGAGTGGTAAGTAACAGGGGGGGTAAGTAACAGGGTGGTTAGTAACAGGGTGGTTAGTAACAGGGTGGTTAGTAACAGGGTGGTAAGTAACAGGGTGGTTAGTAACAGGGTGGAAAGTAACAGGGTGGAAAGTAACAGGGTGGTTAGTAACAGGGTGGTTAGTAACAGGGTGGTTAGTAACAGGGTGGAAAGTAACAGGGTGGTAAGTAACGGGGGTAAGTAACAGGGGGTAAGTAACAGGGTGGTAAGTAACAGGGTGGTAAGTAACAGGGTGGTTAGTAACAGGGGGGTAAGTAACAGGGTGGTAAGTAACGGTGGTTAGTAACAGGGGGGTAAGTAACAGGGGGGGTAAGTAACAGGGGGG
>NC_083462.1:790085-795974 GCF_030014155.1 Tachysurus vachellii | reverse complement strand
TTAGTAACAGGGTGGAAAGTAACAGGGTGGAAAGTAACAGGGTGGTAAGTAACAGGGTGGTTAGTAACAGGGTGGTAAGTAACAGGGGGTAAGTAACAGGGTGGTTAGTAACAGGGTGGTTAGTAACAGGGTGGTTAGTAACAGGGTGGTTAGTAACAGGGTGGAAAGTAACGGGGGTAAGTAACAGGGTGGTTAGTAACAGGGTGGTTAGTAACAGGGTGGTAAGTAACAGGGTGGTTAGTAACAGGGTGGTAAGTAACAGGGTGGTAAGTAACAGGGTGGTTAGTAACAGGGGGGTAAGTAACAGGGGGGTAAGTAACAGGGTGATAAGTAACAGGGTGATAAGTAACAGGGTGGTAAGTAACAGGGTGGTAAGTAACAGGGTGGTAAGTAACAGGGTGGTTAGTAACAGGGTGGTTAGTAACAGGGTGGTAAGTAACAGGGTGGTAAGTAACAGGGTGGTTAGTAACAGGGTGGTTAGTAACAGGGTGGTAAGTAACAGGGGGTAAGTAACGGGGTAAGTAACAGGGTGGTAAGTAACAGGGTGGTAAGTAACAGGGTGGTTAGTAACGGGGGGGTAAGTAACGGGGGGGTAAGTAACGGGGTGGTTAGTAACAGGGGGGTAAGTAACAGGGGGTAAGTAACAGAGTGGTAAGTAACAGGGTGGTTAGTAACAGGGTGGTAAGTAACAGGGGGGTAAGTAACAGGGGGGTTAGTAACAGGGTGGAAAGTAACAGGGTGGAAAGTAACAGGGTGGTAAGTAACAGGGTGGTTAGTAACAGGGTGGTAAGTAACAGGGGGTAAGTAACAGGGTGGTTAGTAACAGGGTGGTTAGTAACAGGGTGGTAAGTAACAGGGTGGTAAGTAACAGGGTGGTTAGTAACAGGGTGGTTAGTAACAGGGTGGAAAGTAACGGGGGTAAGTAACAGGGTGGAAAGTAACAGGGTGGTTAGTAACAGGGTGGTTAGTAACAGGGTGGTAAGTAACAGGGTGGTAAGTAACAGGGTGGTAAGTAACAGGGGGGCTAAGTAACAGGGTGGTTAGTAACAGGGTGGTAAGTAACAGGGTGGTAAGTAACAGGGTGGTTAGTAACAGGGTGGTTAGTAACAGGGTGGAAAGTAACAGGGTGGTAAGTAACAGGGTGGTTAGTAACAGGGTGGTAAGTAACAGGGTGGTTAGTAACAGGGTGGTAAGTAACAGGGGGTAAGTAACAGGGGGTAAGTAACAGGGTGGTTAGTAACAGGGTGGTTAGTAACAGGGTGGTAAGTAACAGGGTGGTAAGTAACAGGGGGGTTAGTAACAGGGTGGTTAGTAACAGGGTGGTAAGTAACAGGGTGGTAAGTAACAGGGTGGTTAGTAACAGGGTGGTTAGTAACAGGGTGGAAAGTAACGGGGGTAAGTAACAGGGTGGAAAGTAACAGGGTGGTTAGTAACAGGGTGGTTAGTAACAGGGTGGTAAGTAACAGGGTGGTAAGTAACAGGGGGGCTAAGTAACAGGGTGGTTAGTAACAGGGTGGTAAGTAACAGGGTGGTAAGTAACAGGGTGGTTAGTAACAGGGTGGTTAGTAACAGGGTGGAAAGTAACAGGGTGGTAAGTAACAGGGTGGTTAGTAACAGGGTGGTTAGTAACAGGGTGGTAAGTAACAGGGTGGTAAGTAACAGGGTGGTTAGTAACAGGGTGGTAAGTAACAGGGGGTAAGTAACAGGGGGTAAGTAACGGGGGTAAGTAACAGGGTGGTTAGTAACAGGGTGGTAAGTAACAGGGTGGTAAGTAACAGGGTGGAAAGTAACAGGGTGGTAAGTAACAGGGTGGTTAGTAACAGGGTGGTAAGTAACAGGGGGTAAGTAACAGGGTGGTTAGTAACAGGGTGGTTAGTAACAGGGTGGTAAGTAACAGGGTGGTAAGTAACAGGGTGGTTAGTAACAGGGTGGTTAGTAACAGGGTGGAAAGTAACGGGGGTAAGTAACAGGGTGGAAAGTAACAGGGTGGTTAGTAACAGGGTGGTTAGTAACAGGGTGGTAAGTAACAGGGTGGTAAGTAACAGGGTGGTAAGTAACAGGGGGGCTAAGTAACAGGGTGGTTAGTAACAGGGTGGTAAGTAACAGGGTGGTAAGTAACAGGGTGGTTAGTAACAGGGTGGTTAGTAACAGGGTGGAAAGTAACGGGGGTAAGTAACAGGGTGGAAAGTAACAGGGTGGTTAGTAACAGGGTGGTAAGTAACAGGGTGGTAAGTAACAGGGGGGCTAAGTAACAGGGTGGTTAGTAACAGGGGGGTTAGTAACAGGGTGGAAAGTAACAGGGTGGTAAGTAACAGGGGGTAAGTAACAGGGTGGTTAGTAACAGGGGGTAAGTAACAGGGTGGTTAGTAACAGGGGGTAAGTAACAGGGTGGTTAGTAACAGGGGGGTAAGTAACAGGGTGGTTAGTAACAGGGGGTAAGTAACGGTGGTTAGTAACGGGGGGGTAAGTAACAGGGTGGTAAGTAACAGAGTGGTAAGTAACAGGGTGGTTAGTAACAGGGTGGTAAGTAACAGGGTGGTAAGTAACAGGGGGGTTAGTAACAGGGGGGTAAGTAACGGGGTGGTAAGTAACGGGGGGGTAAGTAACGGGAAGGGTAAGTAACAGGGGGTAAGTAACAGAGTGGTAAGTAACAGGGTGGTTAGTAACAGGGTGGTAAGTAACAGGGTGGTAAGTAACAGGGTGGTTAGTAACAGGGTGGTAAGTAACGGTGGTAAGTAACAGGGTGGAAAGTAACAGGGTGGTAAGTAACAGGGTGGTTAGTAACAGGGGGGTAAGTAACAGGGTGATAAGTAACAGGGTGATAAGTAACAGGGTGGTAAGTAACAGGGTGGTTAGTAACAGGGTGGTAAGTAACAGGGTGGTTAGTAACAGGGTGGTAAGTAACAGGGTGGTTAGTAACAGGGGGGTAAGTAACGGGGGTAAGTAACAGGGGGGTAAGTAACGGGGTGGTTAGTAACGGGGTGGTAAGTAACGGGGTGGTTAGTAACGGGGGGGTAAGTAACGGGGGGGTAAGTAACGGGGTGGTAAGTAACGGGGTGGTTAGTAACGGGGTGGTGAGTAACGGGGTGGTTAGTAACGGGGTGGTAAGTAACGGGGTGGTTAGTAACGGGGTGGTAAGTAACGGGGTGGTAAGTAACGGGGGGCTTAGTAACGGGGGGGTAAGTAACAGGGTGGTAAGTAACAGGGGGTTAGTAACAGGGTGGTAAGTAACAGGGTGGTAAGTAACAGGGTGGTTAGTAACAGCGGGGTAAGTAACAGGGGGGTAAGTAACGGGGGTGGTTAGTAACGGGGGTGGTTAGTAACGGGGGGTAAGTAACGGGGGGGTTGGTAACGGGGGGTAAGTAACGGGGGGTAAGTAACGGGGTGGTTAGTAACAGGGTGGTTAGTAACAGGGTGGTAAGTAACAGGGTGGTTAGTAACGGGGGGGTAAGTAACGGGGTGGTAAGTAACGGGGTGGTAAGTAACGGGGTGGTTAGTAACGGGGGGGTAAGTAACGGGGGGGTTAGTAACGGGGGGGTAAGTAACGGGGGGGTAAGTAACAGGGGGTAAGTAACAGGGGGTAAGTAACAGGGGGTAAGCTGTTATAATATTGTCCTGTTTGTACCTCACTAATCCTTCCCTTATCCTCAGCATGGGAACAAAGTCCTGGTGCCTCTGAACAGGTCACAGACGACAGTAAAGCAGGCTGGAGGAAGCCCTTTGATGGCGTTTCAGGCTGGAAGGATCCAGAGGAACCTAGAAAAGGGGCAGGATGGGG
The DNA here is from genome assembly GCF_030014155.1 of Tachysurus vachellii. NCBI lineage: Eukaryota > Metazoa > Chordata > Actinopteri > Siluriformes > Bagridae > Tachysurus > Tachysurus vachellii. The sequence continues at coordinate 792,196 of NC_083462.1, read as the reverse complement.
CAGCTCCTGCTCCAGTTCAGCTAAGACTGGTAAAAATGCTGGCTGTGTCAAACCAACTCCCTGAGATCTTTCCTCTCCAACCCTGTAACCCAATGCTATAAAAATTCATTTGTTTTAGTTCCACCACTCTGATGATCTGAGCTCTATGACAACTCCAGTGCTGCTTCTGGAGATGTATCTTCCTGAAGTGTTTTAGCTCTACTGTTGGAGAACACTTGAAGATCTACAGGGCTGATCACTGAATTCCTAGCTTTAAATTCCTACCCTGGTCTTGAAGATCTTCCACTCTGTTTAGTTTCTACACCAATATAAATCATTGGTAATATTATACACTATCGATCAAGCTTTTGGTTTTGGACACTTTAGTTTAGACTGCAGCTCGTATCTGTGTCTCTCGGTACAGCTTCAGGTGTGTACAAGCTACATGCTTCTGTTTCCACAGGTTCAAAATCTATGCAACATGGCTGGGGTGATGAAGGTATAAATGCTTCACGCCATTCCAGTTGGGAGGAGGAAGATAGTGGTTCAGTCATGTGGGGCAACAGGTCTCAGGACAACACTTCCTCCTTTTCTTCTGGGGTTTGGAACCAAGGTCAGAGTGGCAGGAGATGTGGAGCAAAGGTACACAGATAAAGCTCTAACATTGGATTGACCTGGTCGTCTATGGTTCTTAGCTATTTATTCTAGCATGTTCTCTCTTCACTCAGGTTCCTCCCAAAGGAAATGTTGGAGGTTCCTGGCCAGGTTCCATAACTCGTCAGCTGTCAAACATGGGGATCACGGTAACTCGTTTAAGTGATGATATTGTGTCATAGTTTAATTCTAACACAAACTACATCTTTATTTCCTGAATGTAAAGTGTGACTTAACTCATCAGACATTTAATACACATGTACATCAACATTACTGTAGTGTGCTACAGATAACTCACAGCTCAAATAATGACTTAGGATGAAGATGTGGTCTCAGCATCAGACAGGAGCAGGAGAGGGATGAATGACTTTAATGGGGACATGAGGAAGGGAGGAAGAGGAGGAGGAAGCTTTCGCTCACACAGCTCCAAGGAACCGGGCATGGTAGGACCCCTCATATCTGTAGGATGTAGAAATGTCTATGAACATAGTGTGAATAAGCACATAAATGTAAATACAATATGATTATGGATAAGCTGTAAAGGAGAAACTAGGTGACATGCTGCTCATTTGGAGGAGAAAACTTTCCACTTTTTCCCCTAATGAAGTCCTTTATTTATTTGGCAGTGAGTTTACAGTGTGTTTACAGTGTGTTTACAGTGTGTTTACAGTGTTTACAGTGAGTTTACAGTGAGTTTACAGTGAGTTTACAGTGTTTACAGTGAGTTTACAGCGAGTTTACAGTGAGTTTACAGCGAGTTTACAGTGAGTTTACAGGATCATTGACTTACTGCATGTCTTACTGATTCATTTGGATGCATTTCTCATTCATTATATCATGAGCTCCATCATTAATAAAGTTTAGTGAGTGTTTCAGAAAGCCTTAACACCATAAGCCCAAGCCTTAACACCATAAGCCCAAGCCTTAACACTATAAGCCCAAGCCATAACACTATAAGCCCAAGCCTTAACACTATAAGCCCAAGCCTTAACACTATAAGCCCAAGCCATAACACTATAAGCCCAAGCCTTAACACTATAAGCCCAAGCCTTAACACTATAAGCCCAAGCCTTAACACTATAAGCCCAAGCCATAACACTATAAGCCCAAGCCATGACACTATAAGCCCAAGCCATAACACTATAAGCCCAAGCCTTAACACTATAAGCCCAAGCCTTAACACTATAAGCCCAAGCCATGACACTATAAGCCCAAGCCAGAACACCATAACACTATAACACCATAAGCCCAAGCCATAACACTATAAGCCCAAGCCTTAACACTATAAGCCCAAGCCATAACACTATAAGCCCAAGCCATAACACCATAACACTATAACACTATAGCCACATTCACACTGCAAGTCTTAATGCTCAATTCGGATATTTTGCTCAGATCTGATTTTTTTGTTTGCTCACATTACCTTTTAAAATGTGGCCTATATCAGATACCAGTGTGAACCGTGTGCTGTTTCGAAC
>NC_083462.1:782585-785085 GCF_030014155.1 Tachysurus vachellii | reverse complement strand
TGAAGATAAACAAAATGAAGACTTTGGAGCGGCCGAGTCAAAGTCCTGACCTGAATCCTAATGAGATGCTGTGGTAGGACCTTAAAAAGGTGGTTCATGCTCGAAAACCCTCCAATGTGGCTGAATTACAACAATTCTGTAAAGACGAGTGGACCAAAATTCCCCCACAGCCTCAGCTGTAACAGACTCACTGTAACAGACTCACTGTAACAGACTCACTACAAGTTACAAGTGTAACAAGTTATCACTAACACTTGATTGCAGTTCTTGCTGCTAGGGGCGGCCCACACAGGGCCATGTGGGTTTGGACTTTATTTTCCGTTAATAATAAAAGTTTATTCATTTACAAACTACATGTTGTGTTTACTGTGTTGTCTTTGGCTAATATTTAAATTTGGTTGATGATCTGAAACATTAAAGTGTGAAAAATGTGCAAAAAAAAAAAATAAATCAGGAAGGGGACCAACACTTTTTCACACCACTGTACACACATATACACACACACACACACACACACACACACACACACACACACACACACTGACTGCACTATGTTTGATAACAAATACTGCTCTGATGTTTCTAGCTAAATTCCCTGCGCTGGCCACTAGCTGGCCTCCTGAGCCAATCGGACACAGGACCAATCGAAACAGCTCCCAGCTGACCCGCCCCCCTCCGGGTCTGACCCATCAGAAACAGTCTTCATGGTTAGGGGCGGAGCCTCACATGCCCAGAGGGTGGGGTTCAGAGAGGCAGAGCCTGGAGTCACCTTTTGGTACAGGTAAAGTTTTACACTTCTACAGTGTTTGTGACGATCAGGATGAGTTCTGGAGCTCAGTCACATGGAGGTGTTTTTGTGTTGTGGTGTTTCAGAGAGCTCATGGAGTGGTGGATCATCTACAGGAAGCTCCTGGCTACTGCTGAGCAACCTCACACCACAGGTAATACAGAATGTGTTTGTCTGTAGGTCATGGCTTTGTTTTAATGAAGCAGCAAAGCTGGAGAGTCAGACATACACTGAACACTGATGTGGGGAACAGTGTAGAGAAGAAGAAATGTTCAGGTGGCTTCATGACACTTCAGGAGTGCTCCTGGGTGGCTCCACAGTGCTGGGAGCTTCAGGCTTTAGGTAAACCCTATATGGCTCCTTTATCCCATGGTGGTTTTGAACCTGTGGTTAGTTCTGAGCTTCCTCCATGAGCTCATAGAGCTGATCCCAAGTGAAGCGTGATGCAGAAGTGCTACAGAGGTAGGAGCATCTAGATCATGTGAGTGTTAATGTGTTTCTCCCTGGAGATCCTGTGACTGAGGTAAAAGACCTTCCAGTGTGAGATTTCCCCCAGATATGTGTGCACTTTACTGTGTGTATCTACTCACATGATGTGTGGGTGCTTTTCACCTACCACATACATATGGTCTACATATCAGTCTGCAGGATGAAGCTGTGGTAGAAGACCAGGTTCATACCACCATGGTCATATCTGACAGGGAGAAGGTCATGATGGGGTTTGGGGTTGGAGATTCCTCGTCTAGGGGGAAAGACACCAGAGGAATCAGGATCATTCCAGTCACCAGAAGACTTCTAACTTATTATTGTACTTGTAGAATAATAATAATTATTATTTTATTCATCTTCAGCTCTAACAATGTGCTTTCTGTTTTTATTTTGTGTTTAAAACAAATAATGTTTTGAGAGACTTTTTCTGTAATGTGTGTGTGTGTGTGTGTGTGTGTGTGTGTGTGTGTGTGTGTGTGTGTGTGTGTGTGTGTGTGTAGATCGACAGCTCCACTCTAAAGACAATTTGCCTGCAGCATGGCCCACTGATGACCTTTAACCTCGGCTTGGCTCAGGGCAGCGCTCTGATTCGCTACTGCAGTCCTGACGAGGCAGCCAAGGCCCAGAGCGCACTGCACATGTATACCTCATCACCTTTAACCTTTGACCTTTAACATTATTATTATTTACTGTGTCAGTACTGTAATGTCAGTACTCCTTATAATGCATTATAAGCTGTAGGTTATTAACGTGATGGTCCCTCTGTAGGTGTGTCCTGGGTAACACCACCATCCTGGCTGAGTTTGTGAGTGAGGAGGATGTAGCTCGGTACTTCACACATTCCCACAGCAGAGAGACAGACGGGGAGACAGACAGAGACACGGAGAGCGAGACAGGTGGAGGAGGAGAGACGAAGCTCGGCAGGGACAACCTGGACGGGGCAGGACTCTCTCTGTTTAACCAGTGGGGCCACAGCAGGGAGGGCGGGGTGTGGGGAGGGGTGCCGTCCGCTTACCACGGCAACAACCTATGGGGTTCTCCTCAGGTTGAGGACAGAGGGCCTGGCTTGTTGCTGAGCAACCTGTTAGGAGGTGGGGCTGATACTTTGTGATGTGTGACAGACACACACACACACACACACACACACACACACACACATGTTTCTGTATGAAGACTGGACACACTTGTCTCTGTGCTCACACACACAGTGATTTTATCACCTCA
>NC_083462.1:680085-780085 GCF_030014155.1 Tachysurus vachellii | reverse complement strand
CAAATACACATTTTTATTTTCTCAGCATTAAGTTATAAATGTATTATTTTAGTAAGATTATTAAACCCTACATTGTACAGTGTATTGTTCACCTCTGGGTGAAAGTCTGTGCATTGTAGCATTATAGACTAAATCTTATTAATTTATTACTGAATGTATTGATGTTTTATGTACAGATTCATTACACAGGAACAGAAGAAGAAGTATGACCCCACCTCCTTTAAGTAAGTTAGACTGCATCTACACTTTCTGCATCATTAATGTTCCCAGTGTGATATCAATCGCCCGAGATTCATCAAGCTTCTTATCTATTATTATAGTTTTGGCCTTTCATTTGTTTTTGCCCTTTTTGCAAACACAAAATTGCCCTTTTTGGACCTCTGATGACCAACCTGTTAATTAAATTACATCAACCAATATAACTGAACTGATGTAGCTTAAGCACTGGATATCCCTGACCTGGTAGATAACCCATAGACAGCAGCCATTGTTCAGAAATCCAAGGTTTGTTAAGACCTTTAAATGGACAAGTATATTGTAAGTATGTTGGTCTTTCTAAATATGACACCAACTCAACACTTGGTGAAATGTTCCTTTTGCTCTTGGAAATTTAAATCAGCTAAAAGAATCTCTGTGGAGTTTTATATCGCAATTTTAATTTATTTCATCTTTTTATTGGGATATCGTAGCTTAGCGCTAAATGCTAACAATGTGGTGCATCTTTTTTATTCTCTGTTTTCAGTGTCAGACAGTGCTGCTTCTTTGCCAAAACTGAATTTGGTGATATGTGGAACTGATGCAGCTCAGAAGGTCTTCATATCAGATCTCATACTGGGACAGAGAGGACAGAGAGTGGAGTCCAGCTCAGTGTGTGAGATAAAGACAGGAGAAGTTTGTGGACACCTGGTCACGCTGGTGGAGCTGCCTGCTCTCTACAACACTACGCTCTCAGAACAGGAAGTGATGCATCAGACTCTACACTGTGTCTCTGCCTGTAATCCTGGAGTTCATGCTTTCTTCATCATTGTTCCTGAAGGTCTTCTCACTGATGAAGTTAAAGCAGAAATAGAGATGTTTCAGAGGATCTTCAGCTCCAGAGTTAATGATCACACCACATTCATCATCAACACAGAGAATGAACAGGATTTAGATGGAGTCACAAAAAGTCTGTTTAAAAGCTATATTCACATCTGGGGCACTACAGGGGCAGAACTTCTGAAGGCTGTTGAGCAGAATGTAACACACACTGGTGGAAGCTGCTACACAACAACCATGTACCTGGAGGCACAAGTGGAAACACAACTCAAATACAAAGCTCAGAATCAAGAACTCACACAAGTCATTGGTCAGTTAAAAAAAGAGACTGAAAATAAAAACCAAAGTAAGTACATGGATCATCATTTATACTGATCATAACTCCTGAATGTGATATATTTGGGTTATATTGATATAATGGAGGGTTGTTATGTAGAGTAGGACATGGTTTCTGCATTGTCCCACCTGAAGCAGTCCCTCACCTGTAGCCGGGTCACTGTGAGGTCTGAATGTATCAGAGTCCATCATTGGTGGGTCTCTTATCTGTGCTCTGTGGTTTTAAAATTAAATAACTTTATAAAATTAAATAAACTGAATAATTTACTTTTATAGAATGAAATTGTCTTTGATTGTTAAGTCTGACTAGGTCCCCTTTTAGACTTGATTACATTTTGGGAAACTTTGGCATTGCTGCAAACTGCACACTGATGTTGACCTGTTCACATGTTAGGACTCTGATGACCAACCTGTTAATTAAATTACATCAACCAATATAACTGAACTGATGTAGCTTAAGCACTGGATCTCCCTGACCTGGTAGATAACCCTTAGACAGCAGCCATTGTTCAGAAATCCAAGGTTTGTTAAGACCTTTAAATGGACAAGTATTAAATGTTGGTCTTGCTAAATATGACACCAACTCAACACTTAAGAGAAATTGTCTTTTTCCTCTTGGAAATTTAAATCAGTTAAAAATCTCTGTGGAGTTTTTATATATCATCATTTTAATGATCTTTTCATTCATAGCTATAAACTGTAATGATCCGTTGGGATGTGGTAGTTTAGTGGTTAATGTGTTGAACTACTTATGGGAAGGTCATGAGTTTGAATCCTGGGTCCACTAAGCTGCCACTGCTGGGCCCCTGAGCAAGGCCCTTAACCCTCAAATGCTCAGGTGTATAAATTGTAAGTCACTCTGGATAAGAGAGTCTGCTAAATGACAGAAATGTAGATGTGTAAAATCTGTTATGGATTTTTACATTATATCATATTAAATATCCTATGAACTATATTAAAGATTATATTGTATTTTTTTTCTTTTAAGAAACTGCCCTGGATTCTGAGGACCTAAGGATAGTGCTGTTGGGGAAGACTGGAGTTGGGAAGAGCGCATCAGGAAACACCATCCTGGGGAAAGATGTATTTAAAGAAGATGTTTCTGATGAATCAGTAACCAGTGTGTGTCAGAAAGAGACAGCAACAGTCGGTGGGAGACAGATTACTGTGATCGACACTCCAGGACTGTTTGACACTAATATTGATAATGAAGAGATCAGGAAAGAGATTGTTAAATGTATCTCAATGGTATCACCTGGTCCTCATGTGTTCCTGCTGACACTGAAAATAGGACAACGCCTCACAGAGGAGGAAACAAAAACAGTGGACTTGATTAAGGAAACTTTTGGTGAACAATCCAACATGTACATTATTGTGCTGTTCACGAGGGGCGATGAACTTAAAGCCAAAACCATCGAGCAGTACTTGGAAAATGCTGGGGAAAAGTTAAAGACTCTCTTATTTGAGTTTGATAAAAGATACCATGTTCTCAACAACAGTGATAAATCCAGCAACACCCAGGTCCTGACTCTACTGGATAAAATCCACTCAATGGTGACGGTGAATGGAGGAAGCTGCTACACTAATGAGATGTTCCAGAAGGTTGAAGAAACTCTAGAAGAAGAAAAAGAGAGAATCCTGAAAGAGAGAGAGGAGCAGATAGAGAGGGAGAAAGAAGAACTGAAGACCAAATATGAAGCTAATATGGAGGAAATGAGGAGAGAAATGCAAAAACTAAAAGAAAGACAAGAGGCAGAAGAGAGACAAAAAGAGGAACAATTTAAACAGAGAGAAGAACAAATAAAAAGAGAAATGACAGAAAGGGAACACAATCTTAGAGAATACTTCTGGAAGAGAAGAGAAGAAGATGACTTGAAGATGAAGGAAAAGATGCGAGACATAAACAGAGAAAGAGAGGAGAACAGGAAACAGTGGGAACGACAGAGAGAGGAAGATCAGAAACGGAGAGATCAGGAGGAGAAGGAAAGAAGGAGGAGGGAAGAAGAATGGAAGGAGCATCAGAGAAAGGAGAAGGAGAAGTTTAAAAGAGAAAAAGAAGAGATGGAAAATAATAAAGAGGAAGAATTAAAGAAACTGCAGAAGGAGTATGAAGAGAAGGCAGCAGAGGAAGACAGGAGAATAAGGGATTTAGAGGAGAAAATAAAGAATGCAGAGGAAAGTAAAAAGAAGGAACTCCAAGATCTAAAGTTATCTCAACAACGAGAGAGACAGCAGAGGATGAGGGAGGAGGAGGAGAAGAGAAAAGACCAGCAGGATAACTGGGAGAAAAGAATCACTGCTATGGAGGAAAAGTGGAGTTTAGAGCAGATCAGGAAAGAGAAACAATATGAAAGGGAAAGACAGAAAGAAAAGGAGGAGAACAATTTAAAAGAAAAGGAAAGAAAAGAGAAAGAAGAACAAGAAAGGAGAAGAATTGAGAATGAGGCAAATGATAAGATAAGAATGATGGAAGAACAGCTAAAGGTACAAAGAGAGGAAGATGAGAGAGAAAGAAAGAAAAAAGATGAAGAACACAAAAAGGAGATGGAAGAAAATCTACAGAAACAAAGGGAAGATTTCAGAAAAGAGAAAGAAGAACAAGAGAGAAAACACAATGCGAAGGAACAGAGAAATCTGTCCTTCATTCGAGAGCTACAGAAGAACCAGCTGGAGACTCTGAAGAGAGAGACTGAAGAAGCAGCAAGGAAACAAGCAGAGGAAGAATTTTCTGCTGAACCTCATAATAAAAACCTTGTAAATCAATTTATTCAGCATAAGAGACAACAGAAATTAAAGTGATAACAAAAACAGCTTGTAAATAATCATGAAAGCATTTTGTAAAGAAAGTTTTATGTAATGAAAGAATTTTGAGTTACTTAAACATCCTACAGTTAATATCCATCACTAGATGTCTTAAATAAGAGTGTTGTCATTGTAGTGATGTTTTATAATCACACACATTACTGAGAGTTCTGCAAACAATCTAAACTCTGCTCTCAGGGCATCTGCACTAGTACGAGCAATGATTTCATTTTAATTTAATGAGGGACTGTTTCTTAGATCAGTATGTTATGGTTCTGGAGTAATTTATGTACTACTACTACTACTATGCTGACGGTCGCGAAGCGACAATGTCTGTTTTCATTTCTTTTCTATGCTACCGCTGTTCTCCATTCGCTTCGCTGTTTTGACAGCTTAGCCCAGGATTCCAACTTGATGTTTCTCTGCTTCAGGTTTCTCTTGATGGTATCCTTATACCGCAGTCGAGGTCTACCTCTCTTCCTTTGGCCAACAGGTAGCTGTGAGAACAGGATCTGTTTAGGAAGTCTGTTGGGTGGCATCCTCATAAGGTGTCCAGTCCACCGAAGATTCTTTCTGATCAGGAGGTCTTCCATGGATGGCAGTCCTGTTTTATCCAATATTTCCTTGTTGGTCACCTTGTCCTTCCACGTTATCTTCAAGATGGACCGAAGATGCCGCATCATGAAGGCATGAAGCTTCTTCACATGGCGTCTGTACACTGTCCAGGATTCGGCTCCATACAAGAGCGTAGATATCACTACTGCTCTGTAGATCTTGCCTTTCACTTTCCTGGACACATGGTGGTTATTCCAGAGTCTCTGGCGCAGCCTGCCAAAGGATGCACTAGCCTTGGCCATTCTCCTCTGTAACTCAGCATCTATTCGTCCGTCTTTTGCAACTGTGCTTCCAAGGTAGGTGAATTCTGGGACAGAGTTAAGTTTGTTTCCATCTACCATAATATCCACTTCCTGGGTTCTTGAAGAGTTTGGTTGGTACAGTACTTCTGTTTTCTTGATGTTGATCTTTAGACCGAACTTCTTTGATGCATCAGAAAAAGCATTTATGATTCGTTGCATTTCTTGTGGAGAGTGGGCAAGTAGAGCACTGTCATCTGCGAACAGCAGTTCCCTAATCAGTACGAGGGTACTCTTGGTCCTTGCTTTGAAGTGTGTGGCATTGAAGAGGTCAGCGTCTTGTCTTGACTGAATATAGACACCATCTTTCATGCCCTGAAAAGCCTCTTCCAGCATTGCTGATAGGAATATGGAGAAGAGTGTCGGGGCCAGCACACAACCTTGTTTGACACCATTTGTAACATTAAAAGTCTCTGAGGACTCTCCTCCGTCACTGACATTTGCCTTCATCCCTGTGTGAAGAGATTCAATCATGGATGTAATCTTCTCAGGACATCCATACTTCCTCAGTAGTTTCCACAGTCCTGTCCTACCTACTGTATCAAAGGCTTTTGTAAAGTCAACAAATACCATGTACAGTGGCTGGTCCTGTTCTATGCACTTTTCTTGTAATTGTCTGAGACTGAAGATCATGTCAATGGTACTCCTGTTGGATCGGAATCCACACTGTGACTCTGGAACTACTTCTGGGGTGATGTGCTGGGAAAGTCTGTCAAGGAGGATCCTGGCAAAGACCTTGCCTGCAATAGACAGGAGAGAGATTCCTCTGTAGTTCCCACAATCTGTTCTGTCACCCTTCTTGTAGATGGTTACAATGGTGGCATCCTTCCATGCTTGCGGGACTGAGCCTTCATCCCATGCCTTGCATATCAGTTGGTGTAGCTTAGCAAGCAGATTGGTACCTCCGTGCTTCCATACTTCCGCAGGAATCCCATCTCCACCTGGTGCTCTGCCATCTTTCAGGCCTGCAATTGCTTTCCTCATCTCATCCATGGATGGAGTCTCATCAAGGCAAGTTTTGATGGTATGCTGCTGTATGTTGTCAAGGGCTTCAGTCTCAATCTCGCCCGGGACATTCAAAAGCTTCTGGAAGTGTTCACTCCATCTTGCTAGGACTCTCTTGTTGTCTGAGAAGATCTCCTGCCCGTCTGCTGACTTCAGTTGTACAGGTCCTTTTTTCTGGGGACCCCAGACTTCCTTGAGTCCACTGTAGAAGCTCTTCATGTCATTTCTATCCGCAGCTCCCTGTAGTTCTTCTGCTTTTCTGTCCCACCAGGCCGTCTTTAGGGAACGGGTGTGCTGTTGGAGTTGTCTACAGGCATCTTTGTAAGATGCAACAGTTGATCTGGTACTCCTGGTTTGCAGCACTTTCTGATGGGCTTGGTCTCTCTTGTTCAACAGTTGTAGTAGTTTCTGGTCGTCAGGATCAAACCAGTCTTGATGTCTTCTGTTGGGTTTGCCAAGAGACGTTTTTGTTGTGTTGTATACCACTTGTTGTAGGGCTGCCCATTCCTGGTCCACTGAAGATCTTTCCACTACTTCAAGTTTGTCGAGAGCATCGTTCATATCTCTTGCTAGACCCTCTCTTTGATCGATGGCTTTGAGTTTCGCTATATTGAGCTTGGATGGCTTCTTAGAACCTTGCTTGTTGTACTTTTGTCTAAGGTGAAATGCCACTTTTGATCTCAGCATCTGATGATCAGTCCAGCAATTTGCTCCACGCATGACTCGGGTATTGCAGAAGTCCATCTTATCCCTGCGCCTTGTTATGATGAAGTCTATCATGTGCCAATGTTTGGAGCGAGGATGCATCCATGTGGTCTTCCTGTCGTCCTTCTGCTTGAACATGGTGTTTGTCACTGTCAATTCAAATTCAGAGCACAGAGACAGTAGGAGCTCTCCATTGGAATTACATTTCCCAATTCCATGTTTTCCTAAGACCAATGGCCATTTGTCGTATTCACTCCCTATTCTGGCGTTGAAATCTCCCTTCAGGATAAGCTTGTCGGTGTGAGGGACTTGTCTGAGAGTATATGCTAACTGGCTGTAGAAGGCTTCTTTCTTTTCATCCGTGTTTGTCAATGTTGGAGCGTACACACTGATGATTGTAGCAGAGTTATCCTTTGCCAGTGGAAGCCGCATTGTCATGATCCTGTCGTTGATTGGTATTGGCGTCTCAGTCAGCTTTGATACAATGTCTTTTCTGATGGCGAAACCCACTCCCGCCTCTCTTTTCTCTCCATCAGGTTTGCCACTCCAGAAGAAAGTGTAATCCAAGTCGTTGAGACTGCCAGACTCTGGGAATCTTGTTTCACACAGGGCAGCGATGTCGATCCTGTACTTTGCGAGTTCCATTGCCACAAGTGCAGTGCGTCTTTCTGGTCTGTTGGCTTCATCTCGGTCAAGAAGTGTCCTGACATTCCACTGAGCAACTGTCAGATTCTTGGATCGTCTTCCTAGTCCATTTTTCACTGTCGACTGAAGATGATATCGAGCAGCGCGGTCCTTGGTAACCCGGGCGACGACCGATCCGGTATGGACTTTATTGCGGTTGTTCATGTCATGAAAACTGCTTGCAAGGAGTGTTGAAGTGTTGTTAGCTTTTGCAAGTTACTAGCAGCACTCTCTGGGGGAGTTATTAGTGGATCTACGCCGGCAAGAACATGTCGAGACAGGCGCAGACTAATATTCCCTGCAGCGGATGGCCAGAGGATTACGGGAGTTCCGTTCATCGACTGCCCTCGATGCCTCCACATTTGCATGTTTTCTGTCGGGGTTGTCTCCCTTAGCCTTTAGTTCTGACAAGGACCTGTCCCACAAGGCAGCGGAAGACTATGCAAGGCAGGGGCGTCTATGTCCCTGAGGTATTTTTTTTTTATTTATTTATTTTTATTATGTATACCCGCATACCCGCATACCCATAATTTATGTACTCCACAGTTATTACAACTTTGATAAGCATCTTTAATACACAGCTTGGTTTTATTAGTTGTCCATCATAGGTGATGATCTTCTAAAACCTTTTTGTTTTATACATTAGTGTTTTGCTGCCATTTTTGCTACTCTATTATTGTGTAAAAATATGTTTTATGGTTGCTTCTTTTTTCAATATTGAATTATATTGTCATTGGACGTGATTTACATTTATTTTCACTTAGCTAGCTAATCAGTTCAAATTATATTTGGCACAGTTGCTAATGAATCCAGCACCTAAACAAGCTAGCTAGCATTAAGAAACACTCAGGGTATGTGCAAGTTTTGACACAGTTTGGGATGAACTAGAACACTGTCATGATTCAGCCCGGACTTTTGGCCATGCGCTATTGTTGTTGTCACGTGTTTGCCCCGCCTTCGTCTGCTCCTCCCTGTTTCAACACCTGTTCCTTATTATGTCATTATCTTTCATTGTATTTAAGTAAGCCGCGTTGCTGAATGCAGTGCGGAATCATTAGTTATGTTTCCCCTCGTCATGTCTAGTCCTTGTTAAATGTCGTCATTTGTATTGTTTTAGTTATCGTCATTTTGTCTATGTCCTCTTTATTTATTAAACCCCCATCATTTGAAGCTATCCTGCGTACGGGTCTGTCTCCTTCCATCCTGGTTGTGACAGAATGATTCCACCTAAAGAACTCAGACCCAGTAGGATAGCTTCCAGCTCGGACCGGCTTTTTTATCTTCTCCCCCTGGACTGTTCCGCCAGTCCTTCGAGCCTTTTTTTTTTATTTTTTGCTGACATCGCTCCGCCCTTTTTCCGGTGAGGGATGCCGCTCCAGTTTTCGGTTCCGTCCGAGGCGGACGTCGCCTCACTTCCGTCGCGGAGGATGTCACCATTCAGTTTTTGCTCCTTTTTTGTTTTTTGGTGCCTTGCGGCATCGCTCCACCCTTTTTCTGGTGAAAAACATTGTATAAGAAGTTCTTACAAATACTGTATATATAAACTCCTATTATAGCAGAAGATGGAAGAAGTATTAAAATGTGGTGTGCAAAACAGCAATTGAGTGACCGTTTGTGTGTGTGTGTGTGTGTGTGTTTAGAAAAAGTTGAGAAGCCTGAGTGTTTGAGGGCAGAAAATATTGCACAGTCTGGCTGTGAGGCTTCGGTACTTTTTACAGAAGACAGTAAGGTGAAGAGTGTGTGTGTATATGTGTATTTGTATGTGTTAATGTGTGTCTGTGTGTATGTGTGTGTTAATGTGTCTTTGTGTGTGTATGTGGGTGTGTATGTGGGTGTGTATGTGTGTGTGTGTGTGTATATGTGTATTTGTGTGTATGTATGTGTGTGTGTGTGTGTGTGTGTGTGTGTGTGTGTGTGTGTATGTGTATTTGTGTGTATATGTGTGTATGTGTATTTGTGTGTATGTATGTCTGTGTGTATGTGTGTGTGTGTTTCTGTGTGTTTGTGTGTCTGTGTCTCTGTGTGTGTATGTGTATTTGTGTGTGTGTGTATGTGTATTTGTGTGTATGTGTGTGTGTATGTGTATCTCTGTGTATGTGTATCTCTGTGTATGTGTGTGTATGTATGTGTATCTCTGTGTATGTGTGTGTATGTGTATTTGTGTGTATGCATGTGTGTTTATGTGTGTGTGGTACAGCATTTTTGCTCATGTTCAGATACAGACAGAGCAGCTGAAATAGGACAGTAACCTGTATGAATTCACCAGGGGCTTAACACTTCTAATTATATTATTATTATTATTATTATTAGTAGTAGTAGTAGTAATATTAGTATTAGTATTATTGTTATTATTATTATTGTTAACAACAACAACAACAATAATAATAATAATAATACTTCGGGAATTAATTAAACTACTTAAAAAAAAATTACATTTAACCAGGGGCGGTTCTAGACCTTCTTTAGGGTGTCTCCAGCCCCCTGTCTGTGATCTCAGTCACCCTAAAACTAAAAGTATAATATTTACTTTCATAAATAAACAATAAAAATGACGTTAAAATGCAGGACGTGTCGTTGATGGGAAAGAAAATTATTTATCAGTTTGATCCATGAGTGATTTTTTTTACTTTGCTTTTACGCTCGTGCGTTGTAGTCTTTTAAAAGTGCGTCATCAGCTGTGTGCTTTATCTGAATGGAGAAGCACAGGGACGCGCAGCGTGCACGCGCAGTCAGAGATGGAGGCGTTATAACGTTAATCGGCGGAAAGAGGCCAACCAAAAGCAGTGAAATGTCACTATTCTTATTACCAGAGTTGTAGCACAAACAAAATATTAATGCAAACAATCCGTTCAATACTAAATAAAAATAACATTTATTGATTTGGTCTTTGTGAATATTAGTTTATTAATGACTACATTCATTAGACACACTGTTTGTAGAGAATGTACACACACATGAACTGATCTGATTCAAGACTGACATCATTACATCATACATAACATTTTGGTGTCCACTTGTGACATTTTAAATAATCCCATAACTTTTGGCTTACTGTGTAGTCATATAATATATAATATAAAACTCTTCTTGTTTTAAATTCTCACTGAGGACTAAAACCCCTAAAGATGAGACCCTAGAACTGCCCCTGTGTTTAGATGTTTATATGTATTTTTTCAATTTGCTGCCGTCTTCCGCATTATTCCGTTATAATGCTGTTAACTTCCTGCTTTCACTTTTGATTTCGGCTCCGGTCATGAAATGGCGTCGGGTGAAGGTGAGAATTAATTACAGTGCAAACGACAGATTTTTAAAATGTTTATTAGAATTGTCCTAAATGTCGAACTAATCTTAACATACTTTGGGGTTTTTAGCGTTCTGTAACTTACTTTAATGACTTAGTTTAGAGATTTCAGTTCTAACCTGTGGCCTGAAACGCCATTATAAGTTATTATATACGCCGTTATAAACACAGCACATTATTACTGACAGGATGGACACTGGATACTGATGATATAATACAGGGCTGTCAAGTTTTGAAGACAGGCAAGCGTGACATCTAACCCTAACCAAATATAAAGTATTTGTTTAATTTCCATTTATTAATGTGTGTGTGTGTGTGTATGAGAGAGAGAGAGAGAGAGAGAGAGAGAGATTATGACTGGTGATGTTTATTATAAGTGTTTGTTGCCTTTTTAGACCCCTTTATCATGTGTAATGTTGCTCCCATATAAAACAGTTCAGCACAAGCCCAGACATTTTTAGGGACATGATTGAGGACAATGTCCCGTCCAGAGACAAACTGTTTCGTGTTGAGCTTCAAAATGACCATCAAAAATACTCTCTCTAATGAATGTTTTTTTTTTATTGGTTGTTGTGTTAAATCCTACCCAGATACAATAGTGCTATTTTCTGATTGGCTGTTGTGTAGCCTCTTGTATTGATTGACTGATAAGTGTCAGGCTCGACTAAGAGCTCCAGTGGAGACGCGCTTGGTTCCTGCCCGGTTCCATAGAGACAGAGGTGCGGACTGATACATTTTGGGTGCTGCGGCTTATTAAATATATGATAAATAGTCAAAAAGTTTTTCTGCGTGAGAAATACAATGTGTGGTGGGAGCGTGAGAAAAGACCTAAATGAGTGACTGTCACTCTCAATGTGTGACACTTGACAGCCTGCATAATACTGTACATAGAAAATACTCAGCATACACTGAGAAAATGAGCAGATTATGGATGTGCAATGTGTGTAAGTATGAAAACTGTGGAAAGGAAGTAGAATATTGAATGTAATATAATTCTATAATGTCAGTTCTTGGTTTGTTTCCTTGATGTTTTCAATTTTATCCCTCACTTTTTCTTCCACAGTATTTTTCTCAAAGCTCATTCATACATATTTGGAATCTGCTGAATCATATCCCCCTTTACCGTAGAGATAAATATGAAATATCATGTCATGTTTCTCTTGCAGGTTTATTCCACCAGGGGAGGAGACGTCAGTCTTTATCACCTGCCATCAGTGAGTTACTGATTTATTTCACACTAAACCAGAAGCCACACTGTCTCACTTCTCCTTGTGTAATTCTATAAATGAAGAAATGTTTTTACTTTATAATGTTTTATAAAGTTGTATATGATTACTGTGTAGAGATGTCTATGACACAATTACACAACTGAGTGTAACAATGATGCCACACAATGAAATGTATATAAAAAGATTAGTTATAAAGATTTCATCATGTTTTGGAAGCCCTTCTCTGTTTCAGCCACTAAACTGAAGAATATCAGTGACACATTTTGTCCTAGAGTAAAAGTCTGAAAAGATATTTGGAAACAATTTTTTTTTTTAAGTTAATTTCTTAACTTTCCTAACTCTGGGACTGAATCTGAATATCAGTTAACATTAACGATAGGTTATCATTAAGATGTTTAGTAATTCTTCCTCCGTCATTAGCGTTAATTTTACTTGTGATAAGTATTTTAGTTAGCTCTCTGTCGAAGATTTTAGCTTTAGAGGTGCACATACAGACACTAGAGGGGGTAGCGTAAGTAGTGTAGATTCTGTAGGGGAAAATCTGGATGCCTTATGCGGAGTTAGAAACCCTCCAACTACGGCATTAGAGCCCACACAGCGGGGTAAATGGGTTACGACTCTGCTGCATAGTCACAAAGCTAAAGCTAATGCTTAGGTTTGCCCACAGGAGCACCACACCTCTCCAATTCACATGTCTAACAGATTTACTCTCCTCAGTGAAGCACCTGCTGAGAAACCTGAAAGAGTTCATGTTATAGGAGATTCCATCTTAAGGCATGTGAAATTAGCTAGGCCTTTAGGGGCTCCAGCAGCACTGGTTAGGTGTATTGCAGGAGCCAGGGCACTGGACATAGCAGGTAATCTTATGCCCCTTTTCCACCAAAAAGAACCGGGTGCTGGTTCAGAGCTAGTGCTGGTGCTGGTTCAAATTTGGTTCCACCTTCTAAGAATCAGTTTGCCTTTCCACCGGTTAGAGAGTGTCACAGAGCCGAGTGTGACATCACTGTATACATGTCACGTTACACAGCAACTTTAGCGCAGCAGCGACAAACACAAACACAACATCAACAACAATGGCGGACGTTGCTGTACAGTTCATGCTCCTGATTTTGTGCACCTGCATTGGCATCCAAACACAATGAATCCAACGTGTACGTGCAGCTCGTTCTAGTTTATATAAACGGAGGTTGCACTCGAGAATAAGGGTAAGTACATAACATTATTTTATGTGTGCTGATAATGTATCATATTGCAGTAAAGTAAAAGTGTATTAAACATTAGTATACTTAAGGTATATTATCAAAACTTAATTTACTTAGATTACTTAATTTCTACTTACTGTAGAAATAGTCCAGTAGAAGTACATCATACTTAAGTAAATGCCTGTAGCATAAGCAAAGTGCATGTACAGTATTAAATCCAAAAGTATTTATTCTGCTGAAAAATGGGTCCAATCTGCCTGTTTTAGCATATATTTTGTTTTTTGGATTATTATTAATGCTGCTTTAATATGTAGTTTATGTTGCATTTTACTCCTATTGTAACTACTGTATATACTGTTGGATAGTTCAATTAACAGCAGAACATCACATTGTTTTTATATCAAAAAGTGGTACTTCTATATTGATAAACTAATGAACCATTGCAAATTCATGTCAGATAATTTGTATTTATATTTAATGTAATATGTACAGTGATGCCTCGAGATACGAGTGCATTGACATACGAATTTTTTGAGATATGAACTGTGATTCGACCAAATTTTTTGCTTGAGATACGAGCAAATTTTTGAGATACGAGCATCCGCGCCGCCGCTGAAACAAAGATCCCCAACAACCACGTGTGCTCTGTTTCCCCACCTCAGCTTCCCGCGTCTCACTCGGTTAAAGCCGCCTTTCCACTGCACACGACAAATGACGGCCGATAAACAGGAAGTCATTCATTTCCTATGGAGAGTCACAAAGGCGCTGCGTGAGGTGACGACTGTCTGAGGATACGTAATGTTCGGATCCGTTTTAAGCGTTGGATCTGTTATAAAATGTGAATGATTTTAGTGAAATGGCAGATGTTAGTGAGGAAAAAGTGACAAAAAAGGCAAAAACAAGTGAAGAGAAAAGCGATGAAGATAATTAAGCAAAATTAATGTAAAGAAAACAGAAATTAGTTTAGTTAAGTTAAGAGAATTTCAGTTAAGTTCGTTAATTTTAGTGAAGTTTAGTTAAGTTCCATTTAAGTGTAAAGTAGCATTAAGAGTGTACAGTAGTGAGTAAGTGAACGAAAGTGAAAGTGTAATTCCTCCTAACTCCTCCTACTGTTTACTCCTCCTCCTGTTTACTCCTCCGTCTGTTTACTCCTCCGCCTGTTTACTCCTCCTCCTGTTTACTCCTCCTCCTGTTTACTCCTCCGCCTGTTTACTCCTCCCTCAACCTCCGTACGCATCTTCCGTAAAGTAAAACCAGTTTATTTTTTTAACATTCTCTTTTATTACTGTGTGTTTTTATACAATATTTGTCATTTATATATACAGGTACTGTACATGTATAAATACAGTACTATACATTTATAAATACAGGTACTGTACATTAATAAATACAGTACTGTACATTTATATATACAGGTACTGTACATGTATAAATACAGTACTATACATTTATAAATACAGGTACTGTACATTAATAAATACAGTACTGTACATTTATATATACAGGTACTGTACATTAATAAATACAGTACTGTACATTTATATATACAGGTACTGTACATTAATAAATACAGTACTGTACATTTATATATACAGGTACTGTACATTAATAAATACAGTACTGTACATTTATATATACAGGTACTGAACATTTATAAATACAGTACTGTACATTTATATATACAGGTACTGTACATTAATATATACAGGTACTGAACATTTATAAATACAGTACTGAACATTTATAAATACAGTACTGTACATTAATAAATACAGTACTGTACATTTATATATACAGGTACTGAACATTTATAAATACAGTACTGTACATTAATAAATACAGTACTGTACATTTATATATACAGGTACTGAACATTTATAAATACAGGTAATGTACATTAATAAATACAGGTACTGTACATTAATAAATACAGTACTATTCATTTATAAATACAGGTACTGTACATTAATAAATACAGTACTGTACATTTATATATACAGGTACTGTACATTAATGAATACAGTACTGTACATTTATATATACAGGTACTGAACATTTATAAATACAGTACTGTACATTTATATATACAGGTACTGTACATTAATAAATACAGTACTGTACATTTATATATACAGGTACTGAACATTTATAAATACAGTACTGTACATTAATAAATACAATACTGTACATTTATATATACAGGTACTGAACATTTATAAATACAGGTACTGTACATTAATAAATACAGTACTATACATTTATAAATACAGGTACTGTACATTAATAAATACAGTACTGTACATTTATATATACAGGTACTGAACATTTATAAATACAGGTACTGTACATTAATAAATACAGTACTATACATTGATAAATACAGGTACTGTACATTAATAAATACAGTACTGTACATTTATATATACAGGTACTGAACATTTATAAATACAGTACTGTACATTTATATATACAGGTACTGTACATTAATAAATACAGTACTGTACATTTATATATACAGGTACTGAACATTTATAAATACAGTACTGTACATTAATAAATACAGTACTGTACATTTATATATACAGGTACTGAACATTTATAAATACAGTACTGAACATTTATAAATACAGTACTGTACATTTATGAATACAGGTACTGTACATTTATATATACAGGTACTGTACATTTTTCATATTCAAAATAAACAAAACAACTGGAGTGGAATTTTGCGAGCTGGAACGGATTAATGGGATTTTAATTCATTTAAAAGGTGAAAATTGCTTTGAGATACGAGCAATGTCACGGAACGAATTAAACTCGTATCTCGAGGTATTACTGTAATGGTAATGTACTGCCCGCATTACAGAAAAATTAAACATGCAACCTATTTTTATCTTTACAAGCAATCTTGCTGTCGAAGGCAAGGCGGAGGTCACCTGCAATGTGGGCATACCCAAGATCTGAACACTGGTGGGACACAATAGTTCCGGATTTCACCCCTTTACAGTTCCTGCTCAATTTTCGTGTGTCCCCAGATACATTTGAGTACATCTGCAGTGGGTGAAGAATGTAATGGAGAGAAGGAACACAAACTACCATTTGTGTGTCCCAATCCGGAAGCGTGTTGCAATTGCTATCTGGAAACTGGCCACAGGCAGTGAATACAGGACCATCAGCCATCTTTTTGGGGTAGGCCTCAGCACTGTATTTAATTGTGTTCAGGAATACTGCAACGCTGTCATCACGATGCTCCTTCCTCACCACATAAGATTTCCTGATGCCGACAAGTTATTGGAAATGTCCACTTTCTTTAAAAATTGTTGGAGAGTACCACAGTGTGTCGGTGCAATTGATGGAACCAACATTCCAATAATTGCACCAGATTATTACAATCGTAAAGGCTGGCATTCAGTTCTTCTGCAAGCAGTTGTATATAGCAAAGGACTATTCTGGGATATTTGGGTTGGCTATCCAGGGAGTGTGCATGATGCCACAGTGCTACGACAGTCACATTTGTGGGAGGTCCTAAGTGATGGGGAATTATTAGGACAAACCAAAGTGACCATATCTGGCTATGATGTTGGCTATTACCTGATAGGTGATTCTGCATACCCCATGCATAAGTGGCTCATGTAGCTCTTTTCAGATACTGGCTGACTGATTCCTGAACAACACACCTATAATTACAGGCTGAGCAGTGCACGGTCAGTTGTGGAGATGTCTTTTGGGAGATTAAAAGGACGATGGAGGTGCCTCCTAAAAAGAAATGACCTATCTGAATGAAAAATGACAAGCTGGAACTGTGCAAGAAAATGGCACTGATCTGCTGTGTTCTCCATAATATTTGTGAGGAACATGGTGATAATTTCACTGAGGAGCACACAAACAGGACCGAAAACATTCAGCCTCCTGTTCAGGCAGTACCCAAGCATGATAATGCAGAAGGGGCTGACATTAGAGATGCATTAATGATGCATTTTAACAGAGGAAAGATTTATTAAAATGCTTTGTACCACACCAATGTTAATTTTTGTAATAGTATCAGTTGTGTTAGAGGAATCTAGCCATGGGGTCACAGTCCAGTGACTTCTGTGCCGGTCCCAAGCCCGGATAAATAGAGAGGGTTGCGTCAGGAAGGGCATCCGGCATAAAACATTGCCAAATCTAACCATGCGAGTTGTCAGTAAGAATTTCATACCGGATCGGTCGAGGCCCGGGTTAACAACGACCGCCATCGGCGCCGTTGACCTACAGGGCGCCGGTGGAAATTGGGCTACTGTTGGTCGAAGGAGTAGAGGAGGGAGGAGAGTGCACAGACAGAGAGAGAAGAGGAAAGGTAAGAGTGTAGGACTGAGAATAGGGACTCTGAATGTTGGTACTATGACAGGGAAAGGTAGAGAGCTGGCTGATATGATGGAGAGAAGGAAGGTGGATATACTGTGTGTACAGGAGACCAAGTGGAAGGGTAGCAAGGCTCGTAGTATAGGAGCAGGATTCAAGCTGTTTTATTATGGTGTGGATAGTAAGAGAAATGGGGTAGGTATGGTCCTGAAGGAGGAGTTTGTGAGGAATGTTCTGGAGGTGAAGAGAGTGTCAGACAGGGTGATGAGTCTGAAGTTAGAGATTGAAGGGGTGATGTTGAATGTTGTTAGTGGTTATGCCCCACAGGTAGGTTGTGAGTTAGAGGAGAAAGAGAGATTCTGGTGTGAATTCGATGAGGTGATTGAGAGTATTCCCAAGGGTGAGAGAGTGGTGATAGGAGCGGATTTTAATGGACATGTTGGTGAGGGGAACACAGGTGATGAGGAGGTGATGGGCAAGTTTGGAGTTAAGGAAAGGAACCTTGAAGGACAGATGGTAGTAGACTTTGCTAAGAGGATGGACATGGCTGTGGTTAACACATATTTTCAGAAGAGGGAGGAACATAGAGTGACTTACAAGAGTGGAGGTAGGAGAACACAGGTAGACTACATCCTTTGTAGAAGAGGCAATCTGAAAGAGATTAGTGACTGTAAAGTGGTAGTGGGAGAGAGTGTAGCCAGACAGCATAGGATGGTGGTGTGTAGGATGACTCTGATGGTCTGTAAGAGGAAGAGGTCAAAGATAGAGAAGAAAACTAAGTGGTGGAAGCTGAAAAAGGAGGAATGTTGTGAGGAATTTAGACAGAAGTTGAGGCAGGCTCTGGGTGGTCAGGTAGTGCTGCCGGATGACTGGGAAACTACAGCAGAAGTGATCAGGGAGACAGGGAGAAAGGTGCTGGGTGTGTCATCTGGAAGGAGGAAAGAAGATAAGGAGACTTGGTGGTGGAATGAGGAAGTTCAGGATAGTATACAGAGGAAGAGATTAGCCAAGAAGAAGTGGGATATGGACAGGACTGAAGAGAATAGACAGGAATACAAGGAGTTACAGCGCAGAGTGAAGAGGGAGGTGTCTAAGGCCAAGCAGAAGGCATATGACGAGTTGTACACTAGGTTAGACACTAGAGAAGGAGAGAAGGACTTGTACAGGTTAGCTAGACAGAGGGATCGAGATGGGAAGGATGTGCAGCAAGTTAGAATTATTAAGGATAGAGATGGAAGGGTGCTCACAAGTGAGGAGAGTGTACAGAGGAGATGGAAGGAATACTTTGAGGAGCTGATGAATGAGGAAAATCAGAGGGAAAAAAGAGTAGAAGGGGTGAACTCTGTGGAACAGGAAGTAGATAAGATTAGAAAGGATGAAGTCAGGAAGGCCTTGAAGAGGATGAAAAGTGGAAAGGCAGTTGGTCCTGACGACATCCCGGTAGAGGTCTGGAAGTGTCTAGGAGAGGCAGCAGTGGAATTTTTAACTAGTTTGTTCAACAGGGTATTAGAAAGTGAGAGGATGCCTGAGGAATGGAGAAGGAGTGTGTTAGTGCCGATCTTTAAGAATAAGGGTGACGTGCAGAGTTGCAGCAACTATAGGGGGATAAAGTTGATGAGCCATACAATGAAGTTGTGGGAAAGAGTAGTGGAAGCTAGGTTAAGGAAGGTGGTGGAAATTTGTGAGCAGCAGTATGGCTTCATGCCGAGAAAGAGCACAACAGATGCAATTTTTGCTCTGAGAATGTTGATGGAGAAGTATAGGGATGGTCAGAGGGAGTTGCACTGTGTGTTTGTAGACTTAGAGAAAGCGTATGACAGGGTGCCAAGAGAAGAGCTGTGGTACTGTATGAGGAAGTCAGGAGTAGCAGAGAAGTATGTCAGAGTGGTGCAGGACATGTATGAGAGGAGCAGGACAGTGGTGAGGTGTGCTGTAGGTCAGACAGAGGAGTTTACAGTGGAGGTGGGACTGCACCAGGGATCGGCTCTGAGCCCCTTCCTGTTTGCTATAGTGATGGACCAGTTGTCAGAGGAGGTCAGACAGGAGTCTCCTTGGACGATGATGTTTGCAGATGACATTGTGATCTGTAGTGAGAGCAGGGAGCAGGTGGAGGAAAACCTGGAGAGGTGGAGGTTTGCGCTGGAGAGAAGAGGAATGAAAGTCAGTCGTAGTAAGACTGAGTACATGTGTGTGAATGAAAGGGAGGGAAGTGGAATAGTAAGGTTACAGGGTGAAGAGGTGAAGAAGGTACAGGAGTTTAAGTACTTGGGGTCAACAGTCCAGAGTAATGGAGAGAGTGGGAAAGAAGTAAAGAAGCGAGTGCAGGCAGGTTGGAGTGGGTGGAGAAAGGTGTCAGGAGTTCTGTGTGATAGGAAAATATCAGCAAGAATCAAGGGGAAGGTGTACAGGACAGTGGTGAGACCGGCCGTGCTGTATGGTTTAGAGACAGTGACACTGAAGAAGAGACAGGAGTCAGAGCTTGAGGTAGCCGAACTGAAGATGTTGAGGTTCTCTTTGGGAGTGACAAGATTGGACAGGATTAGGAACGAGTACATCAGAGGGACAGCCCATGTTGGACGTTTGGGGGACAAAGTTAGGGAGGCGAGATTAAGATGGTTTGGACATGTTCAGAGGAGGGAGAGTGAGTATATTGGTTGGAGAATGTTGGACATGGAGCTGCCAGGCAGGAGGCAAAGAGGAAGGCCAAAGAGGAGGTATATGGATGTAATTAATGAGGATTTGAAGCTAGTGGGTGCAAGTGTTGAGGATGCAGAAGATAGGGTTAGGTGGAGAGAGATGATTCGCTGTGGCGACCCCTGAAGGGAAAAGCCGAAAGAAGAAGAAGAAGATCAGTTGTGTTAGAGGACATCCAAACTGTCAAAAATTGTATTCTATTCCCCTCCAAAGAAACACAACCTTTTTAATTATAATTTAATTATAAATTTGTAATTATAAAAATGTGTTTATTTTAAAAAGCACAGCTACATGTTTTGTGTGAAACTTTGCAAAAATGTAAAGTGCAATAGACATGCATTAAAAAAAATTGTAAATAAAAATAAACTTTAAAAAACAGTCTTGTTATTGTGCAATTATTTTTCACTGGTGTTCACCATGCGCTCCATGAATCCTAACAGGGAACGTGTGTCTGCTCTCATTTCTTGCAGTAATGCATTGTCCAGTTCCTTGGATTGCTGGAGGAACCGCTCCTCTTCCCTTTCAAAATATTGCACCATTTCTGATGTGCTGTCTCTCTTGCTTTTTCCTGTGCATTAAGAACAGCAAAAGACAGATCATCAGTGTAAAAACTATGCATTTGCTAAACAGTGATAAAATATCTGTGACATCATTTTCTGTCTATTATTAATCTATTATTTTATATTACTGAACTATAGCATCATACTATATCACTGCACTTCATCTTGTGCTCACATCGCATACAAGGTCATCATGTAAGAATTAGATAACCTACTTATTCAGGAAACACTTCAACTAGCACTTCTTTCCTTAATTCTTTCGCATTTAAAAAAACAAAAAAAACAAAAAAAAAACACCCTTTGACACTTTTTCATTGCAACTCTGAACAAATGTTTTAAACTCATGGTATCTTAAGTATGTAACTTAGTGATCCAGCATTAATGTATTCAATGTTAGAGATTTAAACACTTATGTACGTTGCTCTGGATAAGGGCGTCTGTCACATGCTGTAAATGTAAATGTAAATGTAAATGTAAAGAGGTGTTACTGTGTAGTAACAGCGTTTAGCTCAGGAGTTATTGACTCAGGAAACTCCAATCTGTGAATATGTGACTTCCTGCTCCTTCAGTCCTCTCCAGCGCTGGAAAGCTGATCCTATATTAACACGTCCTACTTCTTACCTTATCGTAAGTCTTTCTTCTCTTTCTTTCTTTGTTTTTATCCTCCATGTCAATGTTAATACCGCTTTCTGCTAATGTCACACATGTGCACTGAACACTCTCTCCGCCGCATATTCACAAGACCCGACCCTTTCTGCTCATTGGCTACACGTTTGTTTTGATTTTTGTTTTGTTTGGCAGCCCAACGCAGTTTTCTGAAGCATTTTTTTAAACAACGGACACCCCACCTTTAAGAACCGCTTGCGTCAAAGCTAGGGGCGGGGTTACTGTAAGTAAGTAATGTAAGTAAAGTAAGTTTTGATAATATACCTTAAGTATGCTAATGTTTAATACACTTTTACTTTACTGCGATATGATACATTATCAGCACACATGATAGTAAGTAGCTACATGCTAAGGCTAACTTTTTTCTGTGTTAATGATAAAATAACGTTATGTACTTTCTCCATAACAACCTCCGTTTATACAGATTACATGGAGCTGCACGTACACGTTGGATTCACCGAGTTTGGGTGTTAATGTAGGTTCACAAAGCCATGAGCATTAACAGTAAAGTAACATCCCCATTGTTGATGTGTTTGTGTTTGTCGCTGCTGCGCTAAAGTTGCTGTGTAACGTGACACGTATACAGTGACGTCAGACTCGGCTCTGTGATGCTCTCTAAGTGATGGAAAGGCAAACCGGTTCTTAGAAGGTTCGCCAGTGGAACCAACTTTGAACCAGCACCAGTGCTAGCTCTGAACCAGCACCCGGTTCTTTTTGGTGGAAAATGGGGCATTAGAGTCAGTGTTTTCCTTCACCCTTGATATTGTAGCTCCACATAAAAGGAAAGTAATTAGAGAGAAAAAATGTTGCACCCTGGTACAATGACAACACACAAACATTAAAACAATCTGCTAGGAAATTAAATTGTAAATGGCATCAAACTAAATGATCAGTATTTTGATTAGTATGGAAGGAAAGCCTTCATAGCTACAAAAAAACTCTCAGTGCTGCTAGATCAGTGTATTTCTCCAGCCTTATTGAAGATAACAAAAATAATCCTAAATTTACAGTTTTTCTTGATTGCTAAGACACATTTCTTGAAAGCTGCTCTCCTTTTCTCTAAAATGTGAACTCAAAACCCAATTCTCAAGCTACATTCACAAAACCTCAGACTCTCCTTGCAAAACCAAACTTTCACCTCAAAACAGTTCAATCTGTGCTCAGAACTGAACTATGTTGTCAAATCGTGCCCTGGGTCAATCAAAATTAAAATCACTACGGAACAGTCACTAAACACTACGTAGAAAAATAGAAAACACAATGCTCAGGACATGAAGCTGGAGAAATAAATGTTTATTGTTTATGTTTACAACACAGAAATCTTGTGCATTTACACGTAGCACTTGTAAAAACAAACAGAAATCTTATGCGTTTGCCACTTGTGTGCAGTAAGTCCATGTAAAAATAAAGTACAAAAATACACAAATAAGTGCATTACTCAGCCACAGCATCATGTCTCCGTACTGGGTCAGGCCACAGGACTTCATCCACATCACAGGCCACATTTTGTCTGGCCAGGCAATGGGAGAAAAAACCCCTGGCATGCCGTATCCAGGCTTGGCATGCCTCCACACCTATGTCACCACAGGCAAGACACATGGCTTGCAGGAGATGTACCCTGGTGTAAGGTTGGCGTTCATATACCTTCCGCCGCCATGAGGAGAAGAATTCCTCAATGGGGTTTAGGAAAGGGGAGTACGGTGGAAGGCAAAGATTGATAAAACATTGGTTCATATTGAACCACTCTCTAACCTGGAGGGCTCTGTGAAAACTCACATTGTCCCAAACAACAACATAGATGGGATGCTCATCCTGCTGCCCTAACAGAGCATCTCGCATGCGACTGAGGAAAATGAGGAGCTGGTGAGTGTTGTAGGGCCCCAGGTTGGCATGATGATGGACAACCCCATGATTGCTGATGGCAGCACATAATGTGACATTGCCACCACGCTGCCCAGGAACACCAACGATGGCCCGATGGCCAATCACATTACGGCCTCTCCTTCTCCTTTTGGTGAGATTAAACCCAGCTTCATCCATGTACACGTATTCATGGGGTCTTTCCATTGCATCCAGTTGAAGAACCCTCTGTAGAAATAGATATAGTTTTGTGAGTGATACGGAAAAAGTGATTTAGGCTACTACAGTAAATCACTACTTAGAGTAATCAACAATTGAATGTGTTTGGATATATGCCAACCTGTACATCCTGGAATCTTTGCTCTTTGACTCTGTCTGAATTGCGATCAAAGATCTGTTGCGCTTGAGGACACAATCAACAGTAGAGAGGCTTTTACATGGTTTTACAAATTTACATGCTCCTCAATGATCTTCTGCTGAATTTCACTCAGTTTAATGGCATTGTTCTCACAGACCATATCAACAATTAGGGTCTCTTGGTGTGGGGAGAACATACCTGTCCTCCCACCCCCATGTGGCAGTCTTTCAATTCTACAAAAAGAGAACATGGAGTTTTGTATTGTATTTATTATCTATCTATTTAGTGTTTTAATCTGTTTTGTGTTTTTCATGTATTTAAATTTTGTCCTACGATACTGTGTTGACCTGCCAAGGGACTGCAGATGAAAAATAGCTCTTCAGCTAATTCTGGCACATTTAAATTTTGAGTGTAAACAAAAAATGTTGATTGATGTGCATTGTCCCTTTCAAATAAAAAAAGAAAAAAAAAGTTACAAAAAATATACATGGAATACTAGGCCTACAAACAGTTAGACCAGGGGTCACCAACGCGGTGCCCGCGGGCACCTGGTCGCCCGCAAGGAGCACTTAAGGCGCCCGCGAGGCATGTTCTAAAAATAGCACTGGTCAAAATATAGTTCCGTCTAAAAAAATTTTCTTGCTGTAGTTTTTGAATAAAAATGCTTGCCTTAATGTAGATTTTAAAATGACGATATTTAATTTCATTTTATTTAATTTAAAAAAAATGTAAACAAAAATGTTTTATGTATATAACAAACTCTGGCCTTTTCTGAAGTCAAATGTCAATATTGCGCGCACGTCCGACTCCTGACACAAGGAAGTGGTGCAGCAACAACGAGGAGTCAGTTGTGATTTACCCCCAAAAACATGGCAGGAAAGCGACAGAAAACATACTGTTTTCACAGTGTTTGGGAGGAAGAGTTCTTTTTACGCCAGTCATAGAAGTGTGTGTGTCTCATTTGCGGGACGACTGTTGCGACGGCAAAGCAGCACAATGTGGCAAGACACTTCAGTCTGCGTCACGAAAGTTTCAATGCTAACTACCCACCCGGCGGGGCATTAAGGACAGAAAAAGCCGTTACAAATCCTTTCATACAAGTGGACATGACATGCACTGTTGAGCAACTAAGTGCTCTGTTCAACTTGGATGCTGGACAGGTAAAGATCCTAACGTTGCAAAATGACCTTCACCTCAAAGCCCATCAGTCTGCATCAAACTTTTGGTGCCTTGTGGACACAGAAAAGTACAGTGGTGTATGAACAGCAGCTATGAAAGTCGCCTGCCTTTTTGGTTCAACCTGTCTGTGAATCAGCCTTTACTAACATGAACTTTATCAAGAACAAACACAGAACACACCTTACTGATGCACATTTACAAGACTCACTCAGACTTACAGTGTCAAATTATTCACCAGATTACAGTACACTGGTGAGCAGAATGCAGTGCCAGGCTTCTCACTAACAGACATTTACAGACAAAGAAGAGATAATGTGTTCATTGAAAACACCATAACATTAAACTAAAAATGGTGCACAGAAATGTTTCAAATTGTTCAAAAAAGACTAGATAACTTGTTGTGACTTGATTAATGATTTCCTTGACATTACTTCCTGACTTTCAAATGTTGGAACAGATAAACATAAATAAATGTTGCATGTTTAAATATTCCTACTGTCATTGTTGTATAAATCATTGTTAATAATTGTGGAGAATAATTAACATTGACATGTGAGCAGTCTCTTCACCATATTATTATTATTATTATTATTATTATTATTATTATTATTATTATTATTATTAAAAAGTGATCTGTGCAATTTTGCTCTTGAGGAAGTTTGTATCAAACCGGTAGCCCTTCGTACTACTCAGTTCCCTTGAAGTAGCCCTCAGTCTTAAAAAGGTTGGTGACCCCTGGACTAGAACATGTTGTTGGTGTTAAAGCGACAGCTCTCTCCTGGATCAGGTCTTATTTGACAGATCGTTATCAGTTCGTAGATCTAAATGGTGACCACTCTAAACAAACTAAGGTAATGTTCGGTGTTCTGCAAGGTTCTGTTTTAGAGGTTCCCATTGCTTTTCTCCCTATATGTTACCCCTTGGTGCAATTATTCATAAACATGGTATTGGCTTCCACTGTTATGCTGATGACCTGTAGCTAAGTCAGATGTGAGTCAGCAGCTTAATAAAATTGAAGATTGTGTGAAGGACATTAGACAGTGGACGCTTACTAACTTCCTCCTGCTTAACTCTGACACACAGAAGTTCTTATACTAGGACCACAGACAGCCAGAAGTAAGCTTTCTGATTACAGAGTAACTCTCTTTAATTTAACCCTAGTAAGGAGTAAGAGTAAGTTGATCTCATACATCTCTTACATCTTCCCTCACCTGGTGCCCCACATGGTTTTGTTCTGAGCCCCATGCTATACTCACTGTACACATATGCCACACTGTACACAATGGCTTGTGTGGAACAGGTATACCTAATATGGGTATAGTTTTAAAGTTAGCTTAAGTTTTCAAATGCTTTTTCATGCTCTGGAGACAAATCGATGGCCTTTAAACCCTTCCCATGAGCTGCTGAGAACAGCCTAGTTTGGTATAAATGTTCTACAATTCAATTCAAGTTTTCAATTCAAGTTTATTTGTATTGCGCTTTTTACAATAGACATTGTCTCAGAGCAGCTTTACAGAACATAAACATAGAACAAGTTAATATAAAGAATAATATAAAGATTAATATAATACAAAATACAAGATTAATATTAGATATATTTAAATGTGTTTGTATTTATCCCCAATGAACAAGTCTGAGGTGACTCAGGTGACTGTGGGGAGGAAAAACTCCCTTAGATGGTAAAGGAAGAAACCTTGAGAGGAACCAGACTCAAAGGGGAACCTCATCCTCATCTGGGTGACACTGGGGGTGTGATTATAAATATACAGTCTGATAAATGTTGTAGTGATGAGGAGATTGTTGTCCTCAAACACCACATGGAGTTACATCTCCTCTTTAGTATCACAGAGTCTAACTGGAGCTGGTAGATCTCTAAATGTCTCAGGATCCTCAGAGTCCTCGGAGTCGCCCTCATCTCAGTGGAGGTCCAAAATCTTCATGACATGGAAGACAATCTGAGCTGGTACAATGTCTGGAAGCCTCGGGATGGTAGAAAGAGAGAAGCAGTGTAGAGGAGTTAACATACCTGCTGTTCATAATATTAACAAGCACTAGATGATAATGTGCATTTGGTCTGATGTAATAGAGCACAATATTATGGGATGTATTATGTGTATGTCTGACTAAAGAGATGAGTTTTTAATCTACATTTAAACTGTGAAAGTGTGTCTGAGCCCCGAACACTATCAGGAAGACTATTCCAGAGTTTGGGAGCTAAATAAGAAAACGCTCTACCACCTTTAGTAGACTTAGATATTCTGGGAACTACCAGAAGTCCTGAGTTTTGTGATCTCAGAGAGCGTGAAGGATTGTAACGTGTTAGAAGACTAGTTAGATACATGGGAGCTAAACCATTAAGAGCCTTGTATGTAAGTAGCAGCAGTTTGTAATCAATTCTAAACTTAACAGGTATCCAGTGTAGAGATGATAAAATTGGGGTTATATGGTCATACTTTCTTGTCCTAGTGAGAACTCTGGCAGCTGCATTTTGGACTAACTGTAGCCTATTTATTAAAGATGCAGGACAACCACCTAGTAATGCATTACAATAGTCCAGTCTAGAGGTCATGAAAGCATGAACTAGCTTCTCAGCATCAGATACAGACAGGATGTTTCTCAGCTTGGCAATATTTCTAAGGTGAAGAAGGCTGTGTTTGTAATATGGTGATATGATTTTAAAGACAAGTTACTGTCTAATAAACACCAGGTCTTTTACTGTCGAGCTACTAGTAACAGTACATCACTCTAAATCAGTGGTATCAAACTCAAAGTCACAGTGGGCCAAAATATAAAACCGAGATAAAGTCACGGGCCAAACTGAATATTTATTGAAAAATGAACTGCAACTGATTTGTAATGTTCAACCTTTTTCATATGGAAACAAACTTTAGTTTTGCTTGAACACAGGATTTTAACAGCTTGATATTACAAACACATAAGAAATTAAATTTGAAATAAAAGACACATCAGTGGTGTTCATTTCTTATTTAAATAAATAAAGTAAATGATGTCTCTCACTGACAGCTGGGCAGTATCAGACGTGTCGCTGCTCTCATCTACGGCAAGGGAGTATGCAATAAAATCTTTTCCCTTTTTTATTAGTTGTTCATGTAGATTGGTGGAAAGCTCACATGCACGCGCAGCCACGGTGTTCCTGCTCAGGCTCACATTTAAAAATTCTTGCCTTTTATCTGGGCACACGATGTTGCAAACTTTGACCATACAGTTTTTGATAAACTCTCCCTCATTAAAGGGCCAGGCAGATTTTGCAATCTCTGCTGCCACAATAACGCTTGCCTTTACAGCAGCTTCACTTTTTGATTTTGCTTTCATAAACATAGTCTGCCGGGAAACCAGACTTTTTTTCATCTCCTCCACCTTCTGGAGCTTCTGCTTTACATCCAGGTCCTTATACTTCTCATAATGTTTCATTTCATAGTGACTTCTTATGTTATATTCATTCGTTACAGACACGTTAGCTCCATTAGCACACAAGACAAACAGGTCACACCCCTGCTCTAAATGGAAGTTAAATTGTGAGAGTTTCTGTGTACTGGTTTTTGGACCTATAATAGTATTTCTGTCTTATCAGAGTTTAATAACAGTAAACTGCAGCTCATCTGATCTTTTATCTCTCTATGGCACTGAGTTAATTTGGACAATTTAGCTGTTTCATCTGGTTTTGATGAGATATATAACTGTTTGTCATCAGCATAACAATGGAAACTAATCCCATGTCTTCTAATAATGTTCCCTAATGGAAGCATGTACAGTATATCAAAAAAAGCAGAGGTCATAGAACTGATCCTTGAGGGACACCATATCCTTTGGTCGATGCTCTGTTCAGTTTTCTGCTGCATATGATTGGAATCACCTGCAGCAGTCTCTTAAGCTTAGTTCATTTATATCACTTTCTTCCTTTAAATATTCAATTCAGTCACTAACTCACGATCACTGTACTTGTTTTTAATTTTTTGTTTTTACATGTCATTGTTTATAGCTGTGTTTGTGTATTGTATTTGTTTGTTTTTTTTGCCTCTTTGTCAGGTTGTCATTGTAAATGAGAACTGGTTCTCAATTGACTCACCTGGTTAAATAAAGAAATAATAATAAACCAAAATTAACTGGCAATAAACTAGAGGATTCACCATTTAATTCTACAAAATGGTATCGGTCATACAGGTAGGATCTAAACCAACTTAAAGCCTGTCCATGAATACCTGTGTAATTTTGTAAGCGATCTAGGAGAATGTTGTGATCTATAGTGTCGAATGTAGCACTAAAGTCAAGTAGAACTAATAGTGACATACAGTCTTGGTCCGAAGCTAAGAACAGGTCATTTGTGACTTTAACAAGTGCAGTTTCTGTGCTATGGTGGGGTCTGAAACCTGACTGAAACTCTTCAAAGATATTGTTCTCCTGTAAGAAGGAGCTCAGTTGAAGAGACACAACATTTTCAAGTATTTTAGAAATAAACGAAAGATGTGAAATAGGTCTGTAATTTAATAGTTCATTAAATCTAAATTAGGTTTCTTAATGAGTGGCTTAATAACTGCCAACTTGAAGGATTTAGGGATGTAACTTAAAGATAACGAGGAGTTAATAATATTAAGAAGAGTCTCACCAGCTTTATATAACACTTCTTTCAGAAATTTAGTTGGAATGGGGTCTAGTGAACAAGTTGTTCGTTTAGCTGAAGTAATAAGTTTATCTAACTCTTCCTGTCCTGTACTTGTAAAGCACTGTAGTTGTGAGAGTAGAGCTTTAGGTGAGACTGGGTCACAAGAAGCTCTCACATGTTGAGCATCACCTATTTTGTTCCTGATACTTTCGATTTTATCAGTGAAGAATCTCATAAAATCCTCACTACTGAACTGTGATGGAATAATAGTGTGTTCAGATTTCTGGTGTTTTGTTAATCTAGTCACTGTGTTAAATAAAAACCTGGGATTGTTCTGGTTATTTCCTATGAGTTTGCTCAGGTGCTCAGAGCCCTAACAGCTTTTAGAACCTGTCTATAGCTGGACATACTGTCCTTATACGCGATTCTAAAGACTAGTTTAGTTTTTCTCCACTTTCGCTCGAGGTTACAGGTTGTTTCTCTCTTGAGGGTGTGAGTATGACTATTATACCACGGTGCAGGTGTTTTGTCTCTAACCTTCTTTATTCGGATGGGACAACAGTGTCTAATGTACTAGTGAATATAGCACCTATGCTGTTAGTCATTATGTCTAGATGGTTTGTGTTTAAGGGTACAGTAAGAAGTCCAGACAGATCAGGCAGGTTATTTGTGAATCTGTCTTTAGTGGTCAGAATAATAGTTCTACTGAGTCGATAACGTGGTGAGACACAGTTAGTCTGTTCTACAGGTAGTGCGTACAGTATGAGGTAATGGTCTGTGATGTCATCACTTTGAGGTATGATATCTATGTCACTGATATAGATATCATACCCCCAGGGGCCTATACACAGTCACTAGAGCAAGAGACATCAGGGATTATTTTGTGTGCATGTGCGAGAGTGTAAGACTAAGGACAAGCACTTCAAAGGAATCAAATCTATACTGTGTTCTCTGAGTAACAGTAAGGAAATCAGTTAACACCACCTCCACCACCAGTCTGACGAGGCTCATGCTTATAGATATATTCTGATGGTGTAGAGACTCATTTAGACCGATGTAGTCATTTGGTTTAATCCAAGTTTCAGTAAGGCAGAGTGCAGTAAGTTTTCTGAAATGATTTCATTTACAGTAAGTGCTTTGGGTGATTTAATTTTCAGAAGCCCAAACTTTAGGAACTGTTTTTGTTTCTTTGGTATTTTTCTGGTCTAATTACGGTAAGATTATTTCGAGAACTTCTCACGCATTTACTTTTTGATCTCACTAATCGGGGAACAGACATAGTTTCTATAGGATGAGCTATGTGTGCATTTGTGTCAATGTGGTGAGGTGAAGGATGGCTCTCCACCTCTGCTGGGTTGCAGGCCGTCAGCACGGAACAGCCTAGGATGCTCCCAGAAAACATTCCAGTTATCAATAAAGAGTAAATTCTGAGTCTGACACCATGACTGTAACCATCCATTTAAAGCAAAAAGTCTACTGAACCTTTCGATTCCTCGCTGGTACGTGGGAAGCGGTCCGGACACGATGATCCTCGCCGTGGGTGCTGTGCTTCCAACCGTCTCCACCAGGGTGTTGGGTGACCGACTGGGGAGCTTTCAGTGCGGCTTTTCGCTCCCGCAGCTCAGCCTGCTTCACCTGTATGTCACGGATCTGCTTCTCCACAGCCTCCAGCTCCAGTTCCACCGAGTGCAGCTTGAACGTGTCCTCACCTGCACTCAAAGGCAGACACACAACCGACATGATATAGAGCAAGTACAACAGAAATAATTGGTGTGAAACTGTGTACTAGCGGTAACCGGGCTAACAAGCTAGTGGTGCTATCCGGCTAGAAGCGGACGCTGGGAAAACAAATAAGTAAATATATCAAAAAGTATTTCATCCTTTGTAAAAAAGTAAGGAGTTGAAGTATAAACTCAAGATAACTCAAAATTGAATTAAAATACTCAGCCAAGCCTTGGCATGCATGAAGTCCTGAAAGATGGACGGTGCGTTGACCAAGCCATACAGCATCACCAAATATTCCCAGTGGCCGGTCGGGGTCACAAAAGCTGTTTTCCATTCGTTTCCTTTTCGGATACGTATCAGATTGTATGCACTGTGTAGATCAAGCTTGGTGAAGATTTTTGCACCTCGGAGCTGTTCGAGCGCCGATAGGACGAGGGGAAGAGGATAATGAAACTTCTTGGTGATTTGGTTCAGCCATCTGTAGTTGATGCAGGGTCGCAAACCACCATCCTTCTTTGAGACAAAGAAAAAGGGAGATGCAGCAGGAGAAGTTGACGGTCGTATATATCCTTGGTCCAGCGCTTCTTTGATGTACTTATTCATGGCCTCTTGCTCGGGGATGGTTAGGGAATAGATCTTTCCTCTAGGCACTGCTTCACCCGGAAGGAAATCAATCGCACAGTCCCAAGGCCGGTGAGGTTTTAACTTCGAAGCTCTCTTGGGACAAATGTCATCCTTGAAGGCTGTGTATTCTGGAGGGATAGATACAGACACATTATTCTTAGGGCTTTCAATAGAAGTGCTGCATACCTTCATTGACACTGTAGGATGATACGGTTTGGGCAATTTTAGAAAACAATGTGGAAAACAGTGGTTGCTCACTTTTACTTCACCAGTGTCCCAAGAGAGCTCCAGATGGTTTTGAATCAGCCAGGGTGGTCCTAGGATCACATCAGCAGTTGAATTCTCTATACCCAGAAGCTTGATGTTCTCCTTGGGAAAAAATCCCACTGTCAGCATGATTTCACTGGTACAATGTTGGTTGAGGGGTTTGCCTGTTAAAGAACTCTTAGTCTTTGGGATATGCGTTCCTTTGTGATGTTGAGCCGAGTGCAGAGCTGGGCAGAGATGAAGTTCCCGGCTGACCCAGAGTCGAGCAAAGCTGAGACTGGGGTGTAAATGTGTTTTACGGGTTGAACTGTACTCACCAATGCTCTTGGAGGACAGATGGGGCATTCTCGCATGCCCATTGCTCGCACAGTACAGACACAGACCCTGGGTCAGCCATCAAAGACGCTCTGACAGTAAGATCCTGGTTGAATCGAGCTGCTTGGGTTCTGGTCCTGGAGAGTGCAGTTCTGGCAGGCAGAGCTGTGTGGGAGTATTTAAATTACAGGATAACATTCAATTTTCCGTTTGAATGGCTCACTGAATGAAATTCTCCAACCCAATGGTGTCATCGAAGGCTGATAACTGCAGACGACGTTCAGGTTTTAAACCATTAGGGTAGGTTGTCATCAGTGTTCGCTCATCCCAACCACTAGCAGCCGCTAGCATGCGGAGTTTGCATGTTCTCCCCGTGCATCAGGGGTTTCCTCCGGGTACTCCGGTTTCCTCCCCCGGTCCAAAGACATGCATGGTAGGTTGATTGGCATCTCTGGAAAATTGTCCGTAGTGTGTGATTGTGTGAGTGAATGA
Source organism: Tachysurus vachellii (assembly GCF_030014155.1). Classification (NCBI taxonomy): domain Eukaryota; kingdom Metazoa; phylum Chordata; class Actinopteri; order Siluriformes; family Bagridae; genus Tachysurus; species Tachysurus vachellii. The sequence goes on along the minus strand of NC_083462.1, from coordinate 747,170 downwards.
GAGTGTGTGTGTGTGTCCTGTGATGGGTTGGCACTCTGTCCAGGGTGTATCCTGCCTTGATGGCCGATGACGCCTGAGATTGGCACAGGCTCCCCGTGACCCAAGGTAGTTTGGATAAGCAATAGAAAATGACTGAGAGTGAGTTGTATCTCCAGCAGAAATACCAAATAACTCTTGGAAATAGGCAGTGAATTCCTTAATGGAGTACAAAAGGATCCCTCTTGATGCCAGATCGATTTGGCCCAACGGAGCGCCTTTCCAGTGAGTAGTGATATTATGAATGAAATCTTGCTGCTATCTGTAGGGAAATGGTTGCATTTCAAAGATTAGCGAGCATTGAAGGAGAAATCCCTTACATTCTTCCGCAACTTCAGAGTATGGTGCTGGATTGGCCATGGGAACTGTGACGACGGTAGCACTGCTCGTTGCTGTGACCTGTGTGTGCGGCAGTAGTCCCCGTGCTTGTATCCCCGGCGTTTGTAGCAACTCTTGTCTCAGCATGTTGACCAGTCCTGGGTATGTATCCGAGTCCTGGTAAGACATAATATTTTGTCGGTCTGCTCTTCTGTCAGGGACAGAAGACGACGGAGGCAGAGATAATGTAAAATTACTGTTTATTAAAAAGCAGAAGTGAATGAAGTAAGTGAGGGTGGAGAAGTCCAGGTGAAGCTCCAACACACACATGCCGCATCATAGGTTGCAAGCCAACAATATCTAGATCCTTTGGTGTACGACGAACTCGGGAAACTAGCATTTACGAGACCGGACAATGTGTGTGTGTTAGAGAGAGTCTTGTATGTGGTGAGGTAATGAGGGGTGCCAGGTGACGGCGATTAGGACTCAGGTGATGAGGATCTAGTTTGCTGTGTGAGGGGAGAACCTGGCAAATCCGTGACAGTACATACTGTATATGGATATTTTGGTACTATGATTTTCAAAACAGATTCACTTGAAAGATTCACTCTTAATCAAGGTTTAGTTTTAGTCTTACTTTGTCAAATTCAGCTTTTGTCAAGAATAAATTGTCAAATTGATTAAAGTAGCATTGTAGATCATGCCAGCTGGCTGGATCAAACCTCACTTCGCATTTTCTCTTTTTTATCAGATGCGTAGTCTCCGGGAACCGATGTTCCAACATTCTTAGGCCTCGTGCGGACGTTCCATGATACTCGTCATAGGAAATAATCTCAATACAGTTGTCTAAAAAAACATATTTTATCTTAGTAATATGTGATAAAACAGTCAACTGAAAACAAATCTAAGAGTCAGAATGAAATTCCCCTGGAGGGCCGTGTTTGATATGTTTTCCTAGACAATTGTGTCAGATAGTCTGGTCTTGTTCTGTAATAAATGTATTTAAATCAGACTTTATTATATTATCAAACTTATAGATATAAGTCACTCTTCTAAATATTTCATATTGAAAATCTCATATATGGTAATATCAAACTTATAAAATTATTACAATACAATTCATAATAAGTTCTTACCAGATGAAAAGGCCATGATCTCTTAATATTTAGAAGGAGATCGTAGAAGTTCTGTTCCGTTGATGGCTTTCTCCGCGGGGTGGAATAATCATGATTTGATTACCACCCAGTCTGAGGGGAGGGGTAACCCTATTACCCCGTATCAAACAAAGATGGGTTTTAATTACTTGTCTCCTATCACCTACAATACTGTTTCATCTGAGGGTCATAAACCCCCTTTTAAAAAAAAATACTTGTCTTCTACCTCTTGGATCAAACACATGGTTTTAATTACTTGTCACCTATCTACTTACCATATGATGCACACCCATGACACTCTGTACCTGTAGAATCTGTTGCACCTTATAATTTTTTCATATATAATATATTTATGTATATTCACATACACATACACACACACACACACACACACACACACACATATATATATATATATATATATATATATATATATATATATATATATATATATATATATACACACTGCATACACAATGCAAGTACATATTGCATATAATGTGTAGTGCTACTGTAATTAGGGACAATAGTACACTGTGTGTACTGACTATATGTATGAGCATATTGCACATTTTCACATGTCAATTCATTATCTGTATACTTATTTCTGTAATTTCCGGAGTTCGCTATTAAGAATTTCACTCACCAATGCACACGTGCTGTGGTGATGTGACAATAAAAGTGACTTGACTTGACTTGACTACTTGAAGCAGATACAATGGGCCTAATCAATATGATAGAAGGGCAGTCGAAGGGAAAGGGGGCTCCTTGGAGTCAACACAAATAATTCAGATCAGTAAGCAATATATCAATACAATCATTAACTTTATTATTATGAACTTTTAACCTAAACCTAACATCATAAAATCATGACATAAATCTGTCAGATCAAAGGTCTGACCTTTGACCTATTCCTATCAGTAAACATTATATAATTACATTCATAAACTTTATTATTTATAATTTTATTGTTTTATCATTTTATGGTTTTATTGTTTTATTGTGGTCTTAAAACTGTCAAAAAATAATGTGATGGAATATGACCTCTATACAGTATCTCACTAATGAGTCTCTTCTTTTGCAGTGTCTGAGCTGAGGTTCATTCTTTTGGGGAAAAGTGTCTCAGACACCAGCAGTGTGGGAAACCTCCTCCTGGGCAGATCTGTGTTGGAGACTAAAGATCCTCTACATTCAGTACTTCAGTGTGAGAGAGTCAGAGGACATGTGAAGGGAAGAAACATCACCATCATCAACGCACCTCATCTGTTTGACCAAACCTTCTCACATCATCAGCTCACACTGTGTATTAAAGAGTGTGTGTCTCTATCGGCTCCTGGACCTCATGTCATAATGCTCATTGTAGAGCCAGAACGTTTCAGTGAAACAGACAAAAGACGAGCTGATTATATTCTCTCATCTCTGTCTGAGGAGGCCCATAAATACACCATGGTGATAACTACAAAGAACATAGAAATCAGCAGCAGTGTTAGTTTGGTAGAGGACAATGTCATACAGAAGGTCATTGCTGAATGTAATTACAGACATTTAAACTTCAGTGGATGCACCCAGGCCAATCTTGTGGAGAAGATGGAAGAGATGGTCAAGGAGAATAAAGGAAGACTTTTCTGTGAGATTTATGAAGATGCTGAGACTGCAATAGGCAACAAAATGTACAATGTACAGCCAGAAACGGAAGAAACTGGAAAAATAGAACAGTATGCTCTCATGGAACAAGAGCATGAAGAACCAGACAAAATGGAAAAATATGTTCAGATGGATGAAGAAGAACATCATTCTGCTTTGACTACCAAAGGTAATAAATGTAAAAATTTTGTAAGAACTTTTATCACAGTGGTAGACCCTCTTTTGTTTCAATATGCAAATCAATCTAAGGTGGCATACTACATTTTAGTTACAGGACTTGTGTGCTCAGTAACTAGGGTAGGAATTGTTTTGAAATATAAAAATTGATTTATTTTTAGTTTACTACGTCATAGACTGTAACGATTGCTTGGGAGCAGGTGGTATTAAATTCATAACCCCTTTTTTTGCACACTTGGCAAACAGATTTACATTTTGGTGAATCAGAGTTGATAAGACATGGCAAAAATCACCAAACACAGAAAAGACAAAAGACTATGCAGTCCACAATGCAAGCAATTAAAGAGTATAAACTAACAATACTTTGTGCAGATGTTGGTATAAAAGCCATGGTTGAGCATGGTATAAAAAGCATATAACCAGGAAGTAAATTATAAGCCAGAAGTGCTAAAAACATGGGGATGGGCTCCCTCTGGTGAATGGGAGAAGGGTTCTTTAGGAAACTCCCTCCTTGGAACACCGCTCAGTGTTATTCTTCTATTACATGGTCTCCTGCTTGGTCTGGGTGCTGGGCAATTAGTCTGAGCTCTGTGGAACTCTCCTGTGAGCAAGTCATAGAGGATGTCATTGGCTTTGGTCCAATACCTCTTCTCTGGGCCATAACCCTCCCATTCTACAAGATATTGAATGTTACCTCTTGGTCTTTGAGAGTCCATGATGTGTATGCAATGTAAGTCAGGGCTCTATCGACCTCTATTGGAGGTAGGGGGTCAGTGTTGGTGTGGTCAGTAGTGGTGAGGCCACGTGCCTGTTTGAGATCTGTTGGTCAGGTGGCAGTTGAAGATGGTAGGTGACTTGATATGGTCGGAGAGGACGCCTTTGGTGTCAAGCATCTCTTTGAAGGCGTGCATGGGTCCTCTGCCACACTTCACAACTGTGTCAGATCCATTCATCCCCAGACCATCAGAAGACGGATATTGGTAACTGTGATGGTGTGCACCTTGCTACTGTCAATTTACACCCCCTGTTAGCTGATGATTACCAAGAAGGTAATAGTGTCCTGATGGAACTCACATTTCTTTGTTTCGGCTAGTCCATAGTGTTTCCTCATGAGGCAAGAACAATCATTTGATTATGTGTGATACAGAAAATCATATAAGCTTTTACATCTCATTAGAAACAGTGGTCATAAAACATGGTTTAAGGTTTATCACTCTTTCACTATTTCTCACAAATATGTCAAAGGAATACAAATCTTACAACTTAGATTATACCTTGTAATGTAACATGCCTTGTAACATTTAACATTTAAGCATACAATTTACTAGCACTGTTTTTAACTTTATTTATTATTATTAAATAATTATTTGTTAACTAAATTTATTTGTGTTTTTTGTTGTTTTTTAGTTTGTCTGACTGTAGATGCCACACATTTCAAAATTGTGCTGCTTGGCAGAGAAAAGGAAGTAAAGGCCTCAATATCTAAACGATTAAGAGGTAAAAACACTTCACCAGACCAGACAGAGTCCAGCTCAGTGTGTGTAAAGCAGGAAAAAGTGAGTGGACACCTGATCACGCTGGTGGAGCTGCCTGCTCTCTACAACACTACACTCTCAGAACAGGAAGTGATGCGTCAGACGTTCCAATGTGTCTCTGCCTGTAATCCTGGAGTTGATGCTTTCTTCATCATTGTTCCTAAAGGTCTTCTCACTGATGAAGTTAAAGCAGAAATAGAGATGTTTCAGAGGATCTTCAGCTCCAGAGTTAATGATCACACCATATTCATCATCACCCAGAAGTCACCAAAGAAAGACTTAGATAAAGAGCTTCAGGCTGTGATAAAGACATTTGGAGGACGATATATTTTATACAGCAGGAAAATAAATGCAGTAAATCTGTTCCCACATGTTAAAGACCTTCTTACAAAAAACAACAATCGTCAGTATACGATGACCATGTACGCTGAGGCCCAGGTTGAAGCACAGCTGACATACAAACGTACAATTCACTATCTGGAAAAACAAATGATTGAACTCAAGAGAAACAGACGTCAAACACAAGGTAACATGTTTACTGATTTAAAATAAGAGTTTATCGGTCTGATTGCTATTTTAAGTAGAAAAAACATTGTTATTTGAAGTTTATCATCACTAAAAAGTTTATACCCTAATAGCATTTTGTTCCATCATACATCTGACCATTAGCATATCTGCTATAATTACATTTGTTGGTTAACTCTTTACATGATTCTGGAGCCGTCAGATTAGAACTATGATATTATTTTATAATATAACTCTATTATGTGTAGTCACATATGAGTCAGTACTCAGTGATTCTTTTTATTTGTACAGATTTATCAAAAAGCCCTGACACACTCAGAATAGTTCTGTTGGGGAAGACTGGAGTTGGGAAGAGCGCAACAGGAAACACCATCCTGGGGAAAGACGTATTTAAAGAAGACTTGTCTGATGAATCAGTAACCAGTGTGTGTCAGAAAGAGACAGCAACAGTCGGTGGGAGACAGATTACTGTGATCGACACTCCAGGTCTGTTCGACACTAATATTGATAATGAAGAGATCAGGAAAGAGATTGTTAAATGTATCTCAATGGTATCACCTGGTCCTCATGTGTTCCTGCTGATACTGAAAATAGGACAACGCTTTACACCAGAGGAGAGAAAGACAGTGGAAATCATTGAGAAGACTTTTGGTGAGAAATCTAACATGTACACGATCGTGCTCTTACTGGAGGTGACTTGCTAAAACAAAAACAAAAGACAATTGAACATTATGTGGAAAAAGCTGGGGTTAATTTAAGGACACTTATGTCTGAGTGTGGGGACAGATATCATGCTTTTGACAACAATGAAACAAACAGCAACGACCAGGTCCTGATTCTCCTGGATAAGATTGATGACATGGTGGCAGTGAATGGAGGAAGCTACTACACCAATGAGATGTTCCAGCAGGTCGAAATGCAGAAGCAAGCAGAACTACAAGGGAAAATATTGAAGGAAATGGAGGAGCAGATGAAGAGAGAGAGAGAAGAACTGGAAGATAAACACAAACAAGAGACAGAAAGACTGAACTGTATAATACAAGCAGAAAAACAATACCATCAAGGGACATTGGCAATGCTGAAGAAAAGGGAAAGTGATCTAGAAGACAGAAATGTGGAGCTGATTAAAACAAAAGAAGCTCTTTATCAAGCAAAACAGAGAATACAAGATAAAGAGGAGAACAATAAGATGAATATGGAATTGTGCAAGAAGAAAGAAACCGATCTTGAAGACAAATTAAATACCAAAACTGAGGAGCTGATGAAAATGAAAGAAACTCTTGATCAAGAAAGACAGAAATTAAAGTATACAGAACACACATATAAGATGAATATGGACTATTGCAAGAAGAAAGAAACCGATCTTGAAGACAAATTAAATACCAAAACTGAGGAGCTGCAAAAAATGAAAGAAAATCTTGATAAAGAAAGACAGAAAACTACAGCAGTCTCAGACCAGCTTCACCGCCATATAGAAGAAAGTAAAATAAAGGATCAACGTGAACAAATGATAAAAGCAGAGGAGGAGAAACAGCGAAGAGCTTTAGAGGAAATAAATAATCAGCTCAATGTCAGACTGCATGAAGAAGAAAAGATGAGAAAGGAAGCACAAAATTCATATAACACAATTATGAAAGAAAGCACATATCTCATGTGGCAGAAAGACCAGACTGGTCAAGAAAGAATTGATGAAATTAAGGAAATGAAGGAGTGCTGCCCTGAAACAGTTCCAAAAAAGGTAAATCGATCACTTAACATTTCACAACATCCATCAAAAATAGACACTTTATTTCTGTCTGGTGTTCAGAATCTGGTGCTAACTGGTTTACTGTGTGTCAATTAGAGACAAATAACATCTTATTCAATTTCAGTTTAAAATCTGATCAATTTACGTTTTCTCCATGAAGTTAAAATAGATAGAGTTTATACAGATCTGATATAACATTATATCTATCTATCTATCTATCTATCTATCTATCTATCTATCTATCTATCTATCTATCTATCTATCTACCGTATCTACCGTATCTACTGTATCTATGGTCTTGCCAGTTCTCCCATATTAGTGAATTACAAATGGTACATTAAAATTACATGTGGTTTGATATTGTATTTAAAAACAGAAAAAAATCAATTGTTGTAAAGTGACATTGGATTAAAATATTAATATTTTTATTAAAAATTAAGTGTCTGATGGTTGTAATCATAAACACTGGTGTGAACATAGGCAACAACAGGCACAGGGAACTTCTCTATTTGAAGACACAAGCTATATATCTCCCCAGTGCATTGTCCCTCACAGACCTGGGAGTAATTCCTTTAACAATATCAAAGAATAGGAATTATAATTACAATTCAGAAAGTTTATTATGGCAGAAGCACTCTCTCTGTGTTTGGGAGAGCACAGGTGGCTCTCAAGGGACTTATAACTCTCCTGCCTGTGCCTCGTGAGTTGCGTCCTGAGTCTGCCAACTTAGATCTTGGGGCTTGCAGGTCAAGTTAGCAAGGTGGAACATGAGACAGGTGAACCCTGTTCTCTTATCTGCTTTCCCAATTTGCATATCTCCACTTTAGATTCAGGAGCTCAGGCTTGATTTCTCCTGAACTTAACAAGAATATAATATTGTCTCTGTCATGCTCTGAGGAGCTTCATGTCGAAGATGAGGAGCAAATATTAGTTAAATTGCCACCGGCATTAAAAGAGCTTTTGGAGGTGGTTACATTTAGCCTGAGGAAAAGCCTAGCATCGTCTGCTCCAAGCTTGACAATCTTATCTTAGGCCACACTTCACCCCCACATAGGAACCTCATGTTTTTTCCCCAAACCTCCATGCTGAGCTGTCAAGGTCCTGGGGTAATCCATATTCAACCCGTTTGTTCTCCCTGGCCACCTCCAATTATCTGGCCATTGTGGGCTCATATGATTACGGGTATGTGGAGATGCCTGGGGAGCTATCAACACAGAGGGGCAATAATCCAAGTGAAAAACAAAGTCAAATTGTGATCCATAAACCAAAACAGCAGACAACTGCTGAAAACACAGACCAAAAGAGAGAAGGCAAAAACCAGCCGCGGAGAAATAAAGTACATCAAAAAGCAAATCCGAGATCGAAACTTAAGGAATAAGGCATTTACAAGCACAGGGCTAATAGCAAAGACCATCTGGTGAAAAGTGTTCACTGTCGGTGTGCTTAAATAGTAACGGGTGGTATGAAATGTGTTCAACCCGGACGAGCCATGACCAAGATGGCTGCCGACCCGGAAGTGGCCGTGCCACACACAATAGTGTGGGTTGACTTGCTGACAAGTAATACCATACGGGGACATTTGTTATTTATCATCTTCTTCTCTTTTGACTACATACTTATTATCTTTATTTTATGGTGTAAAGCACTTTGTGTCAGTTGTGGCTGTTTATAAAGTACTTTATTTATAAGTTATGATTAGAAGCATGTATTTGTAGAAGCATGTCATATATCAAAACACTCAGCCCAATGAGGGGAATTACCTCAAGAGTATTCGGATGATGTCACATGCTCGTCTCCACTTGCCTCCAAATGTTTTGGCACCCTAGCTTTCTGTCCACTCGCCTCCAAAAAACACTGGCCTTTGCAAATACTTGCTTTGTCAAAGTCAAGATCAAAGTTTGCCGTGACGAACTTTACAAATCTAGTTATTATTATTATTATTATTATTATTATTACTTTTTATTCATATTGTCTGTGCAGTGTGATGAAGGCCTTTTTCCACTCATCTCCCTCCTGTATCACACTGGTTGTATGCACTCCTCAGATATAGTTTAGTGATTATCTGAGCTTCCTGAAGCTGTTCCAGGGCTGGTGGTACCGGGGTAGAGGGTGAGGGTGTTTGATTGTTATAGCATTTAGTCCCCAGCAGTCTGCTCATGGCTGCAGGCCTCAATCTTTCTTTTCCATGAAAAAGCTTAAGGCTGCTGGGTATGTAGAGGGCTGAATGAATCCAACAGCTAGTGTCTCATTTATTCCTCCATTGATTGTGTCTCAGGGATAGACAGTATGTGTAGTATTAATGGGATTTGTAGATTAAGAGAACATAAAGATGATAAAGGTGGGTCTCTCCCGGCATTCATTGTTACGCGGGGGGGGGGGGGGGCTTCCTGGTTACACTTGGAGGAGGGGAAACTGGGTCCGGCCCTGTTATTCACTCGTGTAGTGGAGAGGGACTCGGACAGGCGTCTGGAGCAGATAGAAAAAGCATGTGGCTGGATAGGGTGTGATGACAGGGTAGGTTGTAAATCAGTGAAAATATAAATAAGGGGAAAGTGCAGGGGGTTTAGCTCACAGATATATTTATTTGTGTATATACAGTATACTGTATATAAATATATATATTTGTGACCAGAAAATAATGAGGGAAATATGGGATATGCTTGTGATGAAGCAGAATGCCCGAAGCGGGGTTCGCCCCGTGGGGCCTAAGATCCCCAAATTGTGGGACTATAGCTCTACCGGGCAGGCAGGAAAGAATCAGTCGAGGAATACCTCTCGGAGCTCCGATACAGATTACTGCACTGAAACTCACTTGTAAACTCTTTTCCTGACTCCTATTGACACATTATATATATGTATATATATATATATATATATATATATATATATATATATATATATATATATTACCTCTCAGCGTGCTACTCGCTTTGATACTTATTACCACTCTAACTCTGGCACAGGTGTCGCGAGTTGTGCTAATTGCAGCTATGTGCCCAAGAGCCTATAATGAGGTGTGCTGGGCACCTATAAAGAGGCGTGCTGGGGGCGTATAAAGAGGCGTGCTGGGCACCTATAAAGAGGCGTGCTGGGGGCCTATAAAGAGGCGTGCTGGGGGCCTATAAAGAGGCATGCTGGTGGCCTATAAAGAGGCGTGCTGGGGGCCTATAAAGAAGGAAAGGTGAAATGTGTAAGTATTCTGTAAGGATAAGGTAGAGAGATCCATTTGCAGAACAGCATATTTAATAAATAACTAGGAAAACAAATCCAAGATGCAAAATCCAGAACAGGAATAAACAGATGACACACATGAAAGGCAAAAATATTGTAGAAATACAAAGGCTTGGTAAGCAGATACTTGACAACAGAGTGCTGGCATGGCCTCGGTATTTATCTCCATAATCCCAGAAGTAACAACAGGAAGGGGTTTTGTCTGGCTGTTGCATTGTGTTAGTGGAGGAGGAATATTATATTAATACTATTAGACAGGTGATCTCTGTTCTATTATCCTCTTTACTGACTCACAAATCCCCACTATAGCTTTGGGAGATCATGCTGCAATTAGTCATGACCTGAACAAGGACATAATGTTGTTACCATCAAGAGCTTGATGTGGGAGATGAGGAGCAAATCAGTCAAAAATTACTGACAATTACTGTTTGGTTCAGGATATTCTTCTCTTTATATCAACAGTATAGAATCTGTTAGTTATAAATTATATATGTCATTTTTTTCCAGAGGGTAGAAGCATGCAGTTGGTAGTGAAATAGTACAATAAGTTTTAATGTAATTTTCTGTTTTCCCCAGGAAGAAGAAATTAAAGCACTTATGAGCAGACTTAACCTTATGGATTGGCAACAGAAATGTTTGAAAAGTACTGACTGCCTTGAAATTACTAAATCCTCACTAAACTACAACAATCCTGAGATTAATGTGGCCCAATTCTTTCTAAAGCGGCTACTAACAATGAATTACAATGCGAGATACTGCATTAGAAAGGAAACCAAAAAACTCTCAGGAAATACTGAAAAGACAGAAATTGAGCTCCACCCCATGGATGTCCAGATGGCGGTGTTCTACAACTCTGATCATTTCCTAAAGCAGCTCATAGCAACTAAACTAGCTCAGTGTCAGTATGCTCTGCCTCTGCTGGTGCCCAATCCCCTCACCAGAGAGATCGAGTTTCCTCTCTGGACCTTTCGCAAAGTCAAGAAGAGCTGGAGGACTAGAACCTCTATTAGTGAGGACAAAATGATTGTTGAGACAGAAACTCCAATGGTGGCATTCTTTAGGTTTGGTTCTGTATCTTCATCTAAGTCTCAGCTGATTAACAGCTTGATCAATGAAAAGCATCACACATTCTTCCACAGAAACTGTCCAGGCAGCAGCAGAAACCAGTTACTGATGGATGGACTGGTGGAGATTGCTTGGTACTGCCCTTCTGGGAAGGAAACTGATCATTTCCCTGACTGTGTGGCATTCTGTAATCTTCATGGTGAAGCTGGAGCTCATGTGACACAGCATGATATTTTAACAATGATGTCCTCTCTGAATGTTGTCTTTATACCTGATTTTGGTCAGAAAAATCACTACAAGGAATTAGTGAAACGGCTCTTTAGCTCCCCAAAGCCTCTGATTTGTGTTCTGACAGATGATGATTCTCCTGTAACAGAGCTGGTAAAGGGGAAGTTCAGTGTTGGAGTAAAGGACAGAAATCAGCATGATGTATGTGAAGAACTGAAAGGAACTATCAGACTTTGTCTATCAGAAACATCAAACACCTTTAAACTAGAAGATCTGGCCAAAGCCACACAGGTCAGAGTTGATGAAGATCATGGACTCTGTAAGAAAGGAAAGGAAGCTGCCTTGGAGATAATGTCTCTGCTGAAGAATAATGACCAGTCCTTACACAAAGAAACAAGTCTACCATGTCAGGGGAAACTGTGGCATGACTGGTGTAAGAGCAACAAAGAACTACACCGACCTCATGGACACAACATAGACAAGTACACAAGTGAAAAAAACAAGGAAATGGATCAAATCCGGGAACAGCAGCAAAAACATGGTCTTAGCAAATTCATGAACTGCTTTATCCAAGGACTGAATTCTGAGGATGCTGATGAGAAACTGTATTTCCTGAAATGGGTAGAAATCCTTCTGAACAATTTCACTGTAAAACGTCTCTCCACCTTACATCAGGAGTTTGATGAAACCTGGTCAAAAATGTCGGAAGTAAAGAAATCTCATGATATAGCAGATCAACAGGAAACTAAAAAAAAGCTTGAGGAACTGTCAGAGCAGCTGAAGTCTGCTTCTTTTGGTTTAGAACATATACTCAGGGAGATGGGACAGATATATGAGTCATATCAGTCTGTAAAAATAAAAAAACAGAAATGAAGCAAAGAGAAAACATTGCTCTATTTCCTGCTCTTGCAACTGAACTCATGCTTTCAGGATATCCACTGGAGCTGATGGATGGAGATGCTTCTCATGTTCCTCTGATCTGGGTTTCAGCAGTTCTAGATGAACTTGTGAAGGTCCTGGGAGATCAGAGAGTGTTTGTGCTGTCAGTTTTGGGGATTCAGAGCTCTGGGAAATCCACCATGCTGAATGCCATGTTTGGACTCCAGTTTGCTGTCAGTGCTGGAAGGTGCACCAGAGGAGCCTTCATGCAGCTGGTCAGAGTGTCAGAGGAGATGAAGGAAGAGCTGAAGTTTGACTACATTCTAGTTGTAGATACTGAAGGACTTCGAGCACTTGAGCTCACAGGAACATCCACTCGACATCATGACAATGAACTCGCCACATTCGTTGTTGGTCTTGGAAACCTGACCATGATCAACATCTTTGGAGAGAACCCTGCTGAGATGCAGGACATCCTTCAGATTGTTGTTCAGGCCTTCCTGAGGATGAAGAAGGTCCAACTCAATCCCAGCTGTTTGTTTGTCCACCAGAATGTTCCAGATGTTACAGCCGGACAGAAAAACATGGAGGGACAGAGAAGATTACAAGATAATCTGGATAGAATGACCAAGCTGGCTGGTGAGGAGGAATCCTATGAAGCAGAACATTTTAGTGACGTCATAGCATTTGACATAAAAAAAGATGTGAGATACTTTGCACAGCTGTGGGAGGGAAGCCCACCCATGGCTCCTCAAAACCCATTATACACTGAACATGTGGAAGAGCTGAAGAAGACAATACTGTCCAGAGCCACAGAAAGTCCTACTGTAACACTGACACGTCTTTAACACGGATTAAAGATCTCTGGCATGCACTTCTATGTGAAAACTTTGTGTTCAGTTTCAGAAACACACTGGAGATCGCAGAATACAGAAAACTGGAGGAGAAATATGGGACATGGACCTGGTATCTCAGGAAATCTATACTAGATATACAAGACAAACTACACACCAGCATCAACAACAAACAACAGAGCACAGTTGAGAGAAAGGAAATTATAGATAAAATGAGAGAAACATTTAATAATGTGACAGAATCAGTGCAATGTTACTTTGAGGAAAATGAAGACAGGAGAGACCTTATTCAGCAATGGAGAGGAAAGTTTATGATAAAGATTCAAAATCTACATGATGATCTTGTGACACAAACAGTGAGAGAGCTGCGTGAGATCATTAACCAAAAGCAAACCTGCAAAAACCTGGAAGATCAGAAATCTCAGTATGAGGCAGAACTTTTTAAAAAGAGCAAAGAGCTGGCTTTGGATCTGAAAAGGGATGAAAAGCAGCTGGATGAAAAGCAGTTAAAAGAACATTTTGATGTATTGTGGAAAAAGTGGGTCTCTGAACTGACTGCAAACCTGACTAGAACACAAATGAACATAGCAGAGGACATAACACAAATATTGTGTGAACTCTATGAAACAAATCTTCTGTCTGAGAGGAAATCTGAAACGTATAAGAACATAAGCACGCGAGGTGATTATAAGAAATATATAACACATAAAAAAAAGTGGAAAGCTGTTAAAGATTGGCTTTTTCACTTACCACCTGAGAGCCAAGACTCTATAAGGCAACTGATCCTTAAAGTCATTGAGCAAACTAAAGACCTGATTAAATCAAAACCAGTTGCAAAGACGGGCTACAAACCAGCCTACATTCAAGAGATTGTTCGACTGGTAAAAGAATCTGTGGCTGAATATCAGTCTCCAGATTATGAGTTGAACAAAAAGTTCTCACTGGATCTCTCTCTGAATGTGTGTGACATTGCGAAAGCAGAGTTTGAAAAGCAACAGAAGAAATTTGAAGAGAGTTTTGATCCATTAATCTATCTAGAGAAAATGAAACCAGAATACTACAGAGTTTTTCAGAAATCCTGTGAAGGCGCCACATCTACAGCAGTATTTGGAGGATTAATCTGCAGACAGCTTGGAGACTCTATCCTACAGAGTGTGTACAACAGTGCTGAAAATTATCTGGCTGATGAAATGAAGGCAAACTGTCCAGAATTTAATGGAAACAGGACAAACCTGGAGAAACACATTCTCAGATCACTTGCTGAAGAGCAGAACTTTAAAAGATTTATGAGCTACATCTTGACACCTAAGGAACATTTTGAGAGCTTTATTAAAGATGTTGTAAAAGTTTTCATGACTAAAGAAAACCCCAAAGTTCTTGCTCACATTAAAGGAATTCTTCAACACAAACAGAAGTGTGTAATCACTGCAGCAGAAACTGCAACTCAGGAAGTGACAAAGAGCAAAGGAGATGCAAATATCTGGCTGGAAAAATTCTCCAGTGGTCTGAAAGATGATGTTGAATACAATACGGAGCATCTGAGTGGAAGTAACTGTAAAGACATCAGTGATTTTCAGCTGCTTACAGATGTAGTGAGAAAAGAAATCTCCCTCATTACTGAAGAGCTGAACAGGAAGTTTAACAGCATGTCTGATCTTAAAATGGAGAAGTTCAGGAAGAGTCCAGATAAGATTCTGACTGAACACCTCTGTAAATGCTGCTGGGCTCAGTGTCCATTCTGTAAAGCCATCTGTACCAACACAATAGAGGGACATGATGGAGATCACAGTGTCCCCTTCCACAGGGTACATGGTATCAATGGGTGTCATATCAGAGGAACAACAAATCTCGCCACTGGTTTCTGCACAACAAATGTACTAAGTGATAGAGGTTTTGTGGTATTGTGTTGTATTAGTAAAAGAAGCAATCAAGGTCAGCGGAACAACGCTT
This sequence comes from Tachysurus vachellii, assembly GCF_030014155.1. Classification (NCBI taxonomy): domain Eukaryota; kingdom Metazoa; phylum Chordata; class Actinopteri; order Siluriformes; family Bagridae; genus Tachysurus; species Tachysurus vachellii. Next base: position 731,827 of record NC_083462.1, on the reverse strand, counting down.
TACTTCACTCGTTCACGTAACATGTGCAACACTCTTCATCTTCATACCCCACTCACTTCTCTTCTTCTTCTTCACATTCTCAACCCTTCATTCCCCATACTGCCCCTATTGTTTTACTGAAGTATAACAGTGCAAGTGCATAAGCAGAAGACACCACATTCCCCCATTACGTAACAATACATCCTGAGGTAACTTAACATAAGGAAATGTTCACCCACCATTGCATATACACCTTTAAGCATTAATACATTAGAATAACTGTTCCTTAAAGAAACTGAACTATTGTACCTGCATCAATTACATTCGATACACCAGATTTAGTAACCACTCTCTTATTTACTTTCGTAGTCCTTTAACCAGGTAGGTGGTTTACGTTGCCTAGCGGAACGTCTTTCTGTATTTTGTCCAGTATCTGTCTTTGTAACAGGGACTTCCCCAGCCAACTGTTCTGACGGCTGTTTCGGTATCTCAGGGAACAAGGATAACTGAGATGAGTGCCACGTCCGTCCGTCCGACAACTTGAATGTACAAGGACCTACACATTTGGTTATTTCCACAGGTTTTGTGAACTTTGTGTGTCCTTTGGGGACGTGTGTTGGTTTGCGTACACGCACTCTATCCCCCACTCGAAAAGTAGGCTTCCGTGCCCCATGTTTGGCATCGAAGTACCGTTTCATTTGCTCCTGTCGAGTTAACACTCGCTCTCTGACAACCTTGTCCAGGACATTACTGGAAGACGGCGTGAATACAGTAAGTTTAGTTCTCATTCGCCTACCGTATAACAGTTCGAACGGTGAAACACCAGTCGTTGCATGTGGAGTAGAACGGTACGTTTGCAAAAAGTCCAAGACTGATTGTTTCCACTGTTGTTTTTGCAGTATGATCAGTTGCACCCAGTCTTTAAGCACTCTGTTGAATCTCTCCACCGCTCCGTTAGCAGCAGGATGATAAACAGCCGTTCTGATGTGGACAATATTTCGTTCTTTCAGAAAGTCACAGAGGACTGAAGAAATCAGCTGAGGACCGTTATCCGTCACCAGACACTCTGGGTTGCCGTGTCTGCTGAAAACAGAGTTCAGAAATCCGACTACAGCCGACGCTGTAACTGACGGTGTAAATGCAACTTCCGGCCATTTAGAGTAGTAGTCAGTAAGTGTAATAGCATACCTGCAGTCATATGCAGCGGTCTCAAACGGTCCAACTATGTCTAAGCCCACTTTCAACCAAGGAGCTGCAGGGAAAGTTACTGGCTGTAATGGAGAAGCAGAAGTCTTTGCAGTTCTGTCCGACTCTTGGCACAGTGCGCAAGTAGCAATTTGTGTCTGAACCATAAGGTCCATGCCTGGGAACCAATACAACTCTCGCAAGCGTTGTTTCGTCCGAACTATTCCTTGATGGTTCTCATGCGCTAAAGTGACCAGTGTTCTGCGTAGAGCCACTGGCACCAAGAAACGTGAACCTCTAAGCACCAATTCGTCCATGGCACACAATTCCTGACGCAATTTGAAGTATGGCAGCAATGTTGGACTCAGTGGTTTTGCTGAAGTAGGCCAGCCTTTGTTAATCTGGGCTCGCAAAGCAGAAAGTTCAGGGCAAGCTTGTGAAGCAGCTTTAAACTCAGCAGCAGTAACAGCAGTCTGTGACGTTGAAAGTAGCGCAACAAGTTCAGGCTCAGGATCTGCATCCAAAGCCGTATCGGCTGGCAAGGGTAGTCTTGATAGACAGTCCGCTGTATTGTTCAAGGGACCTGCACGATAAACAACATCATAGTTGAAGCACAAGAGACGTGCAGCCCATCTTGCTATTCGCATTCCGGCTCTGTCAGCGCCCTTTGTACAAAGCAAGGTAGTTAGAGCTTGGTGATCCGTGCGAAGCGTAAATCTGTGCCCCCACAGATATGTTCTCCACTTTTCAACTGCCCATATGCAAGCTAACGCTTCCTTTTCCACTGTGGAGTACTTCCTTTCAGTTGGAGTTAAAGTTCTTGAAGCGAAAGCAACTGTGTGTTCAGTGTTATCAGGGTGTATTTGCGTGAACACAGCTCCCAGACCATAATCCGAAGCATCGGTCGATATAACAGACGGTAAGGAAGGGTTGTAAAGGGCTAATGCTGGACTTGCAACCAACATTTTCTTCACTGCAGCAAAACAATTTTCCATCTCACTGTTCCACTGAAAAGAACCTTCCTGGTGAAGACATGCACGTAACGGCTCGACTACGGTAGCGTAGTTGGGTATAAACTTACTGTACCAAGAGAGCATGCCTAAAAATGAACGCAAGGTAGTTGCGTCTGTAGGAGCTGGAGCCTGTACTATGGCTTGTAAGTGTTCTGTGTCAGGCTGAACACCTTGTGCAGTCACTAAATGTCCCAAGAAGCGCAAGGCCTTTTGTTTAATTTTACACTTTTGTGCGTTTAGTCGTAATCCAGCTGCATGCAATCTTTTCAGCACTGTGTTAAGCACAGCATCATGTTCAGATTCAGTGCGTCCAAAACAAATGACATCATCAAGATAGTTCTGCACATTTGGTATGCCTTTAAGTATGCACTCCATCATTTTTTGAAACACTGAGGGTGCAGAAGCCAGGCCATATGGTACTCTACAAAACCTAAACAGTCCATCATGTGTAATGAAAGCTGTTAGATCACGACTCTCTGGATGCAAAGGTACTTGGTGGTACGCACTCTCCAGATCAATTGTGGAAAAGACTGTGGACCCTGCCAAAGCAGTCAGTAATTCCTCCATATGAGGCAAGGGGTAAGAGTCTACTATCACCGCCTTATTCGGTTCTCTCAAATCCACGCACATTCTTATACCACCTGTCTTCTTCATTGTCACCACTATTGGTGAAACCCATGGTGATGCATCAATGCGTTCTATTACACCGGCAGAAAGGAGCCTCTCAATTTCCACAGATACAGCTGTTCTCACTGAAAAAGGCAGTCGTCTTAACTTTTGTCGAACTGGAGTGACAGCATCTGAAATTTTCACTTTGTGCATGAATCCCGTGACACATCCAACTGAGGGCCTTTCAGCATGCGCAGATAAATGAAGTACTGACTCCGAAGAGGCGGCATTTGCAGTTGTGACAGGCACAGAAAGAATCTTATCCCCTATAATGCATAATTGTAGTGCAGTTATGAGATCCATTCCCATCAACGCGGTTCCTTTTTCTACTATGTAGAAATCCACAGCGCATGTATGGCAGTCTTTTTTCACAGTTGCGCGCATGCAACCTAGCACATCAATTGGAGTACGCGAGTACGTAACCAATCGCGCTGCAGGTGGGTGTAAGGGTACTTTTCCGAAATAATCCTCATAAATGACTTTAGGCAGTACGGAAACTGAAGCACCAGTATCTACAGTCAATGTAACAGATCGCAAAATTGCACCCGTTTGCACTTCCACTGTACACTGTAGTTTAGTATTCGCGTTTGTGTCTCGAATTAACAGCATTGTATACTCAGGCATCGCGACTTCATGTACTGAATGCGTTTGCGTAGTCCTACAGACCCGTGCAAAATGACCTTTTTTCTTACAATTTTTGCATGTTACCTTGGCTGCCGGGCATTCCACCGCGTTGGCTAGATGTTGGTCCGAGCCGCAGCGAAAGCAACAGCGTGTAGCTGAAGTCACCTTTGAAGCAGCTGTAAAAGAGGCAGATGGTCGTTGAGGAGGCGATTTGTTTTTGAATCCTCCTGTACGGCGTCTAGTATTTCCCTGGACTCGTACGGTCTGCACCGGAAAGTTCTGAGTACTCGACATTACTTTTGCATTTTCTCCAGCGGTTTCAATTTGCTGAGCAATTGTAATAGCATCTGTCAGTGTTAACTTATCCTGTAGCAAAAGTCTCTCACGGATTCGCGGATTGCTTACATTTTCCACTAGCTGATCCCGAATCATATCATCAGCATTTGTAAACTCACAAGTAGACGACAGTTCTCTCAGTGCAGCAACGTATTGAGTTATCGATTCGCCGACTTGTTGTGCTCGTTTCCGGAATGTGTGTCGTTCCATGACCACGTTTACTTTGGGCGTGAAATGAGTGTGCAAAGCAGTAATAGCAGCAGCCATTGTATCCCCCGTGTCCGGCAATGTATAAAAGATTCTTTGACCTTCGGTGCCCAAGCAGTGCAATAAAAGAGCTCGTTTCCTGACCTCCGACCATTCCTGTCCTTCCACATCAATGACTAGTAAGTAATTCTGAAACATCCGCTCCCACGTTTTGAAAGGGATTGCAGGTTCTCCCGGAACAGGCAAGAAAAGGTTTGGAAATGGTGCTGACGATCCCATCCTCGTCGCCAATTTGTGGTATTGTGTTGTATTAGTAAAAGAAGCAATCAAGGTCAGCGGAACAACGCTTTACTTCACTCGTTCACGTAACATGTGCAACACTCTTCATCTTCATACCCCACTCACTTCTCTTCTTCTTCTTCACATTCTCAACCCTTCATTCCCCATACTGCCCCTATTGTTTTACTGAAGTATAACAGTGCAAGTGCATAAGCAGAAGACACCACAGGTTTCTACCCAAGTCATAATAATGAAGTGCGTATTCCTTACAAATCATACAGAGACGCAGGAGGAGTCTATGCGACCTGGAGCATAAACCCAGACCTGTCTGGGCAGCCATACTGGAGGTGGTTTGTGTGTACATTCAAGAAGGATTTGGAAAAACATTATAAAAAAACATTCCAGGGAAGTGGAGAAATCCCTGAAGGATGGAGAGAGTGCACAAAGGAAGATGCTCTTAAGAGTTTGGATAAATACATGTAATTAAACATGAACTGATTCTGTGTCTCCTAGAAAGAAGAAAACTCAGTAATGAACCAGCTGCTGAAGATACAGTGAGAATTTAACCAAATTTCTCTGGTATGCCACATTACACTGTAATGATCAGATCTGTTACTAAGCAGCTCATTAACAATGACTTATATAACAGTTTTATTATTACTTCACATTTATTCTTACATGTAATTAATCAAAGATTTATTTTACTTTACATTTTTAACAGTTATTGAGGTGAAAGTTGTTATTAATGATTTAGATTAGACTAATGATTTTACATTTCAACAACAGTGATTTTATAATTACAGTTATAATTAGTAGCATCCACTGATTCTATTTCAGTAGAAACAGCTTTTAATTAGAAATGATATTACATAAATAAATCGGATAAGCGGTAGAAAAGAATGAATGAATTACATAAATACTTTGATTAATTTTGCTTTTAATCTAATTCAGAATTTATTATAATAATTATTATAATTATAATCGAATATCTGAATATTAAAATCAAGCATATTTTGATTAAAGCTATGTGATTAACTCTGGTGTTTTTTGTCTCCAGATTAAACATCACAAATGTTCTCACTGTTCTCATATCTACTAAAATCAAACATCACATCCACCAGACAATAACCAATAAACTCTGTAATAAATCTACTGAGAACTTTCCAGAATATATTTCTTTGTTCTTATACAGTTCTAACAAAGGATCCTCTTCAAGTTCTTCTACCTAATCTATTGATTGAATCTTTAAATGAAGGAGTCAGACTTAGACCTTCTTGTCTTTTCAGGGTCGTCACAATGGGAGGGCTTGTTTTTATTAAAAGCAATCAAACAATGTTAAAATAAGTAAAAGTCATTAAAACGCAAAGCTTATAAAAAATCAAGAAACACTCTTAGTGTTATAGCTAACTAAGTCCTTCCCCTACATGCGTTGTGGTTTCCCTTACAGATATCATCAGCGACATTATCAGCAGTATCCCATGAGCACTGAGGGGTGACTTTTTAAGAGAGCCTTTATATAACAAACTCAGCACATCTTATCTTTTAACAACACAAGCAATATTATTGAGTACATATTTTGAAAGCAAAGTAAATAAAAAAAATAAAGAAAACCTAATCACTTTAATATTCTTGATCTTGAGCCATTCTTCATTTCTGTCTTGATACAGAGTCTGATAACTTTTCATCCATTGATTTCTTCAAGCTTTATATTCTTCAATTCATTCACCAGTTGTTTTATTTCTTCTGCTGCTTTTTCTATTTTCTTCTTTTTGTTTCTTCTCTTTGTCTCCTACGTTTTCTGGTATTTGTGGCATGAATCTCACTTTTCTTTTGTATGCGAATATGAGAGCAGGGTTTTGAAGCTGGATAGCATTGATAAGTTTGCTCCAGTGAGCATGAATTTAATCATTTATTTCCTTCATCATCCATTTTAGCTACTCCTACTAAAGGTCCCATTCTTACAACAAAGTGTGTGTTACAGGTGTGTTACGGGTGTCTTATAGCAGTGTGTTACAGGTGTGTTACAGGTGGGTGTGTTACAGGTGTGTGTGTTACAAGTGTGTTACAGGTGGGTGTGTTACAGGTGTGTGTTACAGGTGAGTTACAGGTGTGTTACAGATGTGTGTTACAGGTGAGTTACAAGTGTGTTACAGGTGGGTGTGTTACAGGTGTGTGTGTTACAAGTGTGTTACAGGTGTGTGTGTGTTACAGGTGTGTGTTACAGGTGAGTTACAGGTGAGTGTTGTAGGTGTTACTAGTTTAGAGAACACAGTTCATCACAACATTACAAAAAGTTTTTTAAGTTAATTACATTATCCCTAAAATAATTGTTTAATGTTGTAAAATTCAGACTATTATGTCCTCCATATTTATGTAATTCATGAAGACAGATTTATTGCTGTCATGTATTTTATTTTTCTAAATAAATTTAGTATTCTGTGAGGTGATAAGATTATTAACCCTCAGTCCTGTAGAGATTCCCTCTACTTCACATCATAACGTTCTCCCTTTTTGTGATCAATCTCTTTGTAACAAGTAATTAAATTAGAATTAAAATAGTTTTATATATCATTAGATTAAAGTTTAGAGCATCTAAATATAAACAAATCTAAATAATATAATCACATCTTTAACTGTAATATTGTAAGAAAAAGGCTCCTCTTTATTGGTGATGACCAGCAGGTTATGACTCATGAGTCCTGAAGTTTTATAACATTGTTATTTCTCTTTTATTGTAATAGACATTCAGTTAGTATCACTTCTGTATCATCTGCTATCTGATTTATAATAATCTGCTTCTTACCAGTGAAATTCCTTTTAATCCACTGCTTTTAACTGCATTCAGTAGAAGATACAAGGATCTTTAAGATCTTTAAAATAAAGGACATCCTGGTCTAATGACCTAACAGACCTTTGGTAAAATTCACTAAACCCAATATTTCTATGAAGCACAAAAATCTTTTACTGTGTTTAAAAAATCTTTTATAGCAAATATGGATAATGAAGTAAATCCAGCACCAAGATCTAATATTGTTTGCAATTTGCTAATTCCTCATAAATCCTGACTGAACTTTATTAATAATCTGTTTTTTAATCCAATAAAATGTTGACTGAAATGTTGAACTCATTGTTTATTGAACAGTTTTTGGAATTAAAATAATAACCATTTTAGCAGGAAGTGTCTCTTTTTCAATAGTTTCTAAACACATTAAAGAGAAAATGTCCTCACAGGTCAGAAATGTCTCCCTGAGATCTGGGACTGTGACATCACTGTTTATGATCCATGTCACAGTGTGTACAAGAGTTATAACACCACAGACCATAAAGCCCAGCGTCCATCAGCACTCCACAGACTCACCAGACATTTATCTACTTTCACCTCTTCCTTGTTTTATGGGTTTAAACTTATTCAGGTCATTTCTGTGAAGTAAACACTTTATTTCAGTGATCAGTGATGTCACTAATGTCCAGAGCGTTTCTCACTGTAACTGTAGACTTTTGCTCTTCCTGTAACTCTCTGTTGTAAATAAACCCATACTGCATTTGCATCTGAATGCATCTGCATTACTGTAGTCATTTATAACAGAATATTTCACTCATTAACATCACAGTGTTCAGCTTTAGGGGTCCATGTTTGTTCCTGATTTCAGTTTACTGTCCATGTGGAGTGTCTCATGTTCTCTCTGTGTTTCCTTCTAGATCCCTCTATACTGTAGTACAGAGCAGGGCAGTTAGAGCAGGGCAATTAGAGCAGGGCAGTTAGAGATATTGATAAGGGTCAGTGTTTAAAATTTAAGTCTTAAGGTTAAGCAAAGCTGGTAATGCTTTATAATAACTGCACACTATTAAGCATTAGTTAAGCATGAGTAAATAATTAATCATTTACAGAGCACTGCTCCTACATTAGCAACCAGTTTATAAATGTACTTAATAATTACATTTACATACTTTATTAATAATCAATTTATATTTAAAATAAGTAATAAATTACTCATACACCAGTTATTTATGGTTTATCAGTGGTTCATAAGATCATTTAGAAAGTGTAAGTAATTATTTAGATGTACTGTAACTGAGCGTTAATAAATGCTTTATAAGCACATATTCCTAATATAAATCATGATTAATCAGTTAGTTAAAAACAATTTACTACTTTTTAGTTAACTATTTTTGTGAGCTCTTCTAAAGTGAGGACTATCTATACCTTGTAAAGCAGTTGTAAAGGAGATTTAAAGGCTCAGTAAACTTCTCAACAACAAGGAAACAAACACAGCACAGATACAGTACATAGAAATATTTATTACCAGATACAAACATTGAACTGTTCAACTTTATATTTCAGATAAAAATGCAAAAATAAAACTCGTATAAAAATCTCATAAAAATATCAGTACAGTGAGTCACAAAAAGTGCAAAACAGCAAATCTGTAAACCTTCAGAAATTATAACTGCAGTAAAATGAAACAAAACCTCAGAAATCTGATATAAATATACATTTCTTCAGTATAAACAGTGTCAAAATTCAACTACCTCAATGTGAACTTGTAAACAGTAAAGAACAGCATATTGTGTGTGTTTTGGTTCACTGTACACTGTACTTCAGATGCAGTGTGAAAACTGTTCACTTTTGTTTTAATGGCAGCAGCTTTCCAGAAGCCTTTAGGGCTGTGATTTTATCTGCTATATCTGGATCCTCCTGAACTGCAGCAGCACATTGTGTAGCAAATGCACTAAGTTTAATTTGACTGCTGTGAGTTTTGAGCAGTTCCTCATACATAAAGGTGAAGAAAAGAACAGCTCTGTGACTGGAGCATCGACTACCACAGTGTTCTTGTCCACCCCAACATGCTTGAAAGCAGCTGACTGTGGGTGTTGATCTGTAATTCAGATTAAAGCCGCCTTCACACTGCACACGACAAACGGACACGACTGTCGGATTTCGCCCCCTAGTGACAGTCGCACGGAATATGCAATATGATCGTGTAGACGTCAACATGGGAGAGAAGTTAATTCTCGCGGTCTCGGAAAACCCATTACTAGATGATCGTGACAAAAATGTTCTCCATTACAGGTGGTGTTTTATACACACTGATTTGCAATGTTTTCTTTGGCGTCTCCAGTAAAGGAGAGTAAAAACAAGAGCCTGTATTCTCCATCCATTTATCATGGTGAATGAAGGAATTAATTAATGAAGGAGTAAATACAAACAATCAATACAACAATAAATCCAGAAAGACCGTGAATAATTTTTGAGGAAACATGGACGCAACATTAAAAATAATACAATATAAATATTAATAATTGATTCCTTTTTTTTTATCAATAACAATGTATTTAAAACAAAAAGATTGTTTTTGGTAAAGTTTAAAAATTACTAAAGTTAATATTAATACTTTTCAATAATTCTTAACACCTCACGCACACGACCTGATAGGACAACATTAGAATACATCACATCCGGTCGGCATATCAGATGCGGTGTAGTCACACAAGTTAAATTTTTTTAACCGATCCAACGCTCAAAACGGACCCGAAAATTACGGATCCACAGATGGTCGGTACCTCACACAGCGACCTTGTGACTCTCCATAGGAAATGAATGACTTCCGGTTTATCGGCGGTCGTTTGTCGTGTGCAGTGTGAAGGCGGCATTAGAATGTTAGTATTTGCTTTAGTTATTCTCACACCCAGCTTTGACTTAGATAAATGCTTAAATTAAGCCATTAAATAAGACATATATGCACTTTCTTGGCTGTGAATTCAAAATGAGGTGACATACACTGTAAAAAATAAAATACCCCTTTGTTCAGCAAACAGTTTTTTTAGTTACAGATAATAGGAATTGTGAATAATGCGAGTCTATATACAAATACATGTTAGTTCAACAATATTTCACAAAATTTTATAGCAACATACAGTACTTAAAGTTGCACGAACAAATATTTTTTAATTGAAAAGCCAAAAGATCTACAGGGTTTCCTTTCTCATTATCAGCATCGCCACATTTTCTGGCTGCCATTTTGGACTTTCAACAGGTTTCAGGTGAGTAATTAACGTTAATTAATTTTAAGCAGTTGAAGTGAAAAGGACATGATTTGTTTTAGTGATTTAGTGACTTTTTTAGTGATGCAAATTAGTTTGCGGAGTGGGTAAATGTATAATTTTCATGAAGGCATGTATTTATCATTGTCGTTTTAAAAAATGACATCATGTAGCATTTACTAATCTTTATCTTTGAAATTTAAAATTAGATGTAAATATGTTGTGAACCATGATTCTGAATCAAGCCATTAAAGCAATCTGATCAGGACCTCAACGCAAATTATATATTAACCTTATGTGGTTATATTAGTGTAAGTTACACATACATAATTAGAATATGGTTTCCGCAAAAACTGGCCAAAGTTAGTATTGGCTTTTTGTTAGGTTATTGTTAGTCCAGGTGAAGTCTCAATGTGGCGCCATTGTGATGTTTAAGAGCACGTGGTTGCACTCAGTATTAACATTGTATGTTAAGATATTTTTCACGTTCTCATTAAAACAAAGTGTTAAACCGGATTTATTTTTATAAGAATGTTATCCAGTCTGTGCCCAGGTAATGTTAGTTGTAATCGAGACACAGATGTGTTTGAAGTTACGCCACTAGCGGTTCTTGGGGGGCTGGGGGGGCCAGTGCCCCTGTGACAACAAGCTTGTGGCCCCCCTAAATGTGGAGTGTAAAATAATTTTCATAAAACTGTTTTTTTGCGATCGTTGTTTTTTTTCAATCCGTTATTAGACAGTTGCAACACGGAAGAGGAATGTAACCCACACATTTTTAGAGGGACTGCTTAAAGCGGAACACAACAGTATCACCAGCTCACACACATCACTGTAATACACTGTACTGTCACACATCACTGTAATACACTGTATTGTCACCAGCTCACACACATCACTGTAATACACTGTACTGTCACCAGCTCACACACACATCACTGTAATACACTGTACTGTCACCAGCTCACACACATCACTGTAATACACTGTATTGTCACCAGCTCACACACATCACTGTAATACACTGTATTGTCACCAGCTCACACACATCACTGTAATACACTGTATTGTCACCAGCTCACACACATCACTGTAATACACTGTATTGTCACCAGCTCACACACATCACTGTAATACACTGTACTGTCACCAGCTCACACGTCACTGTAATACACTGTACTGTCACCAGCTCACACATCACTGTAATACACTGTACTGTCACCAGCTCACACACATCACTGTAATACACTGTACTGTCACCAGCTCACACACATCACTGTAATACACTGTATTGTCACCAGCTCACACACATCACTGTAATACACTGTACTGTCACCAGCTCACACGTCACTGTAATACACTGTACTGTCACCAGCTCACACATCACTGTAATACACTGTACTGTCACCAGCTCACACACATCACTGTAATACACTGTACTGTCACCAGCTCACACACATCACTGTAATACACTGTACTGTCACCAGCTCACACACATCACTGTAATACACTGTACTGTCACCAGCTCACACACATCACTGTAATACACTGTACTGTCACCAGCTCACACATCACTGTAATACACTGTACTGTCACCAGCTCACACACATCACTGTAATACACTGTACTGTCACCAGCTCACACACATCACTGTAATACACTGTACTGTCATCAGCTCACACACATCACTGTAATACACTGTACTGTCACCAGCTCACACATCAGTGTAATACACTGTACTGTCACCAGCTCACACACATCACTGTAATACACTGTACTGTCACCAGCTCACACACGTCACTGTAATACACTGTACTGTCACCAGCTCACACATCACTGTAATACACTGTACTGTCACCAGCTCACACATCACTGTAATACACTGTACTGTCACCAGCTCACACACGTCACTGTAATACACTGTACTGTCACCAGCTCACACACATCACTGTAATACACTGTACTGTCACCAGCTCACACATCACTGTAATACACTGTACTGTCACCAGCTCACACATCACTGTAATACACTGTACTGTCACCAGCTCACACACATCACTGTAATACACTGTACTGTCACCAGCTCACACACATCACTGTAATACACTGTACTGTCACCAGCTCACACATCACTGTAATACACTGTACTGTCACCAGCTCACACACGTCACTGTAATACACTGTACTGTCACCAGCTCACACATCACTGTAATACACTGTACTGTCACCAGCTCACACACATCACTGTAATACACTGTACTGTCACCAGCTCACACACGTCACTGTAATACACTGTACTGTCACCAGCTCACACACATCACTGTAATACACTGTACTGTCACCAGCTCACACATCACTGTAATACACTGTACTGTCACCAGCTCACACACATCACTGTAATACACTGTACTGTCACCAGCTCACACACATCACTGTAATACACTGTACTGTCACCAGCTCACACACATCACTGTAATACACTGTACTGTCACCAGCTCACACATCACTGTAATACACTGTACTGTCACCAGCTCACACACGTCACTGTAATACACTGTACTGTCACACATCACTGTAATACACTGTACTGTCACACATCACTGTAATACACTGTACTGTCACCAGCTCACACACACATCACTGTAATACACTGTACTGTCACCAGCTCACACACATCACTGTAATACACTGTACTGTCACCAGCTCACACACACATCACTGTAATACACTGTACTGTCACCAGCTCACACACATCACTGTAATACACTGTACTGTCACCAGCTCACACACATCACTGTAATACACTGTACTGTCACCAGCTCACACACGTCACTGTAATACACTGTACTGTCACCAGCTCACACACATCACTGTAATACACTGTACTGTCACCAGCTCACACATCACTGTAATACACTGTACTGTCACCAGCTCACACGCGTCACTGTAATACACTGTACTGTCACCAGCTCACACATCACTGTAATACACTGTACTGTCACCAGCTCACACACTTCACTGTAATACACTGTACTGTCACCAGCTCACACACGTCACTGTAATACACTGTACTGTCACCAGCTCACACATCACTGTAATACACTGTACTGTCACCAGCTCACACAGCACTGATGTCCTGATAGTTATACTACCACACTTATTTTGGGAAAATGTCTTTTTGTATAATTTTTATGATTTTTCATGATAAAAAAATGAATAACTTCACTGTAATACACTGTAAGTGTTGTAGTCTAACTATCAGGACATCAGTGGTGTGTGAGCTGTATTTGGTGACAGTACAGTGTATTACAGTGACGTTATTGATATTGAGTTATGGAAAAATCATAAGTCTCTCAGTCGTCTGCACATAGAGACTTGTGTATTTTGTCCACCGCGGATTAAAGCTGATTTTGAGGAGAATTGTGTTGTAGCTGCGTCTCTACATTACTACGATAGAAAAGAGGTGTTATTTGTGTAGTAACAGTGTTTAGGTCAGGAGTTATTGACTCAGGAAACTCCAATCTGTGAATATGTGACCAACTTTACTTAAGTATTAATCTCAACCTGGCCATTTGTTAGTTTGTGGCAGTTTGAAAAGGGATAAAATATATGATGAACAAACTCATGGTTCTGAGTTAGTTACCTAGCAAGTCAGTTATTTTCAGTAAATTAATTCTTAAGCTTCTTGGTCCCCATTGCTTTTGCTCTATACTTCTCACCAAAATGAAGAGATAGAAGGACATCATGTCGTTCTTCCAAAGAAAAGATAAGGGAGACAGTGAGACAGAGCCAGATGGTTTAGGTAATAGTAATACTAACAAAATAGTTTAGTATATAATTGTAGTAATAACAACATAAAGACATGACAAAGAGTAAAAATGAGGGTGGTAATATAAATATATAAATACATTCTCATCAGCAAATAATGGAAAACTGAAAAATACTAAGATAGACAGATGAAGTAATACGTGCACTTAAAACTTAATTCTCAATATTTATGTAAATGAAAACTATTTGCTGAAATGAAAAGGGTATACATACTTTTTATATATATTTTTTCCTTTGGCAGATATCAGCAAATCCCGGGAAGAACCACCTGTGCAGCCAATGATGAATATATACCCAAGAACTCTGATTGGGGACCGGATGACCGGATGAGCAATTTAGGTGTCTAAGTATTGAGTCAAGGAGGGCAAAGGCCTTCAATCTAGATGAATTTGCTGATCTTTTTGCAAAAAAAACCCCACAAAAATCGTAGAATACAGTTACTGTGACCAATACTGAATATGTAACGCAAATGTAAAAAATAAAATTGAAATGAAAATACATTGTTGAATGATTATAAACATGGTATTTTGCCTGTTAATGTCTGCAATGCAGTGCAGAAAGTGATATGACAACCATAAGGTCTAAATGTACAACCCAGTCTCACGGCAGTTCGTGTCACAGGACACGAAATGTAATCTATTCAAATCGTGTTCGTGGACACGAATTTGCCCTTTTTTTCGTGTCCCTCAGCACGACTTTCGATCTAATGTATTTCAATAGGAAGCATCTTTCGTGTCTGCACCACGTTTTTTTCTGCCACTCGGAAGCATTGTTTTTGCTCATTTGTTCATTCATTTTAATTCATTTTTAATCTTTAAGCACTACATTACTCAACATTTAAGCAGGAGATTTTTATCCTTGTTATTATTGCTTTGTGCTATGGTCTACTTTTACTGTGTTGAAGACGTCAGCTAAAACTAGCTGTTGACCCACCGCCGATTCTCTTTTAATGACATCCTCATCTTTCTTTCAACACATAAACACGAAAGTGTGCTTGATAATGCAACAATACGATGTCATGACCATCCGTATTATTTTATTTTCCTTCTACTACAACCCAGTCTCACGGCAGTTCGTGGCATAGTCACGAACTGTAATCTATTGATTCGTGTTCGTGGACACGTATTTCCCTTCTTTCGATCTAATGTCTCACGGCAGTTCGTGTCACAGGACACGAAATGTAATCTATTCAATTCGTGTTCGTGGACACGAATTTCCCTTTTTTTTTCGTGTCCCTCAGCACGACTTTCGATCTAATGTATTTCAATAGGAAACTTTTTTCGTGTCCCTCAGCACGACTTTCGATCTAATGTATTTCAATAGGAAACTTTTTTCGTGTCCCTCAGCACGACTTTCGATCTAATGTATTTCAATAGGAAGCATCTTTCGTGTCTGCACCACGTTTTTTTCCTGCCACTCGGAAGCATTGTTTTTGACCATTGGTGACTCATTTTTAATTCATTTTTAATCTTTAAGCACTACATTACTCAACATTTAAGCAGGAGATTTTTATCCTTGTTATTATTGCTTTGTGCTATGGTCTACTTTTACTGTGTTGAAGACGTCAGCTAAAACTAGCTGTTGACCCACCGCCGATTCTCTTTTAATGACATCCTCATCTTTCTTTCAACACATAAACACGAAAGTGTGCTTGATAATGCAACAATACGATGTCATGACCATCCGTATTATTTTATTTTCCTTCTACTACAACCCAGTCTCACGGCAGTTCGTGGCATAGTCACGAACTGTAATCTATTGATTCGTGTTCGTGGACACGTATTTCCCTTCTTTCGATCTAATGTCTCACGGCAGTTCGTGTCACAGGACACGAAATGTAATCTATTCAATTCGTGTTCGTGGACACGAATTTCCCTTTTTTTTTCGTGTCCCTCAGCACGACTTTCGATCTAATGTATTTCAATAGGAAACTTTTTTCGTGTCCCTCAGCACGACTTTCGATCTAATGTATTTCAATAGGAAACTTTTTTCGTGTCCCTCAGCACGACTTTCGATCTAATGTATTTCAATAGGAAGCATCTTTTGAGTCCGCTCCACGTTTTTCTTTCTGCCACTCGGAAGCATTCGGACAGTAAACTAAATACTACAGTACCCATGAGCCTTTTCTATTTTTACTATGTTGATGACGTCAGCTAAAACTACCTGTTGACCCACCGCCGATTCTCTTTTAATGACATCCTCATCTTTCTTTCAACACATAAACACGAAAGTGTGCTTGATAATGCAACAATACGATGTCATGACCATCCGTGTTATTTCATTCTCCTTCTATTGTGAGAACGGGGGATTAACTGTGATTATTAAGTCAATTAAAATAATATAAAAAATAAATTAAATTAATTAGTGGACGCCCGCATTACCCGTGAGCCTCAGCGGAGACGGCTGCTATGGAGACGGAGCCAGCCCGCTTTGCGATTGGTTGATTTCTGCAGGCCGCGAATTCTCCTTCATTGCGCTCAACCCACTTCCCAGGTAAGCCACGAGACTTGAATGTAATGATCAAATTTGTTTAAATGTTATAATTGATGCTTTTCTTTGGGATTAGACTCACATGGTTTACATGTTAGAGCAAAGAATTAAAGGCCGACCGACGGTTTGCATTTTAACAGTAAAAAAAAGAAGAAAAAAAACCACGCGCCTTTTGTGCAGTCATACAGAAAATGGGAAAAACGTGAATTTTATTGGTTTATTAAGTATTTTAAGGATAATTTGTCACATTTTAAACATTTTTTCAACATGTCTAGCCTTCACTACATAATGAACTTTTTCTGTTCTCCCTGCAGATCCCGTCTAACTTCACCTTCACCCTATATAATCACCTCATTCCCAAAAACCAAAGGCACTTTTAAGAGCCAATCTATCTATCTATCTATCTATCTATCTATCTATCTATCTATCTATCTATCTATCTATCTATCTATCTATCTATCTATCTCTCTCTCTCTCCTATCCATCTCTTCAATATCTATCTGTTCTCTATCTCAATTTCTCTATTTCTCAGTCTTTCCTCTCTTTCTGTCTTTTGTCTACTTGTCTGTTATCTGTCTCTGTCTGTCAGTCTGTCTGTCCAGTTGCTTGCTATAATGCCAGGGGGGTCTACAAAAAAGATTTGTCCATTTTGTCAGGGCATTTTATTTTGTGCACAGAAAATATGTTGCCATTGTCAAAAGGAGCAGCCTCTGAAGCAGCGCCTCAAGAAGAAGCTTCAGAGGTTTGATGACAAGCGAGAGGAATGGGTGTTTGGTCGTAAGAAGAACCACACCAGTGGATCCATCAAGGATGAAGCCATAATCATGGTAGGTGCAATTTCTTACATGATGTTAAACTGTCATCTAGGACAGTGGTTTCACCAGGGGACCCTCATTTTCCTTTGGTCATTGAATCATGACTGTGTGTGTGTGTGAAATAAATTTGCTTGTTTATATTATATATAATATACTGTATACACACAAACACTGTGAAATACTGTGGCAGTATATATATATATATATATATATATATATATATATATATATATATATATATATATATATATATATATATATATATATATATATATATATATATATATATGTATGTGTGTGTGTATATATATATATATATGTGTGTGTGTGTGTGTGTGTGTATATATATATATATAATTGCAAAAAAAGCAAATTTACACACACAAGTACTATCCCACTTTATTAACATACACATAAATACAATTTATACACACAAATTGTACAAATATGTCTAATACTGATGAATAATAGGTTTATAATGTAAGGCTATTAAATGGCAGTCCCAAACTAGTTTTTGGTAATACAATAAAGTTGGTAAGTTTGCATGAGCCACCAGAGTAAATATACAAAATAATATTAAAAAATAATGTTTCATTTTAGGGCTACAGTTCCAATGGTACTTCAATACTTCAATGAACCATACAATACTTCAATGAACCATTAATGAAACATGGAAACTGCTGCTGATAAATAGAATGAACATCACGTGCATGCAAATCCTTCCCAGCTAACACACAACGTACCAGTTACAGGATTTATTAGTGCTTTACTTTTATTTCATTACTTATTGATGTAAAATTGCATACTCATAGTTTGCACTTTAAATATGCGTTTTTCAATGCAATTCTGAGTTCATAACAAATGCATTATAACAGAATCACAGGTGCAATATAATAATCAAACTTTCTTATCAAGTGAACGAGAAATAACAAATGAACTGCATTCATACTACTACATTCATTAAAGCATTTTACAATGTACACATGTCAAGTGTAAATGTATGTGCAGCATTCACCCATTTGGTCATAAAAAAATAAAGGCAGAACCTTTGATTATATTTTTTTAATCTATAAATTGTCACTATCCAATTGCACAGTGGTTACACAATCCTTTCAATGTAGGTGCTAAACCCAAGCTACTAATGTTGCAAAAAGTTCTCTTTTACCTTCATGGTGTGAGATTCATCTTTTTGCTGTTTTTCTAAACAGAAGAGTTGGTTTTTGCTTCAACTGTATGAGCTTTTCCTGTTTGCACATACTTGGTATACAAAAGCAAAACTCACCATTAAGTTAAATATCCTAAATAGCATTAACCTGGATGCTGTCATTAATAATGTTATATTTTCTCAATAATTAATATTCTTAGTTATTTTTGCTGTTGTCATTTCATTGCAGCTTGAGAAACTCCATGCCATTGGATACAAGCCAGTTCTGCTCCTTGGAAAGGAAAACAAAAAAAAAGAAAATAAGTGTGAAATATTAACTCCTCGCTGCACACTCTCCACCTGTGCCCAGGACTACCTTCAGAGGATAGGCCCAATATATGAAAAAATTTGTGATGGTGAGATGCATGCACTGTATTTTCACACCTTTTTTTTTTTAAGTACACAAAAGATTTTGTCAGTGTTTAAATCATAAAGGAATGGCTCAACCCTAAAAAAAACAAAAAAACCTTAAATTCAGTCAATTTCACTCCTAACCTCCTTGACAGTAGAAACTTGGGAGAGGTTTCAATTTTTATATATCCAACACATGTTCTATGATTGTAAGCAAGTGTTTAAGATTGTTTAATTTTACATTTGTTACTTTAAACAATATTGGGTTTAAACATACTACTATGGAATTATTATGTTTGAGATGGTTTTTCTAGGAGCCATATTTCCTTCCTTGTTTACAACAATATTTTTAATGTTTAGGCACGCTGACCAAAGCAATTTTTGTAGGGACATACACTAATTAGATCCATGATATCTGCTAAGGTCTGTTTTGGTCACTGAGTCAATGAATCAAATTGTAATAAATCTCAATGTAGTGCTGACTGTAGAGCTCACGATGCAGATGGAACATTAATGGAAATAGCACAAAGAAAAAGGAAACCATCGAATGTTGGCTGGATACACCACACACACACTACTACTAACTTGGAGGCATAAAGCCCAAAGTTTTTTAGTGCACGACACAGTCTAGTCTGAACTAAATACAGACTCAGTCTGCAAACAAACATTACACTTGGTGTCATTTTTTGAATACATATTATGAGCACTCTGTTTTTTTCCTGACTAAAAGATGTATTTGTTTTAGTCACAGAAAATCAATTAAATATAGATTTGCAGATGTATAATACATCCAGTAGACTATCAATAATTTCCCTGGAATCTAAAGTGCCCACAAATATGGTTTTGAAAAATTTGACTATATGATTCAAACAGATCAACACTTAAAATATGTACAGTTCAAGTTCATGGTTAACATTATAAATGTGAGTGAAACACAACACTTGTTTAACTTGCACAGGTTGGACCAAGGATATCGATGATGATCAGCTGATTACGCTGCACCTCACACCCTGTGACCCATTGGAGAACACAAGCAACCGTGAGGTGGTGAGGACCACGCGGGTGGAGCAGACGAGCACTACAGAGGGGGAGATGGAGCAGACGAGCACTACAGAGGAGAGTATGGAGCAGACGAGCACTACAGAGGGGGAAATGGAGCAGATGAGCACTACAGAGGGGAGGATGGAGCAGACGAGCACTACAGAGGAGAGTATGGAGCAGACGAGCACTACAGAGGGGAGGATGGAGCAGACAAGCACTACAGAGGGGAGGATGGAGCAGATGAGCACTACAGAGGGGAGGATGGAGCAGACAAGCACTACAGAGGGGAGGATGGAGCAGATGAGCACTACAGAGGGGAGGATGGAGCAGACAAGCACTACAGAGGGGAGGATGGAGCAGATGAGCACTACAGAGGGGAGGATGGAGCAGACAAGCACTACAGAGGGGAGGATGGAGCAGATGAGCACTACAGAGGGGAGGATGGAGCAGACAAGCACTACAGAGGGGAAGATGGAGCAGACGAGCACTTCGGAGGGTCAAGGTAATTATGACAGATTTAAAAAGTTACAATTTATATTTGTAAAGCCTTGAAGTGTTTGACCCATGGGTTACTTTAACATTACTTGACTTCCAGTGTTTTTTTTGTTTTGTTTTTCCCCATAGAGCTTTATGCAGGTTAGGGCTGCATGATATATATTTTCAGCATCAACATTGCAATGTATGCATGTGAAATAGTCACATTGCAGGACGCATGATGTCAAGTAGGGAAATTAACTCTAACATGTCACGCTAAAACATTTTTGCTGCTTGATACTAAAGTAAAACTTTCAAGTTTCTCATTTCCATGAATAATCTCAAAGAAAAGTCCATCTGATATTATATTATTAGACAGATGATAGATCTATCTGTACTAGGGCTGTTGGAACAAATCATGGCCCCATGATATTTGAAAAAATTAAAATGTAAAAATTTTGTTTTTCTGCACCATATATTGTGATAGAAATTCACAAAAAAATTCACCAGATAACTTGAATAGCTCTATTTGGAAAGAATTAACCATTAAATTAATGTGTGCTCGAATGGTTTAAAATTGCTTTAATGTTGAAACTTACATGACCTAAAACACACTGAAATGATACACTTTAATTATATGAAGGTCAAACTTTGCATTTATTCTGAGAATCACGTACGTGAGGGGTATTGTTACGCCCCTAAAGCTAGTGTAGGCAACGTTAGAGAAACCAGCCAGAGATGCTGGAATATGAAAGTATCCAACTGTAAAAATACCCCCCCTCCCATCAGGCCTCACAAATTAAGCATACATTTGATTTTGGTCATTTTTTTTGTGCGTACTATATGTATAGTTATTTCTAAAAGCAAAGCAAACTCATGGCACCAATTGAAACACAGTTTTAGAAGTGCTTACAGAGCACACATAAGAGAGAGTCTAAAATTCAGTGCATCCTTAGGTCTTTCTTGTCAGTGGGGTCAAAGGATGTCAGTGTTTGTCCATGAGCGTTTGAAGGCAACAAATCTTAAAATCAATTGGATTGTCATGAAATTTGATGAGCACATTTCATGCTAACCACACCACATGCCGCACTTGTGTGTTATTGTGATCTAGTATTTTAAATAATAAGTTAAAGCTTTATTTGGTATATGAGTAATTTTCTTTCTCCAAACCCACAGCTGTCTTCACAGGGTCAGCCAGGGGCACAGTCACAAGTCCCAAAAAGAAAAAGTCAGGTATGTAAATAATGTTTGTAGGGTAATTATTGGTGGATCTGACATCTCTATTAACATAGCTCATTTGTCAAGCAGATTCTCATAAGGAATTGAATCAATTAAATAGAATTTAAAGGGGACCTCTTATGCTTATTCCCAGTTCTATATTTATGTTGGCTTTGTAGAAGCCAACATTCTGTTTTCCTTAGACAAAAATTTATCAAGAGTAACTCCTCCTAGGGCTTTCAAGCCACATGAACCAAATTCAGATATGTTGTAGACGCTGGTCTGAAGTTTGTTGCTATGACTTTTCTTAGCGATCCGAGTACCGGTACTTCCTTTTTTCCCATAGACTCCCATTATAAACTTTGGAGGTTTATAACTCGACAAGCTTTTGAACTATCTACACCAAACTCGGCCAGCTCCTTTAGGGTGATACTCTGAACAAACTTTTAAATTGGTGTATCGACTGGCCTTTTGGTTGTGCTGCAGCCCCGCCCCCAATATATGCAAAATCAAAAAACTTTTTACATGGACATGTGACATATCAAAACACTCAGAACAATGAGGGGAACTTCCTTAAGAGTATTTGGATGACGTCACATGCTCGTCTCCACTTACCTCCAAATGTTTTGGCACCCTAGCTTTCTGTCTACTTGCTTCCAAAAGTAACACTGTCCCTTATGTCCACTCGCCTCCAAAAAGCACCGGCCTTTGCGAATACTTGCACCGTCAAAGACAACATCAAAGTTTGTTGCGACAAACTTTACAAATCTAGTTTTATTCTGAAACTCCACTAGAATAGCTTTGCATGTCCACAGTTACAAAAAAATCCTTATTTATCTTAAATTGGCCCTTTTATTCAGACCCTCAGTTCCTTGTCTGTCTGAAAAAAGCCATTTTAGATGGAGCAATCTAGAAGCCTACTGGTTACTATTCTAATAAGCCTGCACATGATGTATATAATGTGGAGCCAAATATAATATTGTGTGTACACATTTACTGAAAGAGAGAGGATGTTCTGTTCTCATATTTTGGGGGTATCTAGATGCACCAGGGACACATTGATGTTGAAAAGACATTACAAAGTGCATTTTTGTCAATTTTTATTTTTATTTTTTTCTGAGTGGATATATGACTGGACTGTAATCTTCTATCCCACAGGTGGACTAAGACATATGCCAGAGAGGAAAAAGCCACAAAAGAGTAAGTGCATGTAAATGCAATGATTGATGCTTCCATCAGTGTATTGACATTGCTATTTTACCCTTGGTTATTTGCTCTATTTCTATTGGGTTTTTTAACTACTTACAACAGATAATTGGTCCTAACAGACAAACTATAAAATCCAACTGGCTTCAGGTGTCTAATTTGACCAAAATACATTGCCAAGTAGTAGAAGAAGCAGCAGTAGAGTATTCTCAGTTGTGATCTGTGGCTCAGCAGAGGTATTGTTATCCCAGAAAGAATACCACATTTGAACTGAGAATAATTTGGTTATAGGGTACAAGTTGGTTCAACTTTTGATTAAAGATAAACATCACTTGTCATCCTTGTAAGTCTGGTCACTACTTAAGTCTTCTTAGTTGTTTATTTTGTTCCTAATCTAAGAAATGTGTGAAACATGTTTTTGATGTTCACAGATTGCTCCTATCACGCTCGCTTAGAGACTTTCCCCATCAGGAGTGTTGTAAGAGAAAGAGTGAGAAAGGTTAGACAGTCATACAAGAAATGCATAGTGTACACAGTATGCAGAGTGTAATATAATATTTAGAAACCTCCTTGTGTGTTAGCAATACATACTAAACATACCATAATTGTTAGATAGATCATTTTTATCATTTGTTTAGTCTTCTTGAATTACAGATTAGGAAAGAGCTTGTGCTGAAAAATTCATTATCAGATACTGTAAATATCAACAATGACCCTTTGTATCAATGAAACTCAGTGCCTATAACCAATCATAATAGCCTTATGCTAAGAATTGAATTTGTGTGTTTTAATGCTTTTTAATTTCTTGACAGGGCAAAGCAGAAATGTTGGTTGACTGGGAGCCCTGTCCAGTATGGTATGTATTGCTCTGTTCTTCTGCTTTATCAATTATTGCATGCATTATTAAGTTACTTTATCTTGTTAATTTTTATTTATTTATTTATTTATTTATTTTTGGCTACAATGATTTGTTATTAATCTGCTCTGTTTCACAAATGGTGGTGGTACTTCATAGATGGAAAATTAAACAAATTTCCTTCTTTTTTTTTTAGTGGCAAGGAGTGGGCCCATTCCTGGCAGCCAAAGGATTCTCTTCAAATGAATAAAAATAAATAAAATGTACAATTGTAATCCATTTTGGTTTCTGCCTATTTATTAAATTTTTTTCTGTGCTGCATTTGAAGTTGTATCACATCTTTCTGTAGTGGTGAAAAGATGAAAATCTCCAGTAAATGTGACAAATGGGGTTTAACCCCAAGCAGGCTTAAATAGAAATATACTTAATCCAACTCAGTTTCCTTTTCAGGTGTCACTCAGAAACATGTTTTTATATGTCATGATTATAAATTAAATGTTATTTTATTACAGTTTACATAATTAATAATAATTTGTTACATTTATATGGTACTTTTCTGTGTACTGAAAGTCAGGGGCGGTTCTAGGGTCTCATCTTTAGGGGTTTTAGCCCTCAGTGAGAATTTAAAAGAAGAAGAGTTTTATATTATATATTATATGACTACATAGTAAGACAAAAGTTATGGTATTATTAAATGGCAAAAGTGGACACCAAAATTTTATGCATGATGCAGTCATTAATAAACTAATATTCACAAGACACAAGACCAAATCAATAAAAGTTATTTTTATTTAGTATTGAATGGATTGTTTGCATTAATTTTGTGCTATCAACTCTGGAAATAATGGTGAAATATCACTGGTATTGGTATAACTGATCTTTTTTTAATGTCAACACATGACTGTATATATATTACAGTTACACACAAATCTGTGTACATCAAGTTCACTACTATAGCAGAAACATGCAGTAGTAGTACAACTTTTTATAACTGTACCTCCAACAAACTTTTACTTGTGGGATGATATAAAATACATCCTCACAATACATACATTTTAAAAGAAAGGTCTCCAATTAAATAATGAAAACTACTATAGAAGTATGTTTTTATTTGAAAAACATGCTTTTGTGGGAGAAACACACAAAACACAACCTTGCAAACAATTTGAACACAAATAGCATAACATTGTTAATGTGCCAAATTCCCTGGATTTGTGAAAATCCTTTGCAGTTAATTTTTATAAAAAACCTTCTATAACCGTCTTTGCGGTTTTCCGATGATTAACGTTATAGATATCAGCATCTAGATTTTCAGCCCTGCATCACCACCATTATCTAGACTCCATGCCAAAGAATATTGGTTTCAACTTCTGCATCTGGTCAGTAAATTGTTATGATGACTCTTTAAGCCTTTAGTGAATAAATAGTCATTTGGTGTATTTTCATTTGTATTTTTGTCAAAGAACACATTTTTGACAGCACCCCCAGTTGGTGCCCAATAGTGACTATACTCACATGATAGCTGAGGTCCAGAGCTCTCTATAACAGCTGTTCCCATGTCTGTAGACCTTTTTGTTGCTGGATTATAAGACTTCAAACATCTTCCGAGGTCAAGGTTCAAAGATCAGTGTTTGGAACGCAGGGGCCATGTAGAACCTTCATACTGACATATGTTACTCTCCAGGTTGAGACCATACCAATTGATGTATTTGGTTTAGCTCTAAGACAAAGTTTTAATTTTCTCTTTTCATTACCACAAGCCATCCCAGGCCTAGTTTCAGAGAGCACTTTGAAGGCCCTGAATATAAAAAAGAAGCTTTTTGTTTGTTTTTCCTTTTTATGTGAAAATAGTGGCCAAAATGATTCACTTTCAAGTTTACAATATGACAGAATCTGTTTTATTAGCTAATTTCTTTCAGTCCTTCGGAAAAGTTTAAATTATCACAATTTCATGAAAAGAATTTGCTCAAGCATAGCTTTACAGAACCCCTTTGACAAAAATTACTAAATTGTTTGACATGGCCTAATTTTTAACATTATTTTCATGATGACATGCGAGATCTATGTTTTCAGTCTCAACCCAAGTCCTTCAGGCTTTCCCCCACACCTGTAGTAATGCACTGGATGGTCAGCAGAATTGTAATTTAAAAAGGCGATTCATTTTGGTCACTACTTCTGCAAGTTTATTACAAGGATGAAACCCCTTGAGATGAACCATCAAGTGTTCAAGGGGGTCCTTAACACATATCAGGGACGCAAACAGGTGGGGGAAAAAGATGAGAACATTGCACGGGGCAGTAGTATGCTCGCAATGATTTATTTATTAATTTTTTTAAAGTTATTTGTTTTACATGCTCATTTGTAGTTACTTCAAGGGATTTTTTTCATGTATTATTATTACCCTATATGTCAATAACTAATTTTTCTCAAAAAATTGTTGCAACCTTTTACAAAAATAAACATTTGGTTACGGGGGCACGGTGGCTTAGTGGTTAGCACGTTCGCCTCACACCTCCAGGGTCGGGGTTCGATTCCGCCTCCACCTTGTGTGTGTGGAGTTTGCATGTTCTCCCCGTGCCTCGGGGGTTTCCTCCGGGTACTCCGGTTTCCTCCCCCGGTCCAAAGACATGAATGGTAGGTTGATTGGCATCTCTGGAAAATTGTCCCTAGTGTGTGATTGCGTGAGTGAATGAGTGTGTGTGTGTGTGTGTGTGCCCTGCGATGGGTTGGCACTCCGTCCAGGGTGTATCCTGCCTTGATGCCCTATGACGCCTGAGATAGGCACAGGCTCCCCGTGACCCGAGGTAGTTCGGATAAGCGGTAGAAAATGAATGAATGAATGAACGAACATTTGGTTACCCCTGTAAGACACACCCCCTTTCATAAAAACACATTTTCATTGGATCTATGCAAATCCTATAGATGACCTATTTTGATCTCAAAATGTTCTCACTGAAACTACTGTACATAAACACAATACAAATACAGTCACACATACATAGACAAAAACTCTCCCAGGTCTAGCCACTCACCAAAATAAAAAAATGCCAAAATACATGCAGTAAATACTAATACAAAGCTATGCATACATTATGCATATACACCTTAGATACACATTACTTCTATATCTCAAGCTTAATGCCAAGAGCAGTTTGTTTGTAAATAAATAAAAATACCAGCCTTAAAGTAATGTATTAATAATGCAGTGTGATGTCAAATTAAACAAGATTACACATATAAATATGCTTAATTTATGTTTCTTTCTCCAGCTATTTACTTTCATCAACCATAAAACTTTGTTTTTAAATAATGTATGGAAAAATAAAAACAAAATACTCATCTTTGGAAATAATTTATTGAAAATACACCAAATGCATATTTGTCACACGTCATAAGGTTGTATTTAATGACACTGGACCGAGGTTAAGGTAACTTGAAAAGCACCAACAGGGAAACAAGTAATATACAATATAAAGTATAATCATAGCATACAAAAACAGTGTATTTTTCTGTTACATACAATCTAATGCATTATACAAGTACTTAATGTATTAGCTAAATCTGCTGTACCAATGTACAATGTGCTTGTAAGGACAAAAAAAAGACAGTGACATAAATTGTCAACAAAGGTAGACTTTTCAACAATATAGGATGCATACATATTTTGATGTGTTTAATCAATCAGCATACTAATAAGATACAGATATAGGGTGAGTCCATTTCCTTCAACACAGTCCTTTGTGTATCTTCCATCTGGGAAAATACAGAAAAACAAAAAGAGCAAGAGGTAGGATAAGAAGTTCAACTGTTTTAGAATGAACAAGGTGTGTAAAGCATTAATAAATACACAAATAAATTAAGAGCAACAGTAACAGGGGGGTATTCCATCAATGCAGTTAATTGTAAGCTGTCCACTTGAAAAAGCCTTGCTTAAATTAACACTGACTTTCACTGCAGGCTCAAGCCATTCCACTAAATTATTAGCCATGTCTAGTCAACAGTGACTTTAACCAGGCTTAAATAAGCATGCATGTGCACAAAGTACATAAGCAGCCCTGAAGAGTTGAGTAAATTTTAAGGCTTGAGTCACACAGATAGTGCTGTTCCACAAACAAATTGATAAACTGATCATCTCTTTCCTCCTTCCAAAACTTCAACCAGCCAACAGTTTAGTGACTTGACCGGCTGACTTTGCTACAAGCTGATTGGCTGTTGAAACAGGTGTTGTACCTTACATTCGAAAACCAGCAACTGGTGAATTGTCGCCATCAGAGTCAAGCTGAAAAGGGCCCGTTTACATCACTGTAATGTTCTAAAATGGTTTTGTCTCATTGTGAATCTTTGGTGTGAACTGGGCTTAAGCCACAGTAATGGCATGGAACTCTTACTTAAATCATCAAGATTTATCAAAATAAGCCAGGCTTTTCCTTTATCCACCTTGATGGAACACCTCCAGTCTATTCTTGAGAACAAAAACATATGAACAAATAAAATACCTAAACTGTGTTTTCCTCTTCATCCTCACTGGTGTCTGGACTACTGAAGCCACTTGGATCTTCTGCTTCAACATGTAGAAGGACAGAGGCCTCAGGACCTAAAGCAGTCTTGTACTGTTGGAGGACAACTTGCAACCGTTCTGACACCTCTGACAGTCGTCTTCTTAAGAGACAGCAAAGTCCCTCATTTCCCTTGTCTACATCTCAAAATACAAAGGAGATTACATTAAAAGACAAACTGCTTGTTAAGATTGCTTAATGAGGCCAAAGAACTTCAATGGAGTTAAAAGATTTCATCCATTCAAATCTACATACCAGGATGGTTGGCATATTTTAATGTGTATCGTTGCCATGGTAATAGAAATAGGTGTGTTTGATGATGCTGAATTCAATGTTCAAAATTCTTTTGTTAATTTCTCCTTTTATGTAACAGCCACAGTACAACAAATACAACAAATCTATCAAGCAAATGTGAAATGCTTTAACACCTTACTGACTTGTTACTATCGCAAATTATAATCCCCATTTGTGGCAAAAAGAGCAATAACCCTTCTACTCCGTTCAAATTGTGTGGCTGAGACTGATAATGTTTATTTATTTTTTTCCATTTGAAATTCATACTTTAAATGGATAGCGGTTTTATTCAACTTACCCTCCTCAGTCATCTTGTTCTTGAGAACCACTGCCAGGCTCTGCAACCATGTGCAGTGTTGTGCCATCTCCAAAACCAAAATGCTTTTTTCCTCTTGCAGTCGCATCTCCAACATCACTTGGTCATGCAATTGCTTCTTGATTGAAATGTTGGCTAAGAATCAATAACAGTTGTATGTATGCATGAGACAATCTTGCATAATAGCATTGCAATGTTTTTTAACTATAAATGTACCTTCTCAAGTTGATACATAATAAAAAAACTGAAAAAACACACAAACTAAATGAATATTACAACACTCAATATGTTGCATGCATGCAACAAATTGAGTGTTGTAATATTCATTTAGTTTGTGTGTTTTTTCAGTATAGTCTATACAGCAGAACTGTAAATAAATTCGTGAGAAGCTTCTGGAAACTGACATACCACTGCCATGAACCTCCCATGGCCATATTTGAGACACATTGCTCTCTCCATTAAGGGAATGCTCCACAGTAGCTACATCTATGTTTGTGGCAGAGTCTTGTACAAGACCATTGTATTTCTGGATCTCCTGAAGGAGGAGCTTTTTGTCTTCTGCCAGCTTCCTTCGAAGGCGATGGCGAAACTTGCTGCTGTCTACAAAAACATGAAGTACAGGGATAGACGTTTGTGACTGTTCAATAAGAAAAAATTATATAGCTCCCAAAATATGAAAGCAAAACTGCAGTAACTGAAAACTGAAGCATGTGAAAATTCTAATTTACTTTGGCAAACCGGTAACTCAAAGGTGTAACATTCAGGGTGATCCATTGGTAAGAATGAAATATATATATATATATAAATATGTATACACATATACACACATATACATATACACGCACACATACACTTTACACACACATTATATATATATATATATATATATATATATATATATATATATATATATATATATATATATATATATATAAATAGCATTACTTTATATACACACACTATGTAATTACTTTTATAAAAATAAAAAGTATAATACTATTTGTATTTCTATGTATTTGTTGATTGAGTAGGATGCATACAGTACAGTAGCTTGATTTTATCAATTTTTATATTATACATTTATACCATTCTGGCGGTAGAGGGTTTGCTTCCGCTGCCTCACACTAAGGTAAAGCCCCTCAATTGACTGCTGAAGTCCTCTGTGTGTGGTGCCTTGACTGGCATGAGATGTATCTGGTGTCTCTGTAGAATTAATAGTGAAAACAAATTCACTGTTAAAACACAGAACTGTTTCAGTGTTTGAATTTATACATAAAACTCATTTGAATCCAACTTCATTGAACTTGGTATGTGCATTTCCTGCAGGGAAACTGGAACATAAAATAAACCAGACATATATATGTGGCATAACATTGGATGGTGGTCTTTGGTGGCAGGTGATGTCACCAACTGTTGTAATCCATCGATGATCAATCAAACTTAAAATTTCAAATAGTAGTAAAAAGGAAATTTGTTGTTTCTTTTATTTGGTCATGCTTACCATCAGCTGCCCATTCCTTCACATCAGAGAGCCACTGTGACACCAATTCATCTGTGCAGTGTAGCTCTGTTTTGAGTTCATCTAGCCTTGCAGTCTCGTCCTGGAGTCTCTGACAAGTCTGATAAACAGTGTTAATACAATAAGCAGGATTAAAACTTGCCAAGTGCACACAACAAAAGGACTCGCAAAACAATTAACAGTAGACTTACCTTCACATATCTTGTGGAAAGTGCCTGATGTAGAGAGAGACTTTTTTTGTGGTTCCACCCCACTGCGTGCAAAGTAACCATGTCCACCCGTGCTGTTGAAAGCAAATAATGAGGTTATGATGCTTAATCTAATAAAAGTATTTAGGAATTTTGCAAACACTCTGATCACCTGCTTTGGACATATATTTGGTAGTCAGGGCACAACGTGACAGGTAGCTGTTCACTTGCTCCACCTCCTCTCCGGCTGTTGTTCCTGCTCCTTCCTGGTTCCTACCACTCCATTTAATCTGTTAGTAAAGGGTGGAAGAAATTCAAATCAATTCAAGTCAATTTTATTTATATATCCCTATATCACAAATTGCCTCAAAATGCTCTACAATCTGTACAAGAAATTGTAAAGCAAAAAGGCTACCTAGTATAGTAGCCTTTTCATTTCATATTATTAATGTGCGTGTAAACATTACAAATGTACATATGATGAAAATATATTATACATACCTCACACTTTGTAGCATGGGCTCGAGCATGCATTATGCTGAGGAAGGGTTTCATTTCGTTGAGCTCCTGAAGGGCAGGAAGGACTCGAGCAGCTTTCTCCAAGTATGGCCAATATTTGCAAGCCACATCCATAGCAAAGAATTTTGCCTTGGCTGGCATAAGCTCCTTTTGAAGATACAGGGGGTAGGCAAATATCTCCCCTCTGTACATATTAAGGGCCTTCAGAAGAAACCCATGGCGACACACAGCAACCTCCATCCCCTCTTCATCCAATTTGGAAGCCTTCCTTGACGTCTCCCTCGCTGCTGTCCACTGGGAGTCCCCACATGCGCCTCTTCCCTGTGTCTATGACACAAACAACAAATCAAATAAAAGCAATGGTGTCTTACAATATATAGCATTTATTCTCTCAATTTGATTTTAGAGTACTTGGTAGGCAGAAGTAGTTGAAGTGGGGAGGAAATCAAGGACGGACACAAGGTTATTTTTTTTTGTCAACTATTTTGTCAAGTTAAGATAAATACTTGCATTTCTCACTGCTTTCTGTATGGTGTCGACAAATGTAGACACCACACTGTCTTCAGCCACAAAGAGCCCTTCAAAAAAACTAGGATCATCAGAGCTGAGAAAGAAAGAAAAATAGAGAATCCATCCATTACATATATAAAATAAATAAATCAATAAAAAGACTGAAACAAAAACCACCTTGTGTTTCGGTGAAAGCGATATAGCTTTCTGTTCCCATCGGCGGAAACAGCCAACATTTCCGGCGTGCAGGCTGGGCAGGTGAAAGGTGCACTACAGCAGAGCTGTTCTTCTTCAAAAGAAGCGTAGGAAAACTCCAAAAAGCTCCGCTGCAGTGCATCGCCATTGATATGTCCATTCTGGAAGATATATAGAAAGAAATAGTATTTGTGATGTTGTCTGCATATGGAAAGACATGTTATAATTAATAACAGTAATAACAATTACACTTACTCTTCCTCCACACTTAGTCCGATGCTCCAGCAGCTTTGCAAAGGCTTGTCTGGAGAATCCTGGAGCGATGACCTTGAGCTCCTGAAAGGAGCTCAGGAGGTCCAGTGTATACAGCGTTGAATTGCTGACAGAGGCTGGCCAATATCCACTCCTAAGGAGGTCCTTTGAATCAGGAGTCCACTGCTGCTGGCATGTTTGACATTCATATAGTGGCTGATGCAAGTCAAAACGCCCTTGGAACAAAAAAGTAATAAATAAACAAATAAACATTTATTAAACATATAAACATAAATAAACATTTATAAATAAATAAACATTTACCACATAATTTATTTTACAACAGTTCATTCTGCACATTGTGAATGGTTGAGAGACATTGCTTAAGTTCCTATAATCCCAGTATAGCACTCATACTTCTTGAGTATCACACCTACATTGTTTACATTTGTCTAATTCACCAAATTCCAAACAGCTGTGTCGATTGGACTTCATCCTGGAAGCAGGCAAAGGATGTTACTGCTTTGCAACAGCTAACTATTTTTTTTTGTTTCCAGAGGACAAAAATAAAAAAGATGTCTGTATTTGTTCCAGTTAATGTCAATACCATGGGTGTTGACGGGCACAATGTCACAGCACACCAGTGTGAAAAACATCAAATCTAAAATAGAATTCTAAATACTGTATATTGTTTTTACCATTGATGGTAATCAAAATCACTGGTTTGCCTGGTAATACAGTGAAGCTTGTGCCTTCACAGGAGCAGTCTGGCACCTTCACAGTTGGCAAAATGCAAGCTGGCAAAAAGAAAGAAAACCACTAATTTTGATTATCTGTAACTGGCTGCTGAAACACATGAACAGCAAAATTAAGACTTTCATGAGAATGTACCTTGCTCATGGGTGCAATATCCACCTTCTCCTTTCATGATGCATGAGGTTGGAGGAATGGCTTCAAAAAACCCATGAATCACACTTTCCCTGTTGTGGAGTGGCTGTTTTTTGTGATGCAATACATCACAGTCCCCACAGAACCAATCCTCAGGAAGACACTCTCTGCACCTAGGGAGAAAAAAACAAAACAAAAAAACATTCTAATATAATACATTATTTCAGGTGAATAATTTAAGTTATTTCAAATTTACTTTGAGTAGTTCTGTTTTGATTTTATAGGACTGCGTAGTAGCTCCTCACAGCACAAAGTTCCTTAATGACAATTAACCTGTCATTAATGTGGTTTTCAACTGGGTATCCAAGTTTTCTACCATTCCACAAGACATGCAACTTAGCTTATAAAGCACGCCACTGAGCATTAATTCTCAGCAAACCAACCCTGGGTAATTAAAGTTTAATATTATTGAAAGCCAACCTAATAACAGCAGGCTCGTGGCAAAGGCAACACAAGGGATGACCAACAGCCTCCTTTGCGATAAGGCATTGTAGGTGGTACGGTCTTGCCTCTTTCCAGCGCTCTGAGGCTTTCTGCTTCCGAAAAGACCATGATGAAGCAGAGCTTCTTTGAGACTCAGCAGAAAGACATGATGCCAAAATATTTGAGAGCCTCTCCATATTTTTCTCTGTAAAGCAAATACAAAAAGCTGTAAAGGACGATTTAGATAAGGGCCAATTAAAAGTCAACTGATCAATATTTTGAATAAACTTTCATGATTCAGTATCAAACTGGACCACATCTTTACTACATTGTGTTCTTAATCCATCTACTGCACTGACAGTTTTGTCTAAGGGTTTTGTCTTTAATTACTTTACTTTTACATGACTTTCAGATTTAAACTTAAATCCATCACTGTTATTTACCAAATTCCTCTTGAGGATTTAGTATTTCTGAGGGAACCTCCACACTGGATGACAGAGAACACTCAACCGGAGGGTATGTGACTGTAAAACACAGAAGAATAACAACAGGTTAGGCTATAACTGCATTCATGTTCTTTTTTTTTTCAACCTACTGTATATACTGAACAATTTTTGAAATCAGACATTTCTGTTAAGTACTTGGTAATGTCTTCTATAATAGTGCCACAAAAAGGTTTCTGAACTTTTTAATATCTTTTTGGATATTGGAGTATTTTACATTCTCAATCAATCAATCACAGTGTTCTAATTTCAGTTGGTCCACTATTTACATAGTAAATTCCAAAAAACGTCAAATAATTCACATATAACCTGTAGCTGAGGCTTTGCGTTGCCCTCCTCGCCTTCCCCTTGGCTTGCCACGACCTACCCCTCTAAAGACCCTTTTAGAAGTCCGTGGAGGTTCTCCTCCAGAGCCTGCACGTTTCCTCTCCAAAGCTGCTCTCTGTGTGTTGGAGTGAATATTTCTTGTAAGACTGATAATGTTGAATGTACTGGAACCAAAAGAAATGTAACTAGTAAAAAGAAAACAGCATAGTGTGTTAGTAAGGTGTTAACGGCTTGAATGAGCCTTGGCATAGAAGTCTCTAACTCAGGGGATGGAGCTCCATTCTTCCAAAATATATTCCCTCATTTACATATGCCAGAGAATATGATAGGATGTTAATTGCTTAACTCATCATGCAATATACCTGTCTGAAATCTAATACACTCATCCTTCCACATTCATTATGTTTTTACTTAAATTTGTCCCCCGTCTGTATGTTCAAGTATAACATGATTGAGGTATATAAAAACTCTGACCTTGGATTCAGCTGTAAGGCGGTCAAGTTCCATTTCAAGAACCATGCGTCTCCCCTCTTGG
Source organism: Tachysurus vachellii (assembly GCF_030014155.1). NCBI lineage: Eukaryota > Metazoa > Chordata > Actinopteri > Siluriformes > Bagridae > Tachysurus > Tachysurus vachellii. The sequence continues at coordinate 696,928 of NC_083462.1, read as the reverse complement.
TACTGGGGGTTTTGTGGGTCAAAGACATATCTGGTGGCCATTGCAACACAGACAAATACAGACAAACAGACTGACAGACAGAGACAGATAACAGACAAGTAGACAATGACAGAAAGAGAGGAAAGATTGAGAAATAGAGATAGAGAACAGATAGATATTGAAGAAATTGATAGAAATATAGATGAACAGAGAGGTTGTGTGTGTGTGAGAGATAGATAGATAGATAGATAGATAGATAGATAGATAGATAGATAGATAGATAGATAGAGAGGTTGGCTCTTAAAAGTGCCTTTGGTTTTTGGGAATGAGGTGATTATATAGGGTGAAGGTGAAGTTAGACGGGATCTGCAGGGAGAACAGAAAAAGTTCATTATGTAGTGAAGGCTAGACATGTTGAAAAAATGTTTAAAATGTGACAAATTATCCTTAAAATACTTAATAAACCAATAAAATTCACGTTTTTCCCATTTTCTGTATGACTGCACAAAAGGCGCGTGGTTTTTTTTCTTCTTTTTTTTACTGTTAAAATGCAAACCGTCGGTCGGCCTTTAATTCTTTGCTCTAACATGTAAACCATGTGAGTCTAATCCCAAAGAAAAGCATCAATTATAACATTTAAACAAATTTGATCATTACATTCAAGTCTCGTGGCTTACCTGGGTAGTGGGTTGAGCGCAATGAAGGAGAATTCGCGGCCTGCAGAAATCAACCAATCGCAAAGCGGGCTGGCTCCGTCTCCATAGCAGCCGTCTCCGCTGAGGCTCACGGGTAATGCGGGCGTCCACTAATTAATTTAATTTATTTTTTATATTATTTTAATTGACTTAATAATCACAGTTAATCCCCCGTTCTCACAATAGAAGGAGAATGAAATAACACGGATGGTCATGACATCGTATTGTTGCATTATCAAGCACACTTTCGTGTTTATGTGTTGAAAGAAAGATGAGGATGTCATTAAAAGAGAATCGGCGGTGGGTCAACAGGTAGTTTTAGCTGACGTCATCAACATAGTAAAAATAGAAAAGGCTCATGGGTACTGTAGTATTTAGTTTACTGTCCGAATGCTTCCGAGTGGCAGAAAGAAAAACGTGGAGCGGACTCAAAAGATGCTTCCTATTGAAATACATTAGATCGAAAGAAGGGAAATACGTGTCCACGAACACGAATCAATAGATTACAGTTCGTGACTATGCCACGAACTGCCGTGAGACTGGGTTGTAGTAGAAGGAGAATAAAATAATACGGATGGCCATGACATCGTATTGTTGCATTATCAAGCACACTTTCGTGTTTATGTGTTGAAAGAAAGATGAGGATGTCATTAAAAGAGAATCGGCGGTGGGTCAACAGCTAGTTTTAGCTGACGTCTTCAACACAGTAAAAGTAGACCATAGCACAAAGCAATAATAACAAGGATAAAAATCTCCTGCTTAAATGTTGAGTAATGTAGTGCTTAAAGATTAAAAATGAATTAAAAATGAGTCACCAATGGTCAAAAACAATGCTTCCGAGTGGCAGGAAAAAAACGTGGTGCAGACACGAAAGATGCTTCCTATTGAAATACATTAGATCGAAAGTCGTGCTGAGGGACACGAAAAAAGTTTCCTATTGAAATACATTAGATCGAAAGTCGTGCTGAGGGACACGAAAAAAAAAGGGAAATTCGTGTCCACGAACACGAATTGAATAGATTACATTTCGTGTCCTGTGACACGAACTGCCGTGAGACATTAGATCGAAAGAAGGGAAATACGTGTCCACGAACACGATTTGAATAGATTACATTTCGTGTCCTGTGACACGAACTGCCGTGAGACTGGGTTGAAATGTAACTGGCCCCTCTAACAGTACAACTGGCCCCAGCTTGGCCCCCCCAGTTGAAATGGTCTAGAACCACCAGTGAGTTACGCTGTACCACAAGACTGATTCTAGAACAGTCTGCTGTACGCACTCTCGCTGCGTGCTGCGCGCTCTCGCTGTGTACTGCGCGTCATACGCCGTTCAGTCTGCGCAGCGCTGTGTACCAGTGTCCTTGTCGACGTCACACGTACCCACGTCCATCTCACCCTTTTTTCAAAGTCTTGAAAAAGGAGTTTACATTAACAGCTTCGAGATAAAATTCGACTATCGGTCTTTGTCAGACACGTGGGTTTGTTGTGTGTGACCGAAGCACCATTTGGAAGGTATCGTAAGTTAACTGACTACACAATAGAAAAGAAGTCGGATATGTGCATCCAGCTTCGTACTTAAACTCATAAACTATCTTGTTTATTGTATGTACATGTGAAAAATAAAAAAAAACTATAAATTTGCTGAAACCTATAAACATTTCACCAAACTGTAAAGTTCTGTACATGTTTTTTTCTGAAGCTTGCTATGTTCCAAGGTGAACAGACTACAAAGTGTTATTTGCTATACTTACTTAAATGTTAGTACTGACATCAAGGAGATTTATCTGCACATCATTATCATGTGATTTGATGATTTTCATGATTTTAAACAGTTTGACATCAGTTAAAAATGCTGAAGAATATTACTATTTTAAGTGCAATGCATTTTCAAATCCATTTAAAATATTTTTTGAAATAAGGTAACTGTCATTTTTCTGTTTTGAAGGATATGCAGTGTAAAAACTGCAAATTCAGCAGTTCAAGTGAAGAAAAGACTTTCGAGCTGCAATATAGATAATAATGATGTGCCATCTATCTCACAGATCTCTTCAGAATTCGAAACTGGAGAAGATGATAGAATACAGTCTGATGAAGATGTAAGTCAGTCAAGATGTTTGACACCATTCAGAATGTTTTCATAGAGCTGGGATCTGGATGCACCAAACGTGTGCTTTCTCTCAAGAACAAACTGTTGTAAAGAAAATCAGAAGTGTTTTGGGACACCTTTTTGGTGCTCATTTGTTACAAGACCTAAAGTGCAGCTTTGATACAAGATCTGTGGATTATTTTAGTTGGCATCTCTTCTTCTTGTCAACAGATGTCAAACTGTTCTTAAAGTGTTTTATAATTGGAATTTTGAAGAACAGCTTGCATACCAGGTCTGGTTAGTTGTTGCAGTTAACATGTCTGTTTCTCATAAACAGTTGTTTAACAATTGTTTAAAAATTGGCATTTTAAAAGGATAGTTCACCCAAAAATGAAAATTCTGTGACATTTTGTCAGTCATGTTGTTACAAAACCATATAAAGGTCTTTGTTCTGAGGAACAAGAAGATACTTTGAGGAATGTTTATAACCAAACTGTTCATGAGCCCCATTCACTTCCATAGTAGGAAAAAAGAATACTATAGAAGTGAATGGGGCTCGTGATCTGTTTGGTTACAAACATTCCTCAAAATATCTCCTTTCATGTTCATCAGAACAAAGACGTTATACAGGTTTGTAACAACATTGGAGTAAGAAAATGATGACAGAAGTTTCATTTTGGGTTTTATTAATTTCAGCTATTCCTTTAAATAAAATTGTACAAGTGTTTTAAATGGTTTTTTTCTAATTGAAATAAATAAGTAAATGTTTTATGACTTGTCTTTATTTTGCCAATTAAACATTTGTCATCCACAAAACATAAAAAAGCAAATTAACTGAACAACAGCAATTGCTGTGACATAAATATCTTTATTAGGAAAATAAGAAAATCAGAATTGCGGAAACAAGCAAGTGTTAGTTAGCTGAACACAGTACTATTGATACGAGTAATTATTTAAAATACATTGAGACAACTCAAAATTCTTAATGCATCAGGTTGACTCACTTTTCTACGTTTTCACAACAATTTTTTTTACAGTGTAGTTTTCTACAACTGTGAAGTAATTGGAAGCTTATGAAGCTACGAATTAACACATAAAATTAGCATTCTTACCTCTCTGCTTCAATATTCAATATTCTTTGACGTCTTCCCATACATTTTTCCTTTTCCCTTCCTTTTCCTCCTCTTCTTCTTTCTGTTCCCATCTGATGAGGATGTCTTAGAGGAAGATTCAGACATAGTATCAGAGGATGATTTATCTGAGCTATCATTAGAGGGATTTGAAGACAAGGGGGTCACCTGGATGGAACTTGTGCCCCCTCTGTTAAGAGCTGTTACAATAGATACAAGTACATACATAAGACCTGCAGCTAGTAGCACATGGCACACAGGAACACAAAGATAAACTCATATATAATAAGGACACTGTACTATAATTTTATTACATGTTGTCTGTAGGTTGACTTACCTAATGCTGATTGGTCTTTTAGATAGTCTCTCTCTTTGGTCATCTCATCTATCTTCTCCTTTTGCCACTTTACTCTGAGCTTACACATCTCCAGCTCATGGGCTTTTCTTCTGTCAGTTAGCTGTGCTGTGGTGACCATAAACACACCTAGTACTCAATGGGTTTAGAAGGTTCTGTTTACTGTAGTTTAACAAACTGTCATCCTGCACTGCCCCTGTGTATTACACAAAAAGAGTCAGAAATAACACAACAAAAGTCCCCTGTTAACAGCTAGACTTCTCCTTCCCTGAGAATGCATTTAGCAAGCAGATAGTTAACTAGCCATTATCCATAACATGTGTCAGTAAAACAAGTAACTCACCACTAGTGACACTGATGGACTTTTCATTCAATGTGTCCATCTTCACATCCTTATTGGCTCTGGTCCACACACCCTTTGGGTTTTAGTCAGAGGTCTCCATGTCCTAAATACACTGCTGTATCATTCCTTTCTTCCATTGATTATGTAAGATAGCAGGAGTGTGGCATCTCCTACCAATCAGATCACAGACTAACTGGATGTCAATAATAATAACCATCTAAAGCAAACATTTTATTAAAGTAAAAATTAGCAAAACTCAGTTAAAGAAGCTGATTAAATGTGTTCAGAAAATGAAACTGCTAAAAAATATTAAATGCAGCAAATGCCATCGGGACACAGAAATGAAGATGCTTCTGAAGACACAGTGGAGATCAATACGCTTGGTAAGAAAAGTATAATAAATTAAGTAAACGTGCAATACTTTTATAAGTAATAATGTTGGTAGACATTACAGCATAATAATAACATTGCATGAAGCCTCTTTCTAAAATATTGTATGTTTTATTTTTATTCATTTATTATTTTTTAGTAGGATTTGTCGACAATCAGCACATGAGGGAAGGGCAAAACTAATTTCCGTCAGGTACAAATTAATCTTCAGTGCATCAAAGTCTCCTTCAGTAAGTGGAACCATTTCATGTTGTAACGAAAAGTCGTAAGGCGAATGATCCATTTGCAGCTTTTTTTAATAAAGACAAACTCGTAGTTGTACAGGCAAGGTCAGGGCAAGTAAACACAATATCAGACGTAAAAGCAAAGTGAAAAAAATCGCCCTTGGATCAAACTGATAAATAATTCTCTTTCCCATCAACGACATGTCCTGCATTTTAACGTAATTTTTATTTATTGTTTATTTTTTTGAAAGTAAAAATTATACTTATAGTTTTAGGGTGGCTGAGATCACAGACAGCGGGCGCTGGGGCCACCCAAAAAGGGCTAGAACCGCCCCTGACGGCACCGAAACGTAGCAGCACACACAAACACACACAGGGAATATCACCGGAATCCGAGTAAATGAATTTGAGGAAGTAGATATAGGAGCTCTGAAAGCGAGGACAAAGGAAGGGTAACGGATTGCTGGAAGACAAACGGGAGTCTGGAGTTTGAATAACTGTAGAGAAAATCACATTAGTACATATGTGTCAGGGATCAGGCCGGACTTTCGGCCATGTGCTGTTATTGTTGTTGTTGTCACGTGTCTGCCCCGCCTTCGTCTGCTCCTCCCTGTGTGACATCACCCGTCGATCCACCAATCAACCAGAATCAGAATCAGGATTAGAATCAGAAACAGAGACAGAAACAGAAGGAGAAAGAAGATGTGAGCTAATTTGTTAGAGGGCTCTATTGTGGTTCATTCGGTTTTAGTATGTCAGACTGTTCATGTATCCCAATTTGTTAGTTATTTTGTGTACTTGACTTGCGGGTCACTTTGTGTATGTGACTTGAGGGTCACTTTGTGTATGTGACTTGAGGGTCACTTTGTGTACGTGACTTGAGGGTCACTTTGTGTACGTGACTTGAGGGTCACTTTGTGTACGTGACTTGAGGGTCACTTTGTGTATGTGACTTGAGGGTCACTTTGTGTACGTGACTTGCGGGCACTTTGTGTGCGTGACTTGTGGGTCACTTTGTGTATGTGACTTGCGGGTCACTTTGTGTATGTGACTTGCGGGTCACTTTGTGTATGTGACTTGCGGGTCACTTTGTGTATGTGATTTGCGGGTCACTTTGTGTATGTGACTTGAGGGTCACTTTGTGTATGTGACTTGAGGGTCACTTTGTGTACGTGACTTGAGGGTCACTTTGTGTATGTGACTTGAGGGTCACTTTGTGTACGTGACTTGCGGGCACTTTGTGTGCGTGACTTGTGGGTCACTTTGTGTATGTGACTTGCGGGTCACTTTGTGTATGTGACTTGCGGGTCACTTTGTGTATGTGACTTGCGGGTCACTTTGTGTATGTGATTTGCGGGTCACTTTGTGTATGTGACTTGAGGGTCACTTTGTGTATGTGACTTGAGGGTCACTTTGTGTACGTGACTTGAGGGTCACTTTGTGTATGTGACTTGAGGGTCACTTTGTGTATGTGACTTGAGGGTCACTTTGTGTATGTGACTTGAGGGTCACTTTGTGTATGTGACTTGCGGGTCACTTTGTGTATATGACTTGAGGGTCACTTTGTGTATGTGACTTGAGGGTCACTTTGTGTATGTGACTTGTTAGTCACTCCTTCGGCATCTGGATGCTTGTGTTTCTTCGCTTCGTGGATATGACTTTGTTTATTTTGGGGAAAACTGGACAGGTGAATACGTCACGTGACATACATTGTGCAACACGTAGGTAAGCTTTTCTGTATTAGACACACTAGGTTAGGAGAGCATGCCACCCTCTGTATCTTTTGTTTGGATAGGAAGTATAGGTTAGTTAGGGCGTCATCGACGCTGAAGATTTGTTTTATTACTTTTCTTTGTAGTTCAGTTAGAGGGTTATGTTCAAGCTAGCGCAGTTTTGTTTTGTTTATTTCTTTGTTTTGGCACCGCTCATGTCTCATTTTCCCTTTGTGTCTTTTGTTATCTTGTTTCTGTAGATATAGTAAAGATTATCACCTTTGTCACCACCATTTGTATGATAATAGAGACAGGTTTTGCCCACTATTTGTTGTTCGTGTCGTTGATTGCTACATACACACCAGAAATCTAACTTTATAATCATTTCATATTGTTACATCCCAACCATACCCCTAAACATCATTTGGGGGTCGTAACAGAGTGGTATTTATAGTGTGTGATGATTGCTAAATGAGGAGCAGGTGGTGATGATTAGTACTCAGGTGGTGAGTGAGGGAAGGACCTGGTGACCCCGTGACATGCTCATACCCAGTATATTGAGAGATCCTACAAGGAACAAATCTGAAGGCTTATGGAGAAGTTATAGAGTGGAATAAATGGCTGGCAAAGAAACACCATGATGGTGCATTTGGCAGACTGATTTATGAGATTTTAAGAAAGTAAAAATAGTGACTTTTAATCACTATAATCACTTTAAGACCACCAGGTGGCAGTGTTATTATGGCAAAGATAAATTTTTGTTTTATATTTTAGTTTATTTTGTTTTTACAGTGTTATAAATGTAGATGTTATATATTGTTGAATCATTTGTTGACTTGATTTATTTTGTTTTCAGTCTTCAGTTTGAAATGTAGATTTTGTAAACAAATATCATATTTGTAATTTTTGCACTTTTTCGTGACTGCAATGAATTATTTACTTCTTTAAATTTGAGTTTTCTTCATTTGGTTACTTTTGTTGATTTTATTTCCATGATCTTTGATTTTGTTCATTTCTTAATCTTTAAGATTTTTTATATGAGATATGAGAGGTTTATTTTTGCATTTTTATCTGAAATGTAAAGTTGTACAGTTTAATATATAAACAATAATTAATAAAGTATGTAAATGTAATTATTAAGCACATTATAAACTGGTTGCTAATGTAGGAGCAATGCTCTGTAAATGATTAACTAAGTATTTACTCATGTTTAACTAATGATTAATAGTCAATATGTTCTGATATTTAGCTGTTTGTTTAAACTCATATTTTAGGCATCTTGTAGTGCAGATTCAAAATAACAAAGAATTAATCATGAGAAATTAAATAAAAATGTAGAGAAACAATAAAACACAATTAATAATGTGAACAGAAACAAGCTCTAGATCATTAAACAATTAGCTTTATTACTTTTGTTTGTTACTTGAATAGTTATTTATTTCCAATACAACAATAAATGGACTGAAATCATAAGAGACAGAAGATCCAACAAGGTTACACAGTGTGTTTTATCACTAAATGTGTTGTGTTCAGATGAATATCCACACAATCAGATCCACTGTAATGTTTACTGCATACATGACTGTACACCATGAGTGATATTATACAGCTTAAATATAACACAACACGCATGCAGGTAAAGATCAACTGATCACTTTATAAAATACAATATGATGATAGTGTCAAATGTAAAATTATAAAGATGTTATATTATATTTCTATTTGTAATTATTTAAAATCTGTCTAAAATGTGAAGCAAGAAAAGAAGAAGAAGAAGAAGAAGATAAAAAGAAGAAGATTCCACACGTTTAATGTAGAAGCAGGGTTAGAATAGCTCTTTCCCCGGGTTATAAAACTCTCTGTAGCAGCATTAGCACAGATTTTACATTTCAGCATTTCAGCTTCATATCACATGAAAACCAGGACGTAGCACCACTTAAAAGTATGAGCAGTGTGAAACCCAGGATTCCCTTAACGTAGAGTTTATAATCAACAGGAGACAATTTCACATGTGAAAAACATGCAAATGTACCAAAATAATGTGTCACAAATATTACTGTGACATGTTGAACTTATTTAATATATAATTTAATTAATTTTGAGGTCTTCCTCTTGACCGTTGCCTGATATTAGATTTAGGGATCAAGCAAGTGTCTTCTTCAACGGACTGGAGCTCCATATCAGGTGATTCACTTCCACCATCATCATCTGGTACATTCTCTCTCTGTGTGTTTTCACTTCCTGGATTATTATCTTTAGGTTTTTTACATATGAGAACGCCTGTACCTGCACCAGCGCCTGCACCAGTTACTAGACCAACACCTGCTCCAATACCTGCCCCAATACCTGCACCTACAGGACCTGCAACAGAACCCACTATAGCTCCTATTGTAGCTCCAGACACAACTCCACCACCTCCAATAGCTGCAGCAATAAGCAAAGTATCTTTGTTTCTTTTGAAAAACTCTTTAAAACCTTTAGTTACTTCCTTCTTGTCATTTCTCCTAATTCTTGCCACTTCCTCATACATCTGATTGGAGTAACAGGTTCCTCCGTTCTTCTCCAACATCCTGTCTATCTTCTCCAGCAGCTCACTGACCTGTGATCTGTTTCACGATGTTTTATTGTTGAAGATGTGATATCCACCTCCACACTGATTAATTACTGTGCTGAGAGATCTGTTCTCCTGAATCACCTCATCCACAGACTTACCCTCTAACTGATCTCCATGGGTGAAGAGAATCATTGTGTATTTTTTCATCTCTCTCCCGAAAATCTTCTCTACTTTCTGTAGAACATCTTCCTCCTGTTCAGTGAATCTCATATTAATGGGCAGGATGTAAAGGAGAGCATGAGGTCCAGGACAGGACAGGTAAATACTCCTCCCAATCTCCTCAGCTAACCTCTCACGGGATTGTGTTGTGTCGAATAACCCTGGTGTGTCGATCACAGACACTATCCTCCTAATACTACACCCTGTTGCATTTCACTGGATAATGTCACTGATGTAAAACAAAAGTCAGATCTGAACCTTGTCTCTCTCAGGATGGTGTTTCCTGTAGCGCTCTTCCCAATTTTATTTTATTATAAAATATGTAAAAAAAAATGTTTTGTTTTTGGTTTTTTTTTGTATTTCCAGTATTCATCTATTAGCCCTGACCTTCCTGATATTGTACACACATGAAACTGGTGATATTTAATCTGAAATGTAATGACAGTAAAATGTAAACAGGTGAAATAAAAATAAATTAGATTGTAAACTCTACACACTCACCTGTTAGTGAAGTTTAAATCACTCGAGGATGTGATGAGATGAAAATAAAAGTAAGACTGAGGGTCTGTATTTATAAAGTGCTTGTGCTTTGTGCTCCTCACTGCACTGCTCACACTCAGGTAAACGCCTGCTGAGACTCGTTTACAGATAAGAGTTAATACATGTCTAGTGTTTAGTTCATTCTCAGCCAGACATGAACAGTAATGTCATTTTACTTCAGTACAGCTGTTGAGTATTTATACTTTACTTGAATATTGAACTTTGGCTTTATTACATTATCATAAAAGTTCTGCTACTCATTACTTTAGAGAATGTGTTCATTTAGTTCCCTATAAAGTGCTAAGCCAAAGGCCATTTTATCACACAGGATAAAAACCAATCACAGAATACTGGAGCACTAATGGTACACTTACATTGTCAGTCAAGTCCAACAGAATTTAGTGGTGGTTTTCACAATTCATGTGTCTGGTAGACGAGTGATGTTATGTAGTGATTGTGATAGCGAAAGTTACAGCAGACACTGATTCCACACCACAGCACCCATAGATGTACCTTCAGTGTGAGTACAGCTACAGAAACTATAGAAACCTCTTGATAAGTCAGTGGATTCGTGTCAGACAGGGAGATATTTCAGTCTATAGTGTGTAATAAAAATCAAATGAACCTAAATCATTATGAAATGTTACTTTTAACGCGTGTGTTAACATGTTTATTAAACTTAAGTAATGTATTTTATAGAGGAAACTTGCTGGTCATTTGAAGAAATAGACTGAACTTCAGCTGCCTTCAGAAGAAAACTGAAGCTGCGAGAAATTACGAAGACACAAAGCATGTCTCTCAGAAGAGTGTTGACAACGTTGATCAGCAATCTTTCCAATCATTTGCAATCACTTTCCAATATTTCAGATCATCAAACAAATGTAAATATTAGTTAAAGATAACACAAGTAAACACAACATGCAGTTTCAAAATGAAGGTTTTTATTATTAAGGGAAAACTAAATCCAAACCTACATGGCCCTGTGTGAAACGTATACCAACAGTAAAACATGGTGGTGGTAGTGTGATGGACTGGGGCTGTTTTACTGGAAGACTTGCTGTGATAAACAGAACCATGAATTCTGCTGGGGGGTCACAGTGGCTTAGTGGTTAGCACGTTCGCCTCACACCTCCAGGGTCGGGGTTTGATTCCCGCCTCCACCTTGTGTGTGTGGAGTTTGCATGTTCTCCCCGTGCCTCGGGGGTTTCCTCCGGGTACTCCGGTTTCCTCCCCCGGTCCAAAGACATGCATGGTAGGTTGATTGGCATCTCTGGAAAATTGTCCGTAGTGTGTGATTGTGTGAGTGAATGAGAGTGTGTGTGTGTGTGTGTGTGTGTGTGTGTGTGTGTGTGTGTGTGTGTGTGCCCTGCGATGGGTTGGCACTCCGTCCAGGGTGTATCCTGCCTTGATGCCCGATGACGCCTGAGATAGGCACAGGCTCCCCGTGACCCGAGGTAGTTCGGATAAGCGGTAGAAAATGAATGAATGAATGAATTCTGCTGTCTACAAAAAATCCCGAAGGACAAAGTGTGACCTTCTGTTCGTGACCTCAAGCTGAAGTAAACTTGGGTTCTGCAGCAGGACAATGATAGATTTAACATAAACCTAAAACATCTGTTTTAAAGTTTAAAAAAATGGGGAAATTTTTCATAGTTCTACATTTATGAATAAAAAATAAAGTTATAAATAAAATAAATATTCATATTGCTTTATAAAACTGAGAAACACAAACAAAACATCCTTAAAATAAAGCTCTTCATATATGGAGCCTACAGAGACCTGGGAAATGTCTTGCCACAGTTTCCTTGTATGATCACAATGATGTAAAATAGACTTTGGTTGTGAATCACAAGGTGAACTACACACAGTAGCCCCGCCTCTCACAGGACTGTAGCCAATCACAGTGTAGGATTGCGTGGCGTTACAATCCGTGGCCACTCAGATTTCAGAGGCGGGGTTTATTTAAACGTAACCACGCCTCCACACTGTCCTCTGTTCAGTGTTCAGCTGAAAGCGAAAGTAAACCAGTCCGACATTTTGTTGTGAATCTGTTCAACATTTCAGACGTGAAATGGCGTTAATGTGCTGAAACTTGCTGCTGTTTCTGTAACTGAAGTTGGGAGATTTATATCGCGGTAAGTGTTTATTTATTTATCTAAATGACTATTATATATTTGACAGAAGTTTTAAATGAGAAATATCCGAACAGGTTCAGAAGCTGATCTCAGACCTGCTGCAGTCCAGCACCGTTTCTACTGCTACTGTAAGTCCATTTACACCTGAACTGAGCTTTATTTACATTATTACAGATTATATGTCTGAAATCATGGCTGAACAGAGCTTTAATCGTGTAGAGAAAAAATCATTAACTCTTCTAATAATGACATGTTTGGGTATAAAGACCTAGAAAAGGATTCAGTTATAAACATCAGGACAGGATTTCAGTCAACATTATGATTATTTTGTTCGAGTACCTCTTATGTAAATATATGCATCATAAGTGTATTAGTCATGTTATTTTCTGATGTAAAAAACTAGCCATAGCATGTCATCACACACAATATCACACTGATTAAATCATGTTCTTCATGTAAAACTTCACATTCATTTTAGAAGCTGAATTAGAATTAATTTTCACCCTCATGAGAACCTTGTTGTTCGTTTCTACAGACTGCAGTCATGTCTGACCCCAGTGACGTTCGGATCACCTTAATAGGAAAAACTGGTGTTGGAAAAAGTTCTGTGGGAAACACCATCCTCGGCGAGAACAGATTCCCTCGAGGTTTTGGCTCTTCATCAGTTACCAGACGATGTCAGATAGAGAGTGGTGTGATTGGACACAGGAGAGTGACCGTTGTTGACACTCCAGATTTTTTCCATTCTACACATGAAGAAAATCTTGTCAGTGAGATAGACCGTAGTGTGACATTACCTTCTCCAGGAGTTCATGTATTTCTCTATGTGTTAAAACCCACCACATTTACACAGCAGGAGGCAGAAACAGTGTCACAGTTTAAACAGACCTATGGAGAGGAAGTGTTTAGATACACAATAGTCCTGTTCACACATGGAGATCAGATTCAACATGAAGACATGAGTATGTTAATCCCACAGAATGAGCTCTTGATGAATTTAGTGACTCTCTGTAGTGGGAGATTTACTGTGTTAAACAATGACGCTCCAACAGACAGAGAACAGGTTAATTATCTACTGGTTATTATAGACAGAATGGTGACTGATCAGGAGAACAGCTTCTACACGCTGGAGATGCTGCAGGAGGCATCAAGGAGAGCTGAAGAACAGGCAAGAGCAGTGAAATATACAGTTAAACGTTGGTTTGTTAATCAGCTGAAATATTTGTGTGTAATTGCAGTTTTCTCTCTATCTATGGGATTTGTGTTCAGCAGAGGTTCTGCAGACAGATGGGGGTTCGTACATGGCTGTGGTTTGGGAGGGTCAGCAGCAGCTTTGGGACTGATTACAGGAAAGCTCTGGGGTCTGATATGGAGAAGTCAGTTAAAGATGTCTTGCTCATCACCTCAAGAGCGTCCTAAAGTTTTCCACCAGTGCTTGAAAAAAGGCTTTGGTGTCGTCTGTGCTGGTTTATTTGGGTCGTTTGTAGGCTTCGCTGGTTCAGACCAGACACCAGTGATACTGTTAGCAGCGCTAGCTGGAGCTGTTGGAGCTTACACTGCAATGCACAGGGGACAGTAAACATTATACTGAATATGAATCTACACTAGCAGTATAAAGGTGAGACGTGTTGTGACTGTGAGATCTGTGAGGTTCAGTCACTAATCACTATAAAACATCTACAGAAATCTACTGAACACATTCACATCATCTGTATAGAATTGTTTTACACACACAAAAGCACTCTGTATCCCTCTCCCTGATTATATTAGTGATACCTAACTGTGGTGATGTACTTGTTTTATGTCAGTAATATGATGTGTTTGATGCAGTCGTCACTCTTCTGTTTGTTATTTTGTCATCTCATCACCTCATGGACGAGCTGGTGAGCTGGTGTGAACATTCATAAAGTTCAATATCAATAAATTTAGCTGTTATTTTTATCTCATCTTTTTTGCATGTGTGTTTTTCCTCAGTTTTATTTAGTTATCTACTGGAATCTTAATCATTTCACTCTGATCAAGATAGACACAAACCACTGTAGAATACAGAACACACCCTGGCTTGAGGCAGGAAGTCTCTCTCTCCTGTGTGTGTGTGTGTGTGTGTGTGTGTGTGTGTGGGGGGGGGCTGGGGGGGGAGAGAGAGATATATATGATGGTATCACTGCTGCTATCACTTCAGATAGAACAGAAACTGATCTCTCGGGCAATCCACAACATTAAATCTAATTTAAACTGTAACTGTAAACTTTCCCATTATACCTGAAGGTGGCGTGTGTGAGCCTCAGTGAACAGCTCTGATATAAACAATAACATTCCAAATAAATATAGACATGAAGAGGAACAAGTGTGTGTCAGTCTGCAGCAGATACAGTGTATATACACACACACACACACACACACACACACTGTTATAGAAAGATTAAAATAAAATATGGTTCTAAAACTAAAGCAGTTATTAATAAAGTCATCTTTGTGAAGTTCCTCCTTATTTCTATAACACACACAAATAATGATATATTTCAGGAAATCCACTGTGGTTATAGAAATCTGTATATAATTATAATAAATTATAATAAATAAATGACAGTATTACTACTGACAGTAATGTTTTATTAGTGCACACATCATTAGTACACATCATGTTGAGAGACTTGACACATTTATTAAGATACAGATTTAAAATGATTCTATTCTGTACACTGGCCGTAAACCTGCCACTGCACAGCTGAGGAAAAGAAACACAATATAGATTCTACTCACACATAAACACCTATTATTATTATTTTTCTCACTGATTATATAAAGACTATATATATGAACTCTACAGTGTTCACTAACACATTTTATTACAGTACACAGGATTATACATTTTAGGTTATAGGTGATTTAGACAGGATTTGTAAAATTCAGTATAACAATCTAAATGAAATCTGATTTAATATGAGAGAATAATTCAGACAGAGTAACCAGGTCTGGTGTTCATTCTAATCACAAGTCTTATTTCAGATCATGTACTTTTTATTTTAGAATTATTTAGACAAATAATAGCCTATAGCACCACCACCAACACCACCAATAGCACCACCAACCCAAGCACCAACCCGAGCACCAACCCAACCACCAACACAAGCACCAACACAAGCACCAACACCCATGGCAAGAATTACAATAATCCATTTCCAGTAATTTGTCGTAGAACTGTCTGCTTCCTCAAACATCTGATTGGAGTAACAGGTTCCTCCGTTCCTCTCCACCATCCTGTCTATCTTCTGCAGTAGCTCACTGACCTGCTCTCTGTTTGTCAGCTCTTTATTATTAAACACATGATATCCACCTCCACACTGCTGGACAAGGTCACTTAAAGCCTTGTTCTTTTTAATGAATGTCTCGACATTTACCCTCTTTAACTGGTCTCCATGGGTGAAGAGAACCATTGCATATTTCCTCACTTCATCTCCAAATAACGCTTCAATTTGCTGAATAATGTGTTTTTCCTGTTCTGTGAACCTTATATTCAGTGGCAGAACAATGAGGAAAGCGTGAGGTCCTGGACTGGACAAAGACATACTCTTCCGTATCTCACAAGTTGTTTCTACAGGATCAACATCTGTGTCAAAGAAACCTGGAGTATCGACCACACACACCTTCCTGTCCTCAACAAGGCCATGTTGAGCTTCACTCTTTCTGGTGATAGAGTTCAAACTGAGTTCAGATCTGAATTTCTCCTCTCCCAGGATGGTGTTTCCTGTAGAGCTCTTCCCCCATCCAGTTTTCCCTAACAGCACAATCCTCAGGTCAGAACTGCTGTTGGTGTTCTGTGGTCTTGTTCTCTTCCGATGTGGTGCTGATTGAGGAAAATAAAATGTTTAGAAATCATCTTAGAATCTCAAAAGTGTAAAATATTACATCACTTAAAATAGTCAGTAAGACATGAATGACCTGTTTACATGAATAATAGATTACTTATGATTAATAACTCACCAGATTTAATATATTTCTTGACAATTTTGTTCAGAAGGTCTTTAGCTTGGTCACTTTTTGTTTTTTTACAGGACATCTTGTTGTTGAAGACGTGGTGTCTGTAACTGTATCTCTTCATCAGCTCCATCAGAGATTCTGTATTAATGATGAAGTTCTCTATGGTCTGTTCCTCTTCCTCTAGTTCATCTCCTCCAGTGAAGAGGATCCAGGTCTTTTCCAGACGCTGTGGTCCTAACAGAAGCTCAGTTTTCTGCACAGCTTCCTGCTGTTCCTCAGTAAATCTATCTGCCCTGATGACCAGTAGATATGTACAGATGTCTGATTCTGACTCACATGAGCTGAAGACCTTCTGACATTCCTGTATGACCTGATCATCACTCAGCTCAGTGTTACAGAACCCTGGAGTGTCGTAAACAGTCACTGGGAGACCAGAAACTGTACCATGTTCCATCTGAACATGTTTAGTGACAGAGGTGGGACGTCTCATTGAGGTGAAA
>NC_083462.1:644646-679585 GCF_030014155.1 Tachysurus vachellii | reverse complement strand
AAATGTCTTGCCACAGTTTCCTTGTATGATCACAATGATGTAAAATACACTTTGGTTGTGAATCACAAGGTGAACTACACACAGTAGCCCCGCCTCTCACAGGACTGTAGCCAATCACAGTGTAGGATTGCGTGGCGTTACAATCCGTGGCCACTTAGATTTCAGAGGCGGGGTTTATTTAAACGTAACCACGCCCTCACACTGTCCTCTGTTCAGTGTTCAGCTGAAAGCGAAAGTAAACCAGTCCGACATTTTGTTGTGAATCTGTTCAACATTTCAGACGTGAAATGGCGTTAATGTGCTGAAACTTGCTGCTGTTTCTGTAACTGAAGTTGGGAGATTTATATCGCGGTAAGTGTTTATTTATTTATCTAAATGACTATTATATATTTGACAGAAGTTTTAAATGAGAAATATCCGAACAGGTTCAGAAGCTGATCTCAGACCTGCTGCAGTCCAACACCGTTTCTACTGCTACTGTAAGTCCATTTACACCTGAGCTGAGCTTTATTTACATTATTAAAGATTATATGTCTGAAATCATGGCTGAACAGAGCTTTAATCCTGTAGAGAAAACATCACTTACTGTTCTAATAATGTCATGTTTGGGTATAAAGACCTAGAAAAGGATTCAGTTATAAACATCAGGACAGGATTTCAGTCAACATTATGATTATTTTGTTCGAGTACCTCTCATGTAAATATATGCATCATAAGTGTATTAGTCATGTTATTTTCTGATGTAAAAAACTAGCCATAGCATGTCATCACACACAATATCACACTGATTAAATCATGTTCTTCATGTAAGACTTCACATTCATTTTAGAAGCTGAATTAGAATTAATTTTCACCCCCATGAGAACCTTGTTGTTCGTTTCCACAGACTGCAGTCATGTCTGACCCCAGTGACGTTCGGATCACCTTAATAGGAAAAACTGGTGTTGGAAAAAGTTCTGTGGGAAACACCATCCTCGGCGAGAACAGATTCCCTCGAGGTTTTGGCTCTTCATCAGTTACCAGACGATGTCAGATAGAGAGTGGTGTGATTGGACACAGGAGAGTGACCGTTGTTGACACTCCAGATTTTTTCCATTCTACACATGAAGAAAATCTTGTCAGTGAGATAGACCCTAGTGTGACATTACCTTCTCCAGGAGTTCATGTATTTCTCTATGTGTTAAAACCCACCACATTTACACAGCAGGAGGCAGAAACAGTGTCACAGTTTAAACAGACCTATGGAGAGGAAGTGTTTAGATACACAATAGTCCTGTTCACACATGGAGATCAGATTCAACATGAAGACATGAGTATGTTAATCCCACAGAATGAGCTCTTGATGAATTTAGTGACTCTCTGTAGTGGGAGATTTACTGTGTTAAACAATGACGCTCCAACAGACAGAGAACAGGTTAATTATCTACTGGGTATTATAGACAGAATGGTGTCTGATCAGGAGAACAGCTTCTACACGCTGGAGATGCTGCAGGAGGCATCAAGGAGAGCTGAAGAACAGGCAAGAGCAGTGAAATCTACAGTTAAACGTTGGTTTGTTAATCAGCTGAAATATTTGTGTGTAATTGCAGTTTTCTCTCTATCTATGGGATTTGTGTTCAGCAGAGGTTCTGCAGACAGATGGATGTTTGTACATGGCTGTGGTTTGGGAGGGTCAGCAGCAGCTTTGGGACTGATTACAGGAAAGCTCTGGGGTCTGATATGGAGAAGTCAGTTAAAGATGTCTTGCTCATCACCTCAAGAGCGTCCTAAAGTTTTCCACCAGTGCTTGAAAAAAGCCATTGGTGTCGTCTGTGCTGGTTTATTTGGGTCGTTTGTAGGCTTCGCTGGTTCAGACCAGACACCAGTGATACTGTTAGCAGCGCTAGCTGGAGCTGTTGGAGCTTATACTGCAATGCACAGGGGACAGTAAACATTATACTGAATATGAATCTACACTAGCAGTATAAAGGTGAGACGTGTTGTGACTGTGAGATCTGTGAGGTTCAGTCACTAATCACTATAAAACATCTACAGAAATCTACTGAACACATTCACATCATCTGTATAGAATTGTTTTACACACACAAAAGCACTCTGTATCCCTCTCCCTGATTATATTAGTGATACCTAACTGTGGTGATGTACTTGTTTTATGTCAGTAATATGATGTGTTTGATGCAGTCGTCACTCTTCTGTTTGTTATTTTGTCATCTCATCACCTCATGGACGAGCTGGTGAGCTGGTGTGAACATTCATAAAGTTCAATATCAATAAATTTAGCTGTTATTTTTATCTCATCTTTTTTGCATGTGTGTTTTTCCTCAGTTTTATTTAGTTATCTACTGGAATCTTAATCATTTCACTCTGATCAAGATAGACACAAACCACTGTAGAATACAGAACACACCCTGGCTTGAGGCAGGAAGTCTCTCTCTCCTGTGTGTGTGTGTGTGTGTGTGTGTGTGTGGGGAGAGAGATATATATGATGGTATCACTGCTGCTATCACTTCAGATAGAACAGAAACTGATCTCTTGGAGGATCCACAACATTAAATCTAATTTAAACTGTAACTGTAAACTTTCCCATTATACCTGAAGGTGGCGTGTGTGAGCCTAAGTGAACAGATCTGATATAAACAATAACATTCCAAATAAATATAGACATGAAGAGGAACAAGTGTGTGTCAGTCTGCAGCAGATACAGTGTATACACACACACACACACACACACAAACACACTGTTATAGAAAGATTAAAATAAAATATGGTTCTAAAACTAAAGCAGTTATAATAGTCATCTTTGTGAAGTTCCTCCTTATTTCTATAACACACACAAATAATGATATATTTTAGGAAATTCACTGTGGTTATAGAAATCTGTATATAATTATAATAAATTATAATAAATAAATGACAGTATTACTACTGACAGTAATGTTTTATTAGTGCACACATCATTAGTACACATCATGTTGAGAGACTTGACACATTTATTAAGATACAGATTTAAAATGATTCTATTCTGTACACTGGCCGTAAACCTGCCACTGCACAGCTGAGGAAAAGAAACACAATATAGATTCTACTCACACATAAACACCTATTATTATTATTTTTCTCACTGATTATATAAAGACTATATATATGAACTCTACAGTGTTCACTAACACATTTTATTACAGTACACAGGATTATACATTTTACAGGTTATAGGTGATTTAGACAGGATTTGTAAAATTCAGTATAACAATCTAAATGAAATCTGATTTAATATGAGAGAATAATTCAGACAGAGTAACCAGGTCTGGTGTTCATTCTAATCACAAGTCTTATTTCAGATCATCTACTTTTTATTTTAGAATTATTTAGACAAATAATAGCCTATAGCACCACCACCAACACAACCAATAGCAGCACCAACCCGAGCACCAACCCAACCACCACCCCAACCACCAACACAAGCACCAACACAAGCACCAACACCCATGGCAAGAATTACAATAATCCATTTCCAGTAATTTGTCGTAGAACTGTCTGCTTCCTCAAACATCTGATTGGAGTAACAGGTTCCTCCGTTCCTCTCCACCATCCTGTCTATCTTCTGCAGTAGCTCACTGACCTGCTCTCTGTTTGTCAGCTCTTTATTATTAAACACATGATATCCACCTCCACACTGCTGGACAAGGTCACTTAAAGCCTTATTCTTTTTAATGAATGTCTCGACATTTACCCTCTTTAACTGGTCTCCATGGGTGAAGAGAACCATTGCATATTTCCTCACTTCATCTCCAAATAACGCTTCAATTTGCTGAATAATGTGTTTTTCCTGTTCTGTGAACCTTATATTCAGTGGCAGAACAATGAGGAAAGCGTGAGGTCCTGGACTGGACAAAGACATACTCTTCCGTATCTCACAAGTTGTTTCTACAGGATCAACATCTGTGTCAAAGAAACCTGGAGTATCGACCACACACACCTTCCTGTCCTCAACAAGGCCATGTTGAGCTTCACTCTTTCTGGTGATAGAGTTCAAACTGAGTTCAGATCTGAATTTCTCCTCTCCCAGGATGGTGTTTCCTGTAGAGCTCTTCCCCCATCCAGTTTTCCCTAACAGCACAATCCTCAGGTCAGAACTGCTGTTGGTGTTCTGTGGTCTTGTTCTCTTCCGATGTGGTGCTGATTGAGGAAAATAAAATGTTTAGAAATCATCTTAGAATCTCAAAAGTGTAAAATATTACATCACTTAAAATAGTCAGTAAGACATGAATGACCTGTTTACATGAATAATAGATTACTTATGATTAATAACTCACCAGATTTAATATATTTCTTGACAATTTTGTTCAGAAGGTCTTTAGCTTGGTCACTTTTTGTTTTTTTACAGGACATCTTGTTGTTGAAGACGTGGTGTCTGTAACTGTATCTCTTCATCAGCTCCATCAGAGATTCTGTATTAATGATGAAGTTCTCTATGGTCTGTTCCTCTTCCTCTAGTTCATCTCCTCCAGTGAAGAGGATCCAGGTCTTTTCCAGACGCTGTGGTCCTAACAGAAGCTCGGTTTTCTGCACAGCTTTCAGATCTTCCTCAGTAAATCTATCTGCCCTGATGACCAGTAGATATGTACAGATGTCTGATTCTGACTCACATGAGCTGAAGACCTTCTGACATTCCTGTATGACCTGATCATCACTCAGCTCAGTGTTACAGAACCCTGGAGTGTCGTAAACAGTCACTGGGAGACCAGAAACTGTACCATGTTCCATCTGAACATGTTTAGTGACAGAGGTGGGACTTTTCTTTGAGGTGAAAGCTGTTTGTCCTAATATGGTGTTTCCTGATGCACTTTTACCTGAACCTGATTTTCCCAACAAGATGAAATTAAACTGTGGTAGTGACATCTTACTGATGTGGCTCATCTTCATCAGACTGTAGAAGACCTGTTTACTGGAGAAGAAAACCCACACACACACACACACATACACACACACATACATACACACACACACACACACACAGACACAGACACAGACACAAACACACACACACACACACACAGACATACACAGACACAGACACACACACACACACACACACACACACACACACACAGACACAAACACACACAGACACACACACAGACACACACACACACACACACACACTAGTTTATTCCCTAACTTATTATTGTTAGATTTATAATAAAACCCTTAACACAATGTGAGTCCTGTATCTGAGGAGTTTCTCCTTCTGTAGATTCTCCTGCTGCTAGCAATAAAAACACAATAAAGCTGATCTTTACATTGTGTTGTGTTTTTATCAGTAACTTTATTAAAAACTCTACATTTAATCTTCTTCTAACATTTCTATGTTTTTCTGATTGGGTTTTATTTAACAGATAAAATGTCTTCCGGCTTTTCGGTGCTGCTGCTTATTTTTGTCACGCAGCTGAAATAAAAACCTGAAAATATTCGATTTGGTAAAATACACATTAAAATATAAATTAAAGGTTAAAATCATTATAAAACGATTTATAATAACTTACCGTCTAAGATTATATTTTAGATTAAAAGTTCTTTTGTGAACGTCGAGTTGTTCACAAACACTTTCACTTCCTCACTACAGTGTGTTTATCTGTCGTTCACGAACGAATCAATTCATCGAACCGACTCTTTTGCAGTGGAGAGTCGACTCTCACGTCTCTACAATTCCCTTGTTAAGACACAAATCCACACCCACAGTATTAGTTACTGTGATGTATTGAATATTCTCATACTGACTACAAAATAATGTACAGAGTAAAAACAAGGTCCTCATTTATTAACCATCTGTACATGTGGTTTTGTGTGTAAACCGTGTGTGTGTGTGTGTGTGTGTTTACATGCACAGAATGATGAGTACATTTCCCACTCATTAACGTGTATATGTATGTATATGTCCCTAATTTCCCCACAGGGATTTTGGGTTTTGATTCTGATACGTGGTGAAAAAAATGTAAAAGTAGGTAAAACTAACTGCAGAGTTTCTACATGACATATGTTTATATCAGTATACCTGAGAGAGTAATGGACTGATGTCAGTGATCACACCATGCAGACAGACGACACTGACTGAATGTAAAGAGTATAATATATGGAGCATTTAATGACAGATTGGGATTAAGGCTTGTGTAAAGACTTTACTCCTGCAGGAACTCTGTTCTCTTATGTACAGGTACATTTCAGACAGAACTGAACACAATCCTGACATTTCCAAACAACCCATGAACTGAAGGAGCTGAGAACATGTCAAACTCCACACAGACCCTCATCTGACACCAGATCAGGACTGAAACCAGAAACTGCTGCAAAACTATAATCACTGATGCCCACTGTTTATTAACTGTCTGAATTAAAGTGAAATAGCAAACATTTCTGTATCATCTCACAAGATTCATTTATTTGAGTAATTAAACATAAACCACAAGAATTTAACTCAATTCAAATTCATGTGTACAGTGATTTTAACAATGGACAGCTTTACAGAACATAAAAAACGTAGCACAAAATGTTCATTATACAAAGATTAATATAATACAAAGATTAATATTAGATATATTTAAATGTGTTTGTATTTATCCCCAATGAACAAGTCTGAGGTGACTCAGGTGACTGTGGGGAGGAAAAACTCCCTTAGATGGTAAAGGAAGAAACCTTGAGAGGAACCAGACTCAAAGGGGAACCTCATCCTCATCTGGGTGACACTGGGGGTGTGATTATAAATATACAGTCTGATAAATGTTGTATTGATGAGGAGGTTGTTGTCCTCAAAGACCACATGGAGAAAGCATGTGCATATATGAATATGTGAAGAAAAACATTCCACTGTGCTGTAATGTATGTGTGAAGATAATAAAAACAGCTGGAATCTAAAACAATGTTCAGTTACTGATTTCTCAATAAGTTCACAGTCATAAGGTATAAACATGTTCATTTATTCAGTCACTTCAGTGTCATTTCTATAGATTCTATAACATCAGTGCAGATTATTTTTCACTCCAGCATTTGAGCTTGTGCAAGACACGTTTCAG
Organism: Tachysurus vachellii; assembly: GCF_030014155.1. Taxonomy (NCBI): domain Eukaryota; kingdom Metazoa; phylum Chordata; class Actinopteri; order Siluriformes; family Bagridae; genus Tachysurus; species Tachysurus vachellii. The sequence goes on along the minus strand of NC_083462.1, from coordinate 672,518 downwards.
TATTTCCTCACTGAACTGACTTTGTTCTGCTTCCTGTCTCACTGCATTAAGTTTGTGCTCATAATATCTTTTATACTCGGTCAGTATTTGGTTATTCCGGGTGACCAGATGCTGCAGCTGTTTGATCTTCTTCTCCTTCTCTTCTACAGATTCTTTTAAGACATCGAGGTTCTCCTGCAGTTTCCTCTTTTCTTCCTGAAATTTGGCCTCTAGTTCCAGTTGTTGCTCATGTAGTTTCTGCTCGTAGAACTTCCTCAGTTCATCTTCCCTTATCTTCAGCCTCTGTTCCACCTCTCTGTACATCTCACTGGTGTAGAACTCATTATTATTGGCTAAAATCATGCTGTCTACTTTCTCCAAGAACTCCACAACCTGTGTGCGGTCCTGGACGTCTTTATTGTTAAAGACATGATATCTCTGTCCACATCGTCTAATCAGGTCTTTGAGGGGCTCGTTAGCGCTTCTGAGGTACTCTTTAATCATGCAGCTCAGGTCATCACCATGTGTAAAGAGGATCATGGTGTGTTTATCTGCTTCTTCTCCAAAAAGTGCTCTGATCTTCTCCACTGAGAGACGTTCCTCCTCGGTGAAGGGGCCGAGTGAGATCACCAGGATGATGGCGTGTGGTCCTGGAGCCATCATGTTAATGCACTTACTGATCTCCTGTTTCAGCGCTTTCTCAGAAAGTTCAGTATCAAACAGTCCAGGAGTGTCCACCAGCACCAGCTCCCTCCCAGCTACATCTCCAGTCTCCTTCCAGCACACTTTAGTTATGGATGATCCACTCTTTGCGGCTATGAAGACTTTCCTGCCCAGGATGGTGTTTCCTGAAGAACTTTTACCAGCTCCAGTTTTCCCCACCAGCACCATCCTCAGTGTGGACACTGGAGATAAAGAGAAGAATTCATCCTTTAAACTGTGACAGTAATCTGATCCAGAGATTTCATTTGATTCAATATTTTATTTTTGTTATTTTGTTTTCTCTGAACAATTGCCATGTAAAAGTCAGTTTTTAAATTGTAATTATTTTATTGAAAAAATAAGAGTTCTATTATTTTATATACCTTTATCAGCCCTGTGGAAAAAGTAATTGCCCCTAAACACAATAACTGCTTGTACCACATTTCACCTGTATTTATCTAAGGTCAACATCTCTTCTTTGGATCGTGGTTTTGTGATAACTCTCATGTTCTTGAGCTTCAGATCACCAGCTGATAACAGACATTCTTCAGGATTTTCTTCTAGAGAGCAGAATTTATTGTTCTACAGATTATAGTCCCCCAGGCCCTGACCTGTCACACCATCCTCAGACCATTATACACTCTAAACCCAGATTTTGTGTCAATGAAACATGGTCATTACTTATTCTTTGTCATTTTAAAAAAAAAATGTTGTCACTACTAATTCAAATTAGTTGTTTGCACTATTCAGATGAAATATTGTTAAGCAGAGACAACTTGGTATGTTACATTTCTGTAAGGGAGGGGCGGGGCAGGGAAGGGGAGGGGCGGGGCAGGGAAGGGGAGGGGCGGGGCCTGAAACAGGACGTGGCAATGTGCGTTCTGGTCCTCGGCGCGCAAACCGTGGATTTTTGAAAGCACTTTGAAACGGTGAGTGTAAATAGTCTAATATATAGAAATCTTTCTGACAATAAATGATTACCCTAAAACCGAACTGTTAGTTAAATGTTTATAAGTTAACTTAGTGTAAATGTGACGATCGATGCTAGTTTTCTTTCCTCATTTTCTGTCCGTTCACAGTAACATGAGCTATTTCTGTCAGGTCACATTTAATAACGTTAGCCAGGGTTATATGTTCCCAGTTACAACGTTTGTATTTCGCTGACATAAGTTTTTTTTTCCTTGATTCATATAAGCATGTATGCATGTACACGTGCTTGTCGCTAATGCTAGCTAATGTCTCTGGTGTCTCTTGAATAACCGTTCAAAACGTGTTTCTTAAAGTTTCTTTTGAAACTTTTATTATATTTTGTTTGTTTGTAGTATCAACTTGTTAAAAAAATGTAGTCATTAGCAGATGTTCATTAATGTTTTACATTGAAAGTGATTTGCTAATCTAAACGTTTTCTTATGCTCTGTTTTCACAGGTTCTTTTGAAGATGCAGTGGAAGTTTTGTGAATTTATATGTGACAAACGATGTTACCTATTAAAACATTATAGTTAATTACCATCAGGGCTAAGCTAGCTTCAGAAGCCATGCCTGTTTTTTGTTCTCAACATGCACAGAGTGAATCTTTGAACAGATTCTTGTTCCGATTGTCCAGTCAGTGCAGTAAGTGCTCTTAACATTTACCAGTGTTCGGCGCTTATAGTGTACTGTACTGTATGTTAAAACTGCATGTTGTTGCTCTATTGATATCATAACCTCAAAACCTGTCACCAGTGTGTGCAGGAGTGCGTGCATGTGCTCTTTTCCCTTTATTTTATCCAGTTTAATGCTTTATTGTTGAATTATGTATTTATCTCTAAACACTGTATTGTTAACATTGTGAACTTGAGTATATTGCAGTCTTACCTGTTTTTTGTCAACAATAAAAAAATGAAATGGTGTTATTGTTTAATTTCTTATTAAATTAATATATAAAATCTCATTTAAGTAGTATAATTTAAATTATAAGACATTAATAGTTATTTTATAAAACATATGCTCAAAAACATTAGTAATGTGAACTAATGAATTTCAGTAAAGACTATGGTCAAAGTTTGCGACATCGTGTGCCCAGATAAAAGGCAAGAATCAATGTGATCAATGTGCACAGTAAATCAGAGTGTAGCAAACTGAGTTTGAATATATGTTTTCTTTATGCACTTTTTCTACTCCAAGGCATGAACTGTTAATAGTCGAAAAGTTGGATTTTCATCAAATGAAATGATTATTTTTGGTTGTTTTGTTGTTGGTTTTAAAAAAGATCCACTTCAAAAAGGAACTTAAAATGATCCAGTGAGAGGAATCATTTATTTTAATTATTTAAATAAGAAACGAACAGCACTGATGTGTCTTTTATTTCAAATTTAATTTCTTATGTGTTTGTAATATCAAGCTCTGGTTGTTCCAAATCCTGTGTTCAAGCGAAACTAAAGTTTGTTTCCATATGAAAAAGGTTGAACATTACAAATCAGTTGTAGTTCATTTTTCAATAAATATTCAGTTTGGCCCGTGACTTTATCTCATTTTTATATTTTGGCCCACTGTGAATTTGAGTTTGACATCCCTCTGCTATAGAGTACAAAGAATCTTGTGATAATGATATATCCCTATCAGAAATTCTTCAGGCTATTAAGAGTGTAAAAGATAATAAAGTCCTGGCTGTGATGGTTTAACATCTGAGTTATATAAGATGTTTGTTGACGTTTCTCCTTTCTTACTAAAAGTATATGAAAAAAGTCTTGATTTAGAAGTACTTCCACCTACAATAACACAAGGAGTCATCACCTTAATATCCAAACCCAATAAAGATAAAGAATGTCTAGGACATTGGAGACCAATTACCATCTTAAATAACGATTACAAAATTTTAGCCCTGATTTTAGCCAAATGAATTAAGGATGTCCTTAACTGTGTTATTGATGAATCACAATCAGGTTTTATGGAGAAACGTCACATTACAAATAATAAGATTAGTCCTAGATATCTTACAGATTACGAAGATCTCATCCTTAATGACAGTTACATGCTTTTCTTAGACTTCTACAAAGCCTTTGATTCACTCGAGCACAACTTCATATTTCAAGCTCTTACCAAATTTGTTTTTGGAGATTTATTTTGTAAAGCCATCAGGACTTTGTGTAGAAATAATAATAGTGTAATTAAATTACAATTCAGAACCTCACCTAGATTTAAGTTGTCACACGGCGTAAGACTGTCCTATATCTCCATATTTATTTTTGCTTGCCTCTCAATTTTTAGCTCTGCATATTTCCAGTAGTAATTTACCAGGTATTACGATTGACAATAGACACATTATTATTAACCAGCTGGCTGATGACACTTTATTTTTAAATGATGCCTCTCAAATTCCTTTAACTTTAAAATTGATTGATTTCTTTTCCAGTGCTTCAGACTCTTTTTAAATATTAACACATGTGAGTTGATGTCTGTTAAAAACTATAATACTCCCTCCTTATGCAATATTAATGTGAGAGATCAAGTTACATACTTAGGAATTGTAATTAATAAAGAACAAACAATAAGATGTAAACTCAATTTCAATCCCGTAATAATGAAAACCCAAAAGAAAATAAATTCTTGGTTACAGAGAGACTTAAAGAAAGAATCTTACTCCCTAAAGCCGAAGGATTGTCAAGACTAACGTACTGTATGCAGCTCTTTCCTTAGAGGTGAATAGAACATTAAAAAGGTTGATAGCATGTGAAATAATTTTGTTTGAAAAATAAAACCCACTTATTAGAAAATCAGTCATGATGAATCCACTAAAAAAATTGGGGTTGGATTTTTTAGATTTTACTACATTAAAAAATTCAATTCAATTCAATTGAACTTTATTTGTATGGCGCTTTTTACAGTTGACATTGTCCCAAAGCAGCTTTACAGAACATAAACATAGAACAGAAGGTAAACATAAGGAGAAATATAAATAATTACTATAATAAAAATTCAAGATATATATAGTTCACAGTGTGTATGTATGTATGTATGTATGTATGTATGTATGTATGTATGTATGTATGTGTGTGTATGTATGTATGTATGTGTGTGTATGTATTATCCCCAATGAACAAGTCTGAGGTGACTCAGGTGACTGTGGGGAGGAAAAACTCCCTTAGATGGTAAAGGAAGAAACCTTGAGAGGAACCAGACTCAAAGGGGAACCTCATCCTCATCTGGGTGACACTGGGGGTGTGATTATAAATATACAGTCTGATAAATGTTGTGTTGGTGTAAAAGATCACATGGAGTTCACATCTCCTCTTAGTATCACAGAGTCTAACTGGAGCTGGTAGATCTCTAGATATCTCAGGATTCTTACAGAGTTGCCCTCATCTCATTGGAAGACCGACATCTTCATTGCACGGAAGACAATCACAGCTGGTAGATGTGCCTCGGGATGGGTAGAAAGAGAGAAGCAGTGGAGAGGAATTAACGTATCTGCTGTTCATAAACGTGCAAGTCTAATGTTATAGTGCACAATATTATGGGACGTATTATGTGTACGTCTGACTAAAGAGATGAGTTTTTAATCTACATTTAAACTGGGAAAGTGTGTCTGAGCCCCGAACACTATCAGGAAGACTATTCCAAAGTTTAGGAGCTAAATAAGAAAACGCTCTACCACCTTTAGTAGACTTAGATATTCTGGGAACTACCAGGAGTCCTGAGTTTTGTGATCTCAGAGAGCGTGAAGGATTGTAACGTGTTAGAAGACTAGTTATATACATGGGAGCTAAACCATTAAGAGCCTTGTACGTAAGTAGCAGCAGTTTGTAATCAATTCTAAACTTAACAGGTAGCCAGTGTAGAGATGATAAAATTGGGGTTATATGGTCATACTTTCTTGTCCTAGTGAGAACTCTGGCAGCTGCATTTTGGACTAACTGTAGCCTATTTATTAAAGATGCAGGACAACCACCTAGTAATGCATTACAATAGTCCAGTCTAGAGGTCATGAAAGCATGAACTAGCTTCTCAGCATCAGATACAGACAGGATGTTTCTCAGCTTGGCAATATTTCTAAGGTGAAGAAGGCTGTGTTTGTAATATGGTGATATGATTTTAAAGACAAGTTACTGTCTAATAAACACCAGGTCTTTTACTGTCGAGCTACTAGTAACAGTACATCACTCTAAATCAGTGGTATCAAACTCAAAGTCACAGTGGGCCAAAATATAAAACCGAGATAAAGTCACGGGCCAAACTGAATATTTATTGAAAAATGAACTGCAACTGATTTGTAATGTTCAACCTTTTTCATATGGAAACAAACTTTAGTTTTGCTTGAACACAGGATTTTAACAGCTTGATATTACAAACACATAAGAAATTAAATTTGAAATAAAAGACACATCAGTGGTGTTCATTTCTTATTTAAATAAATAAAGTAAATGATGTCTCTCACTGACAGCTGGGCAGTATCAGACGTGTCGCTGCTCTCATCTACAGCAAGGGAGTATGCAATAAAATCTTTTCCCTTTTTTATTAGTTGTTCATGTAGATTGGTGGAAAGCTCACATGCACGCGCAGCCACGGTGTTCCTGCTCAGGCTCACATTTAAAAATTCTTGCCTTTTATCTGGGCACACGATGTCGCAAACTTTGACCATACAGTTTTTGATAAACTCTCCCTCATTAAAGGGCCAGGCAGATTTTGCAATCTCTGCTGCCACAATAACGCTTGCCTTTACAGCAGCTTCACTTTTTGATTTTGCTTTCATAAACATAGTCTGCCGGGAAACCAGACTTTTTTTCATCTCCTCCACCTTCTGGAGCTTCTGCTTTACATCCAGGTCCTTATACTTCTCATAATGTTTCATTTCATAGTGACTTCTTATGTTATATTCATTCGTTACAGACACGTTAGCTCCATTAGCACACAAGACAAACAGGTCACACCCCTGCTCTAAATGGAAGTTAAATTGTGAGAGTTTCTGTGTACTGGTTTTTGGACCTATAATAGTATTTCTGTCTTATCAGAGTTTAATAACAGTAAACTGCAGCTCATCTGATCTTTTATCTCTCTATGGCACTGAGTTAATTTGGACAATTTAGCTGTTTCATCTGGTTTTGATGAGATATATAACTGTTTGTCATCAGCATAACAATGGAAACTAATCCCATGTCTTCTAATAATGTTCCCTAATGGAAGCATGTACAGTATATCAAAAAAAGCAGAGGTCATAGAACTGATCCTTGAGGGACACCATATCCTTTGGTCGATGCTCTGTTCAGTTTTCTGCTGCATATGATTGGAATCACCTGCAGCAGTCTCTTAAGCTTAGTTCATTTATATCACTTTCTTCCTTTAAATATTCAATTCAGTCACTAACTCACGATCACTGTACTTGTTTTTAATTTTTTGTTTTTACATGTCATTGTTTATAGCTGTGTTTGTGTATTGTATTTGTTTTTTTTTTTTGCCTCTTTGTCAGGTCGTCATTGTAAATGAGAACTGGTTCTCAATTGACTCACCTGGTTAAATAAAGAAATAATAATAAACCAAAATTAACTGGCAATAAACTAGAGGATTCACCATTTAATTCTACAAAATGGTATCGATCAGACAGGTAGGATCTAAACCAACTTAAAGCCTGTCCATGAATACCTGTGTAATTTTGTAAGCGATCTAGGAGAATGTTGTGATCTATAGTGTCGAATGTAGCACTAAGGTCAAGTAGAACTAATAGTGACATAAAGTCTTGGTCCGAAGCTAAGAACAAGTCATTTGTGACTTTAACAAGTGCAGTTTCTGTGCTATGGTGGGGTCTGAAACCTGACTGAAACTCTTCAAAGATATTGTTCTCCTGTAAGAAGGAGCTCAGTTGAAGAGACACAACATTTTCAAGTATTTTAGAAATAAACGAAAGATGTGAAATAGGTCTGTAATTTAATAGTTCATTAAATCTAAATTAGGTTTCTTAATGAGTGGCTTAATAACTGCCAACTTGAAGGATTTAGGGATGTAACTTAAAGATAACGAGGAGTTAATAATATTAAGAAGAGTCTCACCAGCTTTATATAACACTTCTTTCAGAAATTTAGTTGGAATGGGGTCTAATGAACAAGTTGTTCGTTTAGCTGAAGTAATAAGTTTATCTAACTCTTCCTGTCCTGTACTTGTAAAGCACTGTAGTTGTGAGAGTAGAGCTTTAGGTGAGACTGGGTCACAAGAAGCTCTCACATGTTGAGCATCACCTATTTTGTTCCTGATACTTTCGATTTTATCAGTGAAGAATCTCATAAAATCCTCACTACTGAACTGTGATGGAATAATAGTGTGTTCAGATTTCTGGTGTTTTGTTAATCTAGTCACTGTGTTAAATAAAAACCTGGGATTGTTCTGGTTATTTCCTATGAGTTTGCTCAGGTGCTCAGAGCCCTAACAGCTTTTAGAACCTGTCTATAGCTGGACATACTGTCCTTATACGCGATTCTAAAGACTAGTTTAGTTTTTCTCCACTTTCGCTCGAGGTTACAGGTTGTTTCTCTCTTGAGGGTGTGAGTATGACTATTATACCACGGTGCAGGTGTTTTGTCTCTAACCTTCTTTATTCGGATGGGACAACAGTGTCTAATGTACTAGTGAATATAGCACCTATGCTGTTAGTCATTATGTCTAGATGGTTTGTGTTTAAGGGTACAGTAAGAAGTCCAGACAGATCAGGCAGGTTATTTGTGAATCTGTCTTTAGTGGTCAGAATAATAGTTCTACTGAGTCGATAACGTGGTGAGACACAGTTAGTCTGTTCTACAGGTAGTGCGTACAGTATGAGGTAATGGTCTGTGATGTCATCACTTTGAGGTATGATATCTATGTCACTGATATAGATATCATACCCCCAGGGGCCTATACACAGTCACTAGAGCAAGAGACATCAGGGATTATTTTGTGTGCATGTGCGAGAGTGTAAGACTAAGGACAAGCACTTCAAAGGAATTAAATCTATACTGTGTTCTCTGAGTAACAGTAAGGAAATCAGTTAACACCACCTCCACCACCAGTCTGACGAGGCTCATGCTTATAGATATATCCTGATGGTGTAGAGACTCATTTAGACCGATGTAGTCATTTGGTTTAATCCAAGTTTCAGTAAGGCAGAGTGCAGTAAGTTTTCTGAAATGATTTCATTTACAGTAAGTGCTTTGGGTGATTTAATTTTCAGAAGCCCAAACTTTAGGAACTGTTTTTGTTTCTTTGGTATTTTTCTGGTCTAATTATGGTAAGATTATTTCGAGAACTTCTCACGCATTTACTTTTTGATCTCACTAATCGGGGAACAGACATAGTTTCTATAGGATGAGCTATGTGTGCATTTGTGTCAATGTGGTGAGGTGAAGGATGGCTCTCCACCTCTGCTGGGTTGCAGGCCGTCAGCACGGAACAGCCTAGGATGCTCCCAGAAAACATTCCAGTTATCAATAAAGAGTAAATTCTGAGTCTGACACCATGACTGTAACCATCCATTTAAAGCAAAAAGTCTACTGAACCTTTCGATTCCTCGCTGGTACGTGGGAAGCGGTCCGGACACGATGATCCTCGCCGTGGGTGCTGTGCTTCCAACCGTCTCCACCAGGGTGTTGGGTGACCGACTGGGGAGCTTTCAGTGCGGCTTTTCGCTCCCGCAGCTCAGCCTGCTTCACCTGTATGTCACGGATCTGCTTCTCCACAGCCTCCAGCTCCAGTTCCACCGAGTGCAGCTTGAACGTGTCCTCACCTGCACTCAAAGGCAGACACACAACCGACATGATATAGAGCAAGTACAACAGAAATAATTGGTGTGAAACTGTGTACTAGCGGTAACCGGGCTAACAAGCTAGTGGTGCTATCCGGCTAGAAGCGGACGCTGGGAAAACAAATAAGTAAATATATCAAAAAGTATTTCATCCTTTGTAAAAAGTAAGGAGTTGAAGTATAAACTCAAGATAACTCAAAATTGAATTAAAATACTCAGCCAAGCCTTGGCATGCATGAAGTCCTGAAAGATGGACGGTGCGTTGTCCAAGCCATACAGCATCACCAAATATTCCCAGTGGCCGGTCGGGGTCACAAAAGCTGTTTTCCATTCGTTTCCTTTTCGGATACGTATCAGATTGTATGCACTGTGTAGATCAAGCTTGGTGAAGATTTTTGCACCTCGGAGCTGTTCGAGCGCCGATAGGACGAGGGGAAGAGGATAATGAAACTTCTTGGTGATTTGGTTCAGCCATCTGTAGTTGATGCAGGGTCGCAAACCACCATCCTTCTTTGAGACAAAGAAAAAGGGAGATGCAGCAGGAGAAGTTGACGGTCGTATATATCCTTGGTCCAGCGCTTCTTTGATGTACTTATTCATGGCCTCTTGCTCGGGGATGGTTAGGGAATAGATCTTTCCTCTAGGCACTGCTTCACCCGGAAGGAAATCAATCGCACAGTCCCAAGGCCGGTGAGGTTTTAACTTCGAAGCTCTCTTGGGACAAATGTCATCCTTGAAGGCTGTGTATTCTGGAGGGATAGATACAGACACATTATTCTTAGGGCTTTCAATAGAAGTGCTGCATACCTTCATTGACACTGTAGGATGACACGGTTTGGGCAATTTTAGAAAACAATGTGGAAAACAGTGGTTGCTCACTTTTACTTCACCAGTGTCCCAAGAGAGCTCCAGATGGTTTTGAATCAGCCAGGGTGGTCCTAGGATCACATCAGCAGTTGAATTCTCTATACCCAGAAGCTTGATGTTCTCCTTGGGAAAAAATCCCACTGTCAGCATGATTTCACTGGTACAATGTTGGTTGAGGGGTTTGCCTGTTAAAGAACTCTTAGTCTTTGGGATATGCGTTCCTTTGTGATGTTGAGCCGAGTGCAGAGCTGGGCAGAGATGAAGTTCCCGGCTGACCCAGAGTCGAGCAAAGCTGAGACTGGGGTGTAAATGTGTTTTACGGGTTGAACTGTACTCACCAATGCTCTTGGAGGACAGATGGGGCATTCTCGCATGCCCATTGCTCGCACAGTACAGACACAGACCCTGGGTCAGCCATCAAAGACGCTCTGACAGTAAGATCCTGGTTGAATCGAGCTGCTTGGGTTCTGGTCCTGGAGAGTGCAGTTCTGGCAGGCAGAGCTGTGTGGGAGTATTTAAATTACAGGATAACATTCGATTTTCCGTTTGAATGGCTCACTGAATGAAATTCTCCAACCCAATGGTGTCATCGAAGGCTGATAACTGCAGACGACGTTCAGGTTTTAAACCATTAGGGTAGGTTGTCATCAGTGTTCGCTCATCCCAACCACTAGCAGCCGCTAGCATGCGGAGTTTGCATGTTCTCCCCGTGCATCAGGGGTTTCCTCCGGGTACTCCGGTTTCCTCCCCCGGTCCAAAGACATGCATGGTAGGTTGATTGGCATCTCTGGAAAATTGTCCGTAGTGTGTGATTGTGTGAGTGAATGAGAGTGTGTGTGTGTGTCCTGTGATGGGTTGGCACTCTGTCCAGGGTGTATCCTGCCTTGATGGCCGATGACGCCTGAGATTGGCACAGGCTCCCCGTGACCCAAGGTAGTTTGGATAAGCAATAGAAAATGACTGAGAGTGAGTTGTATCTCCAGCAGGAATACCAAATAACTCTTGGAAATAGGCAGTGAATTCCTTAATGGAGTACAAAAGGATCCCTCTTGATGCCAGATCGATTTGGCCCAACGGAGCGCCTTTCCAGTGAGTAGTGATATTATGAATGAAATCTTGCTGCTATCTGTAGGGAAATGGTTGCATTTCAAAGATTAGCGAGCATTGAAGGAGAAATCCCTTACATTCTTCCGCAACTTCAGAGTATGGTGCTGGATTGGCCATGGGAACTGTGACGACGGTAGCACTGCTCGTTGCTGTGACCTGTGTGTGCGGCAGTAGTCCCCGTGCTTGTATCCCCGGCGTTTGTAGCAACTCTTGTCTCAGCATGTTGACCAGTCCTGGGTATGTATCCGAGTCCTGGTAAGACATAATATTTTGTCGGTCTGCTCTTCTGTCAGGGACAGAAGACGACGGAGGCAGAGATAATGTAAAATTACTGTTTATTAAAAAGCAGAAGTGAATGAAGTAAGTGAGGGTGGAGAAGTCCAGGTGAAGCTCCAACACACACATGCCGCATCATAGGTTGCAAGCCAACAATATCTAGATCCTTTGGTGTACGACGAACTCGGGAAACTAGCATTTACGAGACCGGACAATGTGTGTGTGTTAGAGAGAGTCTTGTATGTGGTGAGGTAATGAGGGGTGCCAGGTGACGGCGATTAGGACTCAGGTGATGAGGATCTAGTTTGCTGTGTGAGGGGAGAACCTGGCAAATCCGTGACAGTACATACTGTATATGGATATTTTGGTACTATGATTTTCAAAACAGATTCACTTGAAAGATTCACTCTTAATCAAGGTTTAGTTTTAGTCTTACTTTGTCAAATTCAGCTTTTGTCAAGAATAAATTGTCAAATTGATTAAAGTAGCATTGTAGATCATGCCAGCTGGCTGGATCAAACCTCACTTCGCATTTTCTCTTTTTTATCAGATGCGTAGTCTCCGGGAACCGATGTTCCAACATTCTTAGGCCTCGTGCGGACGTTCCATGATACTCGTCATAGGAAATAATCTCAATACAGTTGTCTAAAAAAACATATTTTATCTTAGTAATATGTGATAAAACAGTCAACTGAAAACAAATCTAAGAGTCAGAATGAAATTCCCCTGGAGGGCCGTGTTTGATATGTTTTCCTAGACAATTGTGTCAGATAGTCTGGTCTTGTTCTGTAATAAATGTATTTAAATCAGACTTTATTATATTATCAAACTTATAGATATAAGTCACTCTTCTAAATATTTCATATTGAAAATCTCATATATGGTAATATCAAACTTATGAAATTATTACGATGAAAAGGCCATGATCTCTTAATATTTAGAAGGAGATCGTAGAAGTTCTGTTCCATTGATGGCTTTCTCCGCGGGGTGGAATAATCATGATTTGATTACCACCCTGGGGGGCACGGTGGCTTAGTGGTTAGCACGTTCGCCTCATACCGCCAGGGTCGGGGTTCGATTCCCGCCTCCACCTTGTGTGTGTGGAGTTTGCATGTTCTCCCCGTGCCTCGGGGGTTTCCTCCGGGTACTCCGGTTTCCTCCCCCGGTCCAAAGACATGCATGGTAGGTTGATTGGCATCTCTGGAAAATTGTCCCTAGTGTGTGATTGCGTGAGTGAATGAGAGTGTGTGTGTGCCCTGCGATGGGTTGGCACTCCGTCCAGGGTGTATCCTGCCTTGATGCCCGATGACGCCTGAGATAGGCACAGGCTCCCCGTGACCCGAGGTAGTTCGGATAAGCGGTAGAAGATGAATGAATGAATGAATGAATGAATGAATGATTACCACCCAGTCTGAGGGGAGGGGTAACCCTATTACCCCGTATCAAACAAAGATGGGTTTTAATTACTTGTCTCCTATCACCTACAATACTGTTTCATCTGAGGGTCATAAACCCCCTTTTAAAAAAAAATACTTGTCTTCTACCTCTTGGATCAAACACATGGTTTTAATTACTTGTCACCTATCTACTTACCATATGATGCACACCCATGACACTCTGTACCTGTAGAATCTGTTGCACCTTATAATTTTTTCATATATAATATATTTATGTATATTCACATACACATACACACACACACACACACACACACACACACACACACACACACATATATATATATATATATATATATATATATATATATATACACACTGCATACACAATGCAAGTACATATTGCATATAATGTGTAGTGCTACTGTAATTAGGGACAATAGTACACTGTGTGTACTGACTATATGTATGAGCATATTGCACATTTTCACATGTCAATTCATTATCTGTATACTTATTTCTGTAATTTCCGGAGTTCGCTAATAAGAATTTCACTCACCAATGCACACGTGCTGTGGTGATGTGACAATAAAAGTGACTTGACTTGACTTGACTACTTGAAGCAGATACAATGGGCCTAATCAATATGAAAGAAGGGCAGTCGGAGGGAAAGGGGGCTCCTTGGAGTCAACACAAATAATTCAGATCAGTAAGCAATATATCAATACAATCATTAACTTTATTATTATGAACTTTTAACCTAAACCTAACATCATAAAATCATGACATAAATCTGTCAGATCAAAGGTCTGACCTTTGACCTATTCCTATCAGTAAACATTATATAATTACATTCATAAACTTTATTATTTATAATTTTATTGTTTTATCATTTTATGGTTTTATTGTTTTATTGTGGTCTTAAAACTGTCAAAAAATAATATGATGGAATATGACCTCTATACAGTATCTCACTAATGAGTCTCTTCTTTTGCAGTGTCTGAGCTGAGGTTCATTCTTTTGGGGAAAAGTGTCTCAGACACCAGCAGTGTGGGAAACCTCCTCCTGGGCAGATCTGTGTTGGAGACTAAAGATCCTCTACATTCAGTACTTCAGTGTGAGAGAGTCAGAGGACATGTGAAGGGAAGATACATCACCATCATCAACGCACCTCATCTGTTTGACCAAACCTTCTCACATCATCAGCTCACACTGTGTATTAAAGAGTGTGTGTCTCTATCGGCTCCTGGACCTCATGTCATAATGCTCATTGTAGAGCCAGAAAGTTTCAGTGAAACAGACAAAAGACGAGCTGATTATATTCTCTCATCTCTGTCTGAGGAGGCCTATAAATACACCATGGTGATAACTACAAAGAACATAGAAATCAGCAGCAGTGTTAGTTTGGTAGAGGACAATGTCATACAGAAGGTCATTGCTGAATGTAATTACAGACATTTAAACTTCAGTGGATGCACCCAGGCCAATCTTGTGGAGAAGATGGAAGAGATGGTCAAGGAGAATAAAGGAAGACTTTTCTGTGAGATTTATGAAGATGCTGAGACTGCAATAGGCAACAAAATGTACAATGTACAGCCAGAAACGGAAGAAACTGGAAAAATAGAACAGTATGCTCTCATGGAACAAGAGCATGAAGAACCAGACAAAATGGAAAAATATGTTCAGATGGATGAAGAAGAACATCATTCTGCTTTGACTACCAAAGGTAATAAATGTAAAAATTTTGTAAGAACTTTTATCACAGTGGTAGACCCTCTTTTGTTTCAATATGCAAATCAATCTAAGGTGGCATACTACATTTTAGTTACAGGACTTGTGTGCTCAGTAACTAGGGTAGGAATTGTTTTGAAATATAAAAATTGATTTATTTTTAGTTTACTACGTCATAGACTGTAACGATTGCTTGGGAGCAGGTGGTATTAAATTCATAACCCCTTTTTTTGCACACTTGGCAAACAGATTTACATTTTGGTGAATCAGAGTTGATAAGACATGGCAAAAATCACCAAACACAGAAAAGACAAAAGACTATGCAGTCCACAATGCAAGCAATTAAAGAGTATAAACTAACAATACTTTGTGCAGATGTTGGTATAAAAGCCATGGTTGAGCATGGTATAAAAAGCATATAACCAGGAAGTAAATTATAAGCCAGAAGTGCTAAAAACATGGGGATGGGCTCCCTCTGGTGAATGGGAGAAGGGTTCTTTAGGAAACTCCCTCCTTGGAACACCGCTCAGTGTTATTCTTCTATTACATGGTCTCCTGCTTGGTCTGGGTGCTGGGCAATTAGTCTGAGCTCTGTGGAACTCTCCTGTGAGCAAGTCATAGAGGATGTCATTGGCTTTGGTCCAATACCTCTTCTCTGGGCCATAACCCTCCCATTCTACAAGATATTGAATGTTACCTCTTGGTCTTTGAGAGTCCATGATGTGTATGCAATGTAAGTCAGGGCTCTATCGACCTCTATTGGAGGTAGGGGGTCAGTGTTGGTGTGGTCAGTAGTGGTGAGGCCACGTGCCTGTTTGAGATCTGTTGGTCAGGTGGCAGTTGAAGATGGTAGGTGACTTGATATGGTCGGAGAGGACGCCTTTGGTGTCAAGCATCTCTTTGAAGGCGTGCATGGGTCCTCTGCCACACTTCACAACTGTGTCAGATCCATTCATCCCCAGACCATCAGAAGACGGATATTGGTAACTGTGATGGTGTGCACCTTGCTACTGTCAATTTACACCCCCTGTTAGCTGATGATTACCAAGAAGGTAATAGTGTCCTGATGGAACTCACATTTCTTTGTTTCGGCTAGTCCATAGTGTTTCCTCATGAGGCAAGAACAATCATTTGATTATGTGTGATACAGAAAATCATATAAGCTTTTACATCTCATTAGAAACAGTGGTCATAAAACATGGTTTAAGGTTTATCACTCTTTCACTATTTCTCACAAATATGTCAAAGGAATACAAATCTTACAACTTAGATTATACCTTGTAATGTAACATGCCTTGTAACATTTAACATTTAAGCATACAATTTACTAGCACTGTTTTTAACTTTATTTATTATTATTAAATAATTATTTGTTAACTAAATTCATTCATTCATTCATCTTCTACCGCTTATCCGAACTACCTCGGGTCACGGGGAGCCTGTGCCTATCTCAGGCGTCATCGGGCATCAAGGCAGGATACACCCTGGACGGAGTGCCAACCCATCGCAGGGCACACACACACACACTCATTCACTCACGCAACCACACACTAGGGACAATTTTCCAGAGATGCCAATCAACCTACCATGCATGTCTTTGGACCGGGGGAGGAAACCGGAGTACCCGGAGGAAACCCCCGAGGCACGGGGAGAACATGCAAACTCCACACACACAAGGTGGAGGCGGGAATCGAACCCCGACCCTGGAGGTGTGAGGCGAACGTGCTAACCACTAAGCCACCGTGCCCCCCTTAACTAAATTTATTTGTGTTTTTTGTTGTTTTTTAGTTTGTCTGACTGTAGATGCCACACATTTCAAAATTGTGCTGCTTGGCAGAGAAAAGGAAGTAAAGGCCTCAATATCTAAACGATTAAGAGGTAAAAACACTTCACCAGACCAGACAGAGTCCAGCTCAGTGTGTGTAAAGCAGAAAAAAGTGAGTGGACACCTGATCACGCTGGTGGAGCTGCCTGCTCTCTACAACACTACACTCTCAGAACAGGAAGTGATGCGTCAGACGTTCCAATGTGTCTCTGCCTGTAATCCTGGAGTTGATGCTTTCTTCATCATTGTTCCTAAAGGTCTTCTCACTGATGAAGTTAAAGCAGAAATAGAGATGTTTCAGAGGATCTTCAGCTCCAGAGTTTATGACCACACCGTATTCATCATCACCCAGAAGTCACCAAATAAAGACTTAGATAAAGAGCTTCAGGCTGTGATAAAGACATTTGGAGGACGATATATTTTATACAGCAGGAAAATAAATGCAGTAAATCTGTTCCCACATGTTAAAGACCTTCTTACAAAAAACAACAATCGTCAGTATACGATGACCATGTACGCTGAAGCCCAGGTTGAAGCACAGCTGACATACAAACGTACAATTCACTATCTGGAAAAACAAATGACTGAACTCAAGAGAAACAGACGTCAAACACAAGGTAACATGTTTACTGATTTAAAATAAGAGTTTTTCGGTCTGATTGCTATTTTAAGTAGAAAAAACATTGTTATTTGAAGTTTATCATCACTAAAAAGTTTATACCCTAATAGCATTTTGTTCCATCATACATCTGACCATTAGCATATCTGCTATAATTACATTTGTTGGTTAACTCTTTACATGATTCTGGAGCCGTCAGATTAGAACTATGATATTATTTTATAATATAACTCTATTATGTGTAGTCACATATGAGTCAGTACTCAGTGATTCTTTTTATTTGTACAGATTTATCAAAAAGCTCTGACACACTCAGAATAGTTCTGTTGGGGAAGACTGGAGTTGGGAAGAGCGCAACAGGAAACACCATCCTGGGGAAAGATGTATTTAAAGAAGACTTGTCTGATGAATCAGTAACCAGTGTGTGTCAGAAAGAGACAGCAACAGTCTGTGGGA
This sequence comes from Tachysurus vachellii, assembly GCF_030014155.1. NCBI lineage: Eukaryota > Metazoa > Chordata > Actinopteri > Siluriformes > Bagridae > Tachysurus > Tachysurus vachellii. The sequence goes on along the minus strand of NC_083462.1, from coordinate 654,815 downwards.
GACAGATTACTGTGATCGACACTCCAGGTCTGTTCGACACTAATATTGATAATGAAGAGATCAGGAAAGAGATTGTTAAATGTATCTCAATGGTATCACCTGGTCCTCATGTGTTCCTGCTGATACTGAAAATAGGACAACGCTTTACACCAGAGGAGAGAAAGACAGTGGAAATCATTGAGAAGACTTTTGGTGAGAAATCTAACATGTACACGATCGTGCTCTTTACTGGAGGTGATTCGCTAAAACAAAAGACAATTGAACATTATGTGGAAAAAGCTGGGGTTCATTTAAGGACACTTCTGTCTGAATGTGGGGACAGATATCATGCTTTTGACAACAATGAAACAAACAGCAACGACCAGGTCCTGATTCTCCTGGATAAGATTGATGACATGGTGGCAGTGAATGGAGGAAGCTACTACACCAATGAGATGTTCCAGCAGGTCGAAATGCAGAAGCAAGTAGAACTACAAGGGAAGATATTGAAGGAAATGGAGGAGCAGATGAAGAGAGAGAGAGAAGAACTGGAAGAAAAACACAAACAAGAGACAGAAAGACTGAACTGTATAATACAAGCAGAAAAACAATACCATCAAGGGACATTGGCAATGCTGAAGAAAAGGGAAAGTGATCTAGAAGACAGAAATGTGGAGCTGATTAAAACAAAAGAAGCTCTTTATCAAGCAAAACAGAGAATACAAGATAAAGAGGAGAACAATAAGATGAATATGGAATTGTGCAAGAAGAAAGAAACCGATCTTGAAGACAAATTAAATACCAAAACTGAGGAGCTGATGAAAATGAAAGAAACTCTTGATCAAGAAAAACAGAAAACTACAGCAGTCTCAGACCAGCTTCACCGCCATATAGAAGAAAGTAAAATAAAGGATCAACGTGAACAAATGATAAAAGCAGAGGAGGAGAAACAGCGAAGAGCTTTAGAGGAAATAAATAATCAGCTCAATGTCAGACTGCATGAAGAAGAAAAGATGAGAAGGGAAGCAAAACAGAGAATACAAGATACAGAGCAGAACTATAAGTTAAATATGGAATGGTGGAAGAAGAAAGAAACCGATCTTGAAGACAAATTATATACCAAAACTGAGGAGCTGCAAAAAATGAAACAAACTCTTGATCAAGAAAGACAGAAATTAAAGTATACAGAACACACATATAAGATGAATATGGACTATTGCAAGAAGAAAGAAACCGATCTTGAAGACAAATTAAATACCAAAACTGAGGAGCTGCAAAAAATGAAAGAAAATCTTGATAAAGAAAGACAGAAAACTACAGCAGTCTCAGACCAGCTTCACCGCCATATAGAAGAAAGTAAAATAAAGGATCAACGTGAACAAATGATAAAAGCAGAGGAGGAGAAACAGCGAAGAGCTTTAGAGGAAATAAATAATCAGCTCAATGTCAGACTGCATGAAGAAGAAAAGATGAGAAGGGAAGCAAAACAGAGAATACAAGATACAGAGCAGAACTATAAGTTAAATATGGAATGGTGGAAGAAGAAAGAAACCGATCTTGAAGACAAATTATATACCAAAACTGAGGAGCTGCAAAAAATGAAACAAACTCTTGATCAAGAAAGACAGAAATTAAAGTATACAGAACACACATATAAGATGAATATGGACTATTGCAAGAAGAAAGAAACCGATCTTGAAGACAAATTAAATACCAAAACTGAGGAGCTGCAAAAAATGAAAGAAAATCTTGATAAAGAAAGACAGAAAACTACAGCAGTCTCAGACCAGCTTCACCGCCATATAGAAGAAAGTAAAATAAAGGATCAACGTGAACAAATGATAAAAGCAGAGGAGGAGAAACAGCGAAGAGCTTTAGAGGAAATAAATAATCAGCTCAATGTCAGACTGCATGAAGAAGAAAAGATGAGAAAGGAAGCACAAAATTCATATAACACAATTATGAAAGAAAGCACATATCTCATGTGGCAGAAAGACCAGACTGGTCAAGAAAGAATTGATGAAATTAAGGAAATGAAGGAGTGCTGCCCTGAAACAGTTCCAAAAAAGGTAAATCGATCACTTAACATTTCACAACATCCATCAAAAATAGACACTTTATTTCTGTCTGGTGTTCAGAATCTGGTGCTAACTGGTTTACTGTGTGTCAATTAGAGACAAATAACATCTTATTCAATTTCAGTTTAAAATCTGATCAATTTACGTTTTCTCCATGAAGTTAAAATAGATAGAGTTTATACAGATCTGATATAACATTATAACTATCTATCTATCTATCTATCTATCTATCTATCTATCTATCTATCTATCTATCTATCTATCTACCGTATCTACCGTATCTACTGTATCTATGGTCTTGCCAGTTCTCCCATATTAGTGAATTACAAATGGTACATTAAAATTACATGTGGTTTGATATTGTATTTAAAAACAGAAAAAAATCAATTGTTGTAAAGTGACATTGGATTAAAATATTAATATTTTTATTAAAAATTAAGTGTCTGATGGTTGTAATCATAAACACTGGTGTGAACATAGGCAACAACAGGCACAGGGAACTTCTCTATTTGAAGACACAAGCTATATATCTCCCCAGTGCATTGTCCCTCACAGACCTGGGAGTAATTCCTTTAACAATATCAAAGAATAGGAATTATAATTACAATTCAGAAAGTTTATTATGGCAGAAGCACTCTCTCTGTGTTTGGGAGAGCACAGGTGGCTCTCAAGGGACTTATAACTCTCCTGCCTGTGCCTCGTGAGTTGCGTCCTGAGTCTGCCAACTTAGATCTTGGGGCTTGCAGGTCAAGTTAGCAAGGTGGAACATGAGACAGGTGAACCCTGTTCTCTTATCTGCTTTCCCAATTTGCATATCTCCACTTTAGATTCAGGAGCTCAGGCTTGATTTCTCCTGAACTTAACAAGAATATAATATTGTCTCTGTCATGCTCTGAGGAGCTTCATGTCGAAGATGAGGAGCAAATATTAGTTAAATTGCCACCGGCATTAAAAGAGCTTTTGGAGGTGGTTACATTTAGCCTGAGGAAAAGCCTAGCATCGTCTGCTCCAAGCTTGACAATCTTATCTTAGGCCACACTTCACCCCCACATAGGAACCTCATGTTTTTTCCCCAAACCTCCATGCTGAGCTGTCAAGGTCCTGGGGTAATCCATATTCAACCCGTTTGTTCTCCCTGGCCACCTCCAATTATCTGGCCATTGTGGGCTCATATGATTACGGGTATGTGGAGATGCCTGGGGAGCTATCAACACAGAGGGGCAATAATCCAAGTGAAAAACAAAGTCAAATTGTGATCCATAAACCAAAACAGCAGACAACTGCTGAAAACACAGACCAAAAGAGAGAAGGCAAAAACCAGCCGCGGAGAAATAAAGTACATCAAAAAGCAAATCCGAGATCGAAACTTAAGGAATAAGGCATTTACAAGCACAGGGCTAATAGCAAAGACCATCTGGTGAAAAGTGTTCACTGTCGGTGTGCTTAAATAGTAACGGGTGGTATGAAATGTGTTCAACCCGGACGAGCCATGACCAAGATGGCTGCCGACCCGGAAGTGGCCGTGCCACACACAATAGTGTGGGTTGACTTGCTGACAAGTAATACCATACGGGGACATTTGTTATTTATCATCTTCTTCTCTTTTGACTACATACTTATTATCTTTATTTTATGGTGTAAAGCACTTCGTGTCAGTTGTGGCTGTTTATAAAGTACTTTATTTATAAGTTATGATTAGAAGCATGTATTTGTAGAAGCATGTCATATATCAAAACACTCAGCCCAATGAGGGGAATTACCTCAAGAGTATTCGGATGATGTCACATGCTCGTCTCCACTTGCCTCCAAATGTTTTGGCACCCTAGCTTTCTGTCCACTCGCCTCCAAAAAACACTGGCCTTTGCAAATACTTGCTTTGTCAAAGTCAAGATCAAAGTTTGCCGTGACGAACTTTACAAATCTAGTTATTATTTTTATTATTATTATTATTATTATTATTATTATTATTATTATTATTACTTTTTATTCATATTGTCTGTGCAGTGTGATGAAGGCCTTTTTCCACTCATCTCCCTCCTGTATCACACTGGTTGTATGCACTCCTCAGATATAGTTTAGTGATTATCTGAGCTTCCTGAAGCTGTTCCAGGGCTGGTGGTACCGGGGTAGAGGGTAAGGGTGTTTGATTGTTATAGCATTTAGTCCCCAGCAGTCTGCTCATGGCTGCAGGCCTCAATCTTTCTTTTCCATGAAAAAGCTTAAGGCTGCTGGGTATGTAGAGAGCTGAATGAATCCCACAGCTAGTGTCTCATTTATTCCTCCATTGATTGTGTCTCAGGGATAGACAGTATGTGTAGTATTAATGGGATTTGTAGATTAAGAGAACATAAAGATGATAAAGGTGGGTCTCTCCGGGCATTCATTGTTAGGGGGGGGGGGGGGGGGGGTTCTGGTTACACTTGGAGGAGGGGAAACTGGGTCCGGCCCTGTTATTCACTCGTGTAGTGGAGAGGGACTCGGACAGGCGTCTGGAGCAGATAGAAAAAGCATGTGGCTGGATAGGGTGTGATGACAGGGTAGGTTGTAAATCAGTGAAAATATAAATAAGGGGAAAGTGCAGGGGGTTTAGCTCACAGATATATTTATTTGTGTATATACAGTATACTGTATATAAATATATATATTTGTGACCAGAAAATAATGAGGGAAATATGGGATATGCTTGTGATGACGCAGAATGCCCGAAGCGGGGTTCGCCCCGTGGGGCCTAAGATCCCCAAATTGTGGGACTATAGCTCTACCGGGCAGGCAGGAAAGAATCAGTCGAGGAATACCTCTCGGAGCTCCGATACAGATTACTGCACTGAAACTCACTTGTAAACTCTTTTCCTAACTCCTATTGACACATTATATATATATATATATATTACCTCTCAGCGTGCTACTCGCTTTGATACTTATTACCACTCTAACTCTGGCACAGGTGTCGCGAGTTGTGCTAATTGCAGCTATGTGCCCAAGAGCCTATAATGAGGTGTGCTGGGCACCTATAAAGAGGCGTGCTGGGGGCCTATAAAGAGGCGTGCTGGGGGCCTATAAAGAGGCGTGCTGGGGGCCTATAAAGAGGCGTGCTGGGGGCCTATAAAGAGGCGTGCTGGTGGCCTATAAAGAGGCATGCTGGGGGCCTATAAAGAAGGAAAGGTGAAATGTGTAAGTATTCTGTAAGGATAAGGTAGAGAGATCCATTTGCAGAACAGCATATTTAATAAATAACTAGGAAAACAAATCCAAGATGCAAAATCCAGAACAGTAATAAACAGATGACATACACATGAAAGGCAAAAATATTGTAGAAATACAAAGGCTTGGTAAGCAGATACTTGACAACAGAGTGCTGGCATGGCCTCGGTATTTATCTCCATAATCCCAGAAGTAACAACAGGAAGGGGTTTTGTCTGGCTGTTGCATTGTGTTAGTGGAGGAGGAATATTATATTAATACTATTAGACAGGTGATCTCTGTTCTATTATCCTCTTTACTGACTCACAAATCCCCACTATAGCTTTGGGAGATCATGCTGCAATTAGTCATGACCTGAACAAGGACATAATGTTGTTACCATCAAGAGCTTGATGTGGGAGATGAGGAGCAAATCAGTCAAAAATTACTGACAATTACTGTTTGGTTCAGGATATTCTTTCTCTTTATATCAACAGTATAGAATCTGTTAGTTATTCATGTGTCATTTTTTCCAGAGGGAAGAAGCATGCAGTTGGTAGTGAAATAGTACAATAAGTTTTAATGTAATTTTCTGTTTTCCACAGGAAGAAGAAATTAAAGCACTTATGAGCAGACTTAACCTTATGGATTGGCAACAGAAATGTTTGAAAAGTACCGACTGCCTTGAAATTACTAAATCCTCACTAAACTACAACAATCCTGAGATTAATGTGGCCCAATTCTTCCTAAAGCGGCTACTAACAATGAATTACAATGCGAGATACTGCATTAGAAAGGAAACCAAAAAAACTCTCAGGAAATACTGAAAAGACAGAAATTGAGCTCCACCCCATGGATGTCCAGATGGCGGTGTTCTACAGCTCTGATCATTTCCTAAAGCAGCTCATAGCAACTAAACTAGCTCAGTGTCAGTATGCTCTGCCTCTGCTGGTGCCCAATCCCCTCACCAGAGAGATCGAGTTTCCTCTCTGGACCTTTCGCAAAGTCAAGAAGAGCTGGAATACTAGAACTTCCATTAGTGAGGACAAAATGATTGTTGAGACAGAAACTCCAATGGTGGCATTCTTTAGGTTTGGTTCTGTATCTTCATCTAAGTCTCAGCTGATTAACAGCTTGATCAATGAAAAACAACACACATTCTTCCACAGAAACTGTCCAGGCAGCAGCACAAACCAGTTACTGATGGATGGACTGGTGGAGATTGCTTGGTACTGCCCTTCTGGGAAGGAAACTGATCATTTCCCTGACTGTGTGGCGTTCTGTAATCTTCATGGTGAAGCTGGAGCTCATGTGACACAGCATGATATTTTAACAAGGATGTCCTCTCTGAATGTTGTCTTTATACCTGATTTTGGTCAGAAAAATCACTACAAGGGATTAGTGAAACGGCTCTTTAGCTCCCCAAAGCCTCTGATTTGTGTTCTGACAGATGATGATTCTGCTGTAACAGAGCTGGTAAAGGGGAAGTTCAGTGTTGGAGTAAAGGACAGAAATCAGCATGATGTATGTGAAGAACTGAAAGGAACTATCAGACTTTGTCTATCAGAAACGTCAAACACCTTTAAACTAGAAGATCTGGCCAAAGCCACACAGGTCAGAGTTGATGAAGATCATGGACTCTGTAAGAAAGGAAAGGAAGCTGCCTTGAAGATAATGTCTCTGCTGAAGAATAATGACCAGTCCTTACACAAAGAAACAAGTCTACCATGTCAGGGGAAACTGTGGCATGACTGGTGTAAGAGCAACAAAGAACTACACCGACCTCATGGACACAACATAGACAAGTACACAAGTGAAAAAAACAAGGAAATGGATCAAATCCGGGAACAGCAGCAAAAACATGGTCTTAGCAAATTCATGAACTGCTTTATCCAAGGACTGAATTCTGAGGATGCTGATGCGAAACTGTACTTCCTGAAATGGGTTGAAGTCCTTCTGAACAATTTCACTGTAAAACGTCTCTCCACCTTACATCAGGAGTATGATGAAACCTGGTCAAAAATGTCGGAAGTAAAGAAATCTCATGATATAGCAGATCAACAGGAAAGTAAAAAAAAAGCTTGAGGAACTGTCAGAGCAGCTGAAGTCTGCTTCTTTTGGTTTAGAACATATACTCAGGGAGATGGGACAGATATATGAGTCATATCAGTCTGTAAAAATAAAAAAACAGAAATGAAGCACAAAGCAAGCGTTCCTCTATTTCCTGCCCTTGCAGCTGAACTCATGCTTTCAGGATATCCACTGGAGCTGATGGATGGAGATGCTTCTCATGTTCCTCTGATCTGGGTTTCAGCAGTTCTAGATGAACTTGTGAAGGTTCTGGGGGATCAGAGAGTGTTTGTGCTGTCAGTTTTGGGGATTCAGAGCTCTGGGAAATCCACCATGCTGAATGCCATGTTTGGACTCCAGTTTGCTGTCAGTGCTGGAAGGTGCACCAGAGGAGCCTTCATGCAGCTGGTCAGAGTGTCAGAGGAGATGAAGGAAGAGCTGAAGTTTGACTACATTCTAGTTGTAGATACTGAAGGACTTCGAGCACTTGAGCTCGCAGGAACATCCACTCGACATCATGACAATGAACTCGCAACATTCGTTGTTGGTCTTGGAAACCTGACCTTGATCAACATCTTTGGTGAGAACCCTGCTGAGATGCAGGACATCCTTCAGATTGTTGTTCAGGCCTTCCTGAGGATGAAGAAGGTCCAACTCAATCCCAGCTGTTTGTTTGTCCACCAGAATGTTCCAGATGTTACAGCCGGACAGAAAAACATGGAGGGACAGAGAAGATTACAAGATAATCTGGATAGAATGACCAAGCTGGATGGTGAGGAGGAATCCTATGAAGCAGAACATTTTAGTGACGTCATAGCATTTGACATAAAAAAAGATGTGAGATACTTTGCACAGCTGTGGGAGGGAAGCCCACCCATGGCTCCTCAAAACCCATTATACACTGAACATGTGGAAGAGCTGAAGAAGACAATACTATACAGAGCCACAGAAAGTCCTACTGTAACACTGACACAGTTTAAATCACGGATTAAAGATCTCTGGGATGCACTTCTATGTGAAAACTTTGTGTTCAGTTTCAGAAACACACTGGAGATCGCAGAATACAGAAAACTGGAGGAGAAATATGGGACATGGACCTGGGATCTCAGGAAATCTATACTAGATATACAAGACAAACTACACACCAGCATCAACAACAAACAACAGAGCAAAGTTGAGAGAAAGGAAATTATAGATGAAATGAGAGAAACATTTAATAATGTGACAGAATCAGTGCAACGTTATTTTGAGGAAAATGAAGACAGGAGAGACCTTATTCAGCAATGGAGAGGAAAGTTTATGATAAAGATTCAAAATCTGCATGATGATCTTGTGACACAAACAGTGAGAGAGCTGCGTGAGATCATTAACCAAAAGCAAACCTGCAAAAACCTGGAAGATCAGAAATCTCAGTATGAGGCAGAACTTTTTAAAAAGAGCAAAGAGCTGGCTTTGGATCTGAAAAGGGATGAAAAGCAGCTGGATGAAAAGCAGTTAAAAGAACATTTTGATTTATTGTGGAAAAACTGGGTCTCTGAACTGACTGCAAACCTGACTAGAACACAAATGAACATAGCAGAGGACATAACACAAATATTGTGTGAACTCTATGAATTAAAACTTCTGTCTGAGAGGAAATCTGAAAAGTATGAGAACATAAGCACGTGAGGTGATTATAAGAACTATATAACACATAAAAAAAAGTGGAAAGTTACAGGTTGGCTTTTACAGTTACCACCTGAGAGCCAAGACTCTATAAGGCAACTGATCCTTAAAGTCATTGAGCAAACTAAAGACCTGATTAAATCAAAACCAGTTGCAAAGACAGGCTACAAACCAGCCTACATTCAAGAGATCGTTCTACTGGTAAAAGAAGCTGTGGCTGAATATCAGTCTCCAGATTATGAGTTGAACAAAAAGTTCTCACTGGATCTCTCTCTGAATGTGTGTGACATTGCGAAAGCAGAGTTTGAAAAGCAACAGAAGAAATTTGAAGAGAGTTTTGATCCATTAATCTATCTTGAGAAAATGAAGCCAGAATACTACAGAGTTTTTCAGAAATCCTGTGAAGGCTCCACATCTACAGCAGTGTTTGGAGGATTAATCTGCAGACAGCTTGGAGACTCTATCCTACAGAGTGTGTACAACAGTGCTGCCAAATTTCTGGCTGATGAAATGAAGGCAAACTGTCCAGAATTTAATGGAAACAGGACAAACCTGGAGAAACACATTCTCAGATCACTTGCAGAAGAGCAGAACTTTAAAAGATTTATGAGCTACATCTTGACACCTAAGGAACATTTTAAGAGCTTTATTAAAGATGTTGTAAAAGTTTTCATGACTAAAGAAAACCCCAAAGTTCTTGCTCACATTAAAGGAATTCTTCAACACAAACAGAAGTGTGTAATCACTGCAGCAGAAACTGCAACTCAGGAAGTGACAGAGAGCAAAGGAGATGCAAATATCTGGCTGGAAAAATTCTCCAGTGGTCTGAAAGTTGATGTTGAATACAATACGGAGCATCTGAGTGGAAGTAACTGTAAAGACATCAGTGATTTTCAGCTGCTTACAGATGTAGTGAGAAAAGAAATCTCCCTCATTACTGAAGAGCTGAACAGGAAGTTTAACAGCATGTCTGATCTTAAAATGGAGAAGTTCAGGAAGAGTCCAGATAAGATTCTGACTGAATACTTCTGTAAATGCTGCTGGGCTCAGTGTCCATTCTGTAAAGCCATCTGTACCAACACAATAGAGGGACATGATGGAGATCACAGTGTCCCCTTCCACAGGGTACATGGTATCAATGGGTGGCATTACAGAGGAACAACAAATCTCTCCACTGATTTCTGCACAACAAATGTA
>NC_083462.1:510341-644146 GCF_030014155.1 Tachysurus vachellii | reverse complement strand
TGTACATGGACACTTTATACACAACATACTGCACATGGACACTTTATACACACCATACTGCACATAGACACTTTATACACACCATACTGCACATGGACACTTATACACACCATACTGCACATGGACACTTTATACACACCATACTGCACATGGACACTTTATACACACCATACTGCACATGGACACTTTATACACACCATACTGCACATGGACACTTTATACACACCATACTGCACATGGACACTTTATACACACCATACTGCACATGGACACTTTATACACACCATACTGTACATGGACACTTTATACACACCATACTGCACATGGACACTTTATACACACCATACTGCACATGGACACTTTAGCAGCACAAACCAGTTACTGATGGATGGACTGGTGGAGATTGCTTGGTACTGCCCTTCTGGGAAGGAAACTGATCATTTCCCTGACTGTGTGGCGTTCTGTAATCTTCATGGTGAAGCTGGAGCTCATGTGACACAGCATGATATTTTAACAACGATGTCCTCTCTGAATGTTGTCTTTATACCTGATTTTGGTCAGAAAAATCACTACAAGGGATTAGTGAAACGGCTCTTTAGCTCCCCAAAGCCTCTGATTTGTGTTCTGACAGATGATGATTCTGCTGTAACAGAGCTGGTAAAGGGGAAGTTCAGTGTTGGAGTAAAGGACAGAAATCAGCATGATGTATGTGAAGAACTGAAAGGAACTATCAGACTTTGTCTATCAGAAACGTCAAACACCTTTAAACTAGAAGATCTGGCCAAAGCCACACAGGTCAGAGTTGATGAAGATCATGGACTATTCATACTGCAAAGTGACACTTTATACACACCATACTGCACATAGACACTTTATACACACCATACTGCACATGGACACTTTATACACACCATACTTTACATGGACACTTTATACACACCATACTGCACATGGACACTTTATACACACCATACTGCACATGGACACTTTATACACACCATACTGCACATGGACACTTCATACACACCACACTGCACATGGACACTTTATACACACCATACTGCACATGGACACTTTATACACACCATACTGCACATAGACACTTTATACACAACATACTGCACATGGACACTTTATACACAACATACTGCACATGGACACCTTATACACACCATACTGTACATGGACACTGTTGATGAAGATCATGGACTCTGCTGAAGAATAATGACCAGTCCTTACACAAAGAAACAAGTCTACCATGTCAGGGGAAACTGTGGCATGACTTTTTGTAAGAGCAACAAAGAACTACACCGACCTCATGGACACAACATAGACAAGTACACAAGTGAAAAAAACAAGGAAATGGATCAAATCCGGGAACAGCAGCAAAAACATGGTCTTAGCAAATTCATGAACTGCTTTATCCAAGGACTGAATTCTGAGGATGCTGATGAGAAACTGTACTTCCTGAAATGGGTTGAAGTCCTTCTGAACAATTTCACTGTAAAACGTCTCTCCACCTTACATCAGGAGTATGATGAAACCTGGTCAAAAATGTCGGAAGTAAAGAAATCTCATGATATAGCAGATCAACAGGAAATTAAAAAAAAAAGCTTGAGGAACTGTCAGAGCAGCTGAAGTCTGCTTCTTTTGGTTTAGAACATATACTCAGGGAGATGGGACAGATATATGAGTCATATCAGTCTGTAAAAATAAAAAAACAGAAATGAAGCACAAAGCAAGCGTTCCTCTATTTCCTGCCCTTGCAGCTGAACTCATGCTTTCAGGATATCCACTGGAGCTGATGGATGGAGATGCTTCTCATGTTCCTCTGATCTGGGTTTCAGCAGTTCTAGATGAACTTGTGAAGGTTCTGGGGGATCAGAGAGTGTTTGTGCTGTCAGTTTTGGGGATTCAGAGCTCTGGGAAATCCACCATGCTGAATGCCATGTTTGGACTCCAGTTTGCTGTCAGTGCTGGAAGGTGCACCAGAGGAGCCTTCATGCAGCTGGTCAGAGTGTCAGAGGAGATGAAGAAAGAGCTGAAGTTTGACTACATTCTAGTTGTAGATACTGAAGGACTTCGAGCACTTGAGCTCGCAGGAACATCCACTCGACATCATGACAATGAACTCGCAACATTCGTTGTTGGTCTTGGAAACCTGACCTTGATCAACATCTTTGGTGAGAACCCTGCTGAGATGCAGGACATCCTTCAGATTGTTGTTCAGGCCTTCCTGAGGATGAAGAAGGTCCAACTCAATCCCAGCTGTTTGTTTGTCCACCAGAATGTTCCAGATGTTACAGCCGGACAGAAAAACATGGAGGGACAGAGAAGATTACAAGATAATCTGGATAGAATGACCAAGCTGGCTGGTGAGGAGGAATCCTATGAAGCAGAACATTTTAGTGACGTCATAGCATTTGACATAAAAAAAGATGTGAGATACTTTGCACAGCTGTGGGAGGGAAGCCCACCCATGGCTCCTCAAAACCCATTATACACTGAACATGTGGAAGAGCTGAAGAAGACAATACTGTCCAGAGCCACAGAAAGTCCTACTGTAACACTGACACAGTTTAAATCACGGATTAAAGATCTCTGGCATGCACTTCTATGTGAAAACTTTGTGTTCAGTTTCAGAAACACACTGGAGATCGCAGAATACAGAAAACTGGAGGAGAAATATGGGACATGGACCTGGGATCTCAGGAAATCTATACTAGATATACAAGACAAACTACACACCAGCATCAACAACAAACAACAGAGCAAAGTTGAGAGAAAGGAAATTATAGATGAAATGAGAGAAACATTTAATAATGTGACAGAATCAGTGCAACGTTATTTTGAGGAAAATGAAGACAGGAGAGACCTTATTCAGCAATGGAGAGGAAAGTTTATGATAAAGATTCAAAATCTGCATGATGATCTTGTGACACAAACAGTGAGAGAGCTGCGTGAGATCATTAACCAAAAGCAAACCTGCAAAAACCTGGAAGATCAGAAATCTCAGTATGAGGCAGAACTTTTTAAAAAGAGCAAAGAGCTGGCTTTGGATCTGAAAAGGGATGAAAAGCAGCTGGATGAAAAGCAGTTAAAAGAACATTTTGATTTATTGTGGAAAAACTGGGTCTCTGAACTGACTGCAAACCTGACTAGAACACAAATGAACATAGCAGAGGACATAACACAAATATTGTGTGAACTCTATGAATTAAAACTTCTGTCTGAGAGGAAATCTGAAAAGTATGAGAACATAAGCACGCGAGGTGATTATAAGAACTATATAACACATAAAAAAAAGTGGAAAGTTACAGGTTGGCTTTTACAGTTACCACCTGAGAGCCAAGACTCTATAAGGCAACTGATCCTTAAAGTCATTGAGCAAACTAAAGACCTGATTAAATCAAAACCAGTTGCAAAGACAGGCTACAAACCAGCCTACATTCAAGAGATCGTTCGACTGGTAAAAGAAGCTGTGGCTGAATATCAGTCTCCAGATTATGAGTTGAACAAAAAGTTCTCACTGGATCTCTCTCTGAATGTGTGTGACATTGCGAAAGCAGAGTTTGAAAAGCAACAGAAGAAATTTGAAGAGAGTTTTGATCCATTAATCTATCTTGAGAAAATGAAGCCAGAATACTACAGAGTTTTTCAGAAATCCTGTGAAGGCTCCACATCTACAGCAGTGTTTGGAGGATTAATCTGCAGACAGCTTGGAGACTCTATCCTACAGAGTGTGTACAACAGTGCTGCCAAATTTCTGGCTGATGAAATGAAGGCAAACTGTCCAGAATTTAATGGAAACAGGACAAACCTGGAGAAACACATTCTCAGATCACTTGCAGAAGAGCAGAACTTTAAAAGATTTATGAGCTACATCTTGACACCTAAGGAACATTTTAAGAGCTTTATTAAAGATGTTGTAAAAGTTTTCATGACTAAAGAAAACCCCAAAGTTCTTGCTCACATTAAAGGAATTCTTCAACACAAACAGAAGTGTGTAATCACTGCAGCAGAAACTGCAACTCAGGAAGTGACAGAGAGCAAAGGAGATGCAAATATCTGGCTGGAAAAATTCTCCAGTGGTCTGAAAGTTGATGTTGAATACAATACGGAGCATCTGAGTGGAAGTAACTGTAAAGACATCAGTGATTTTCAGCTGCTTACAGATGTAGTGAGAAAAGAAATCTCCCTCATTACTGAAGAGCTGAACAGGAAGTTTAACAGCATGTCTGATCTTAAAATGGAGAAGTTCAGGAAGAGTCCAGATAAGATTCTGACTGAATACTTCTGTAAATGCTGCTGGGCTCAGTGTCCATTCTGTAAAGCCATCTGTACCAACACAATAGAGGGACATGATGGAGATCACAGTGTCCCCTTCCACAGGGTACATGGTATCAATGGGTGGCATTACAGAGGAACAACAAATCTCTCCACTGATTTCTGCACAACAAATGTACAAAGTGATAGAGGTTTCTACCCAAGTCATAATAATGAAGTGTGTATTCCTTACAAATCATACAGAGACGCAGGAGGAGACTATGTGACCTGGAGCATAAACCCAGACCTGTCTGAGCTGCCATACTGGAGGTGGTTTGTGTGTACATTCCAGAAGGATTTGGAAAACCATTATAAAAAAAACATTCCAGGGAAGTGGAGAAATCCCTGAAGGATGGAAAGAGTGCACAAAGGAAGATGTTCTTAAGTGTTTGGATAAATACATGTAATTAAACCTTTCATTTCAAAAAGGAATTCATTTCAAAATGGAAGAACAAATTGGCCGCTACTGACTGAGTGCTCCAAAAGGTCTCAGCCTGCTGCATTAAAAACTGGACTTCTTGAGTAGCTGCTATAAAATTCATCTGACTTAAAGTTAAACCTAAAAGTTTGTTCTATCAACAATTGAAAGAATTTCTATCAAACATTGTCACAATGGAGAATAATTTTCCATGAAAACAAACATATAATTATTACTAATATCTATAAACCACCATCTGCTTCATCTGATTCAATTAAGTCAATTATTAATACAATTAATTCTCTCAGAAAAAATAGTGAAATGGTGGTTCTTGGTGATTTTAACTGCAATTGGCTTCACCGTTCCTCCTCGAGTGTCAGAAATATGATTGCAGGTGCCAATTTTACTCAGTTAATAAAAGAACCAACCAGAACTGGTTGCCGTTCCTCATCTTTGCTGGACTGGATACTAGTTACACATCCAGATAGAATAAGTACATTGGGCATATTGTCTGACAGCTTTAGTGACCACTCAGTTGTTTTCTGTGTGTGGAAAATTAAAATACCCAAACTACCACCCAAATATATTAAAGTCAGACAATGCAAAAATATAAATACTGAACAATTTATAAATGACCTGGCTAATATTAATTGGAATAGATTTTACTTAATTCCTTCTGTTGAGAATGCATGGGATTTCTTCTATTCTGAAGTTAACAATGTAATTAATCAACATGCTCCATTTAAAACGATTCGTGTGAAAGGTCGACATCTCCCATGGATTAGTCCTGATTTAATAAGCCTTTTTAAAAAACATGATAAAGCGTGGGAAAAATGTAAACAATCTAGAGACCCTACTGATCGGGAAGTATATCGACAACTTAGGAACCACTGCAAAACACAAACTCGGAATGCAAGATCTACTGTAACTACTATAAGGATGCCTTTAGTCAAAATTGAAATAATCCTAAACAGTTCTGGAAACATCTAGATCACCTCCTTAATAAATCAAATAATGACTCTATTAATAGCGTTATTGTTAATGATAATGTTATTTCTGATCCTCTTATGATCGCTCAAGCATTCAATGCATATTTTTCTCAAATTAGTAGTTCACTATACTCTGATTATTTAGTTTCTTCTAGTTCATCAAATCAAACTGATGGATCCTTTTCATTTGACTTGGTAGATCACTACTTGCTCTTGGACAAGCTTAACCCAAGCTCTTTGGTCTGTCAGCTCACTCAATCTCACGTTTACAGTACATACAAAACTCAGCTGCCAGAATGTTAACCAATCTTAATCCCAATCTTTCCGATCTTCTCTCATCCTATGTACCTTCACGATCACTTCTTTGTATTCCTAAATACCGTTTATCCTCTGTGGTGGCAGATCCTTTTCTGTCACTGCTCCAACACTATGGAACTCCCTACCCATTGCACTCAGAACCATCACCACTTTGTCTGAATTTAAATCAAGGCTTAAGACCTTTTCAACCTTCACTACCAGTAAATGAATATGTATTAGGAGTCCTTAATTTTTCTGTAATGTGGTGTATGTATCGTGTACTATGTAGAGTCTTATCTCTTGTACTGTATGTTTTTGTGTATAGTCCTGTCTTCTGTTATTATCTCATGCAGCTGCATGTTATCCTTCGTCCTGGGCAAATGTCTGACGAATATGTATATGTATTTTACACTATATTTCATCTGTCTTGAAATACTGTACCTTGTAAAGCGTCCTTGAGCTTGGGAAAGGCGCTATATAAATTAAACATATTATTATTATTATTATTATTATTATTAGTAGTAGTAGTAATAGTAGTAGTAGTAGTAGTATTAAATCCATATGTTTTAATAGAAATGCTCTCTTATGGTTTAATGTTTATCTCCATAACAGACGTCAGTTTGTTCAATTCAAAGATGCACAGTCTGATGAATGTATTATGGAAAAAAGGTGTGCCACATGGTTCTATCCTTGGCCCCCTCCCTTTTTCTATTTTTGTTTTGTTCCTAATCTCCCGCAAGTGTGCAATAATTGTCAAGTACATCTATATGCAGATGATACTGTTGTCTATTTTTCAAGCTCCAACTCATTTCTTCTTCAGAACAAATTACAGACAGATCTTAAATCAGTTCAAAATTGGCTTAAAAGTAACCTCTTAAAACTCAATATGAAAAAATCATTAAGTATGCTCTTTGGTAAGTATTCTCTTAAATCTGCTGAACTTAACCAGTATTTTGATAATGGTACTCCAGTGACAAAAGAGACCTCTGCTAAATATCTGGGAATTTGGCTTGATCCAGAATTAAATTTCAAACCACACATTGATTATTGTATTGAATGTACTGTATCTGTTGTATGTTTTTGGTCCCCCTTGAAAACGAGATGCTGCATCTCAAGGGGATTTCCATGAATAAATTCTAAGAAACCTGAACTGATTCTGTGTCACCTAGAAAGAACAAAACTCAGTAATGAACCAGCTGCTGAAGATACAGTGAGAATTTAACCAACTTTCTCTGGTATGCCACATTACACTGTAATGATCAGATCTGTTACTAAGCAGCTCATTAACAATGACTTATATAACAGTTTTATTAGTTCACGTTTATTCTTACATGTAATTAATCAAAGATTTATTTTACTTGACAGTTATTGAGGTGAAAGTTATGTTATTAATGTTTTAGACTAATGATTTTTTACAATTATAATTAGTAGCATCAAATGATTCTATTTCAGTAGAAACAGCTTTTAATTAGAAATGATATTACATAAATAAAAAACTTTGATTAGTTTTGCTGTTAATCTAATTCAGAAATGTTTTCTATATAACAACTGAAATGTAAACATACTCTTCAATTAAATATCTAAATATTAAAATCAAGCAGATTTTGATTAATGCTATGTGATTAACCCTTAAAATGTTTTGGTGTTTTTTTAGTGTCCAGATTAAACATCACAAATGTTCTCACTGTTCTCATATCTACTAAAATCAAACATCACATCCACCAGACAATAACTAATAAACTCTGTAATAAATCTACTGAGAACTTTCCAGAATATATTTCTGTTTGTGTACAGTGTAGAAGTACTGTAAATGTAGAGGTTTTTCAGGTGTGTGTTACAGATGTGGGTTACAGGAGTGTTACAGGTGTGTGTGTGTTACAGGTGTGTGCGTGTTACAGGTGTGTGTGTTACGTGTGTGTGTTACAGGTGTGTGTTATGTGTGTTGTAGGTGTTACTAGTTTAGAAAACACAGTTCATCACAACATTACAAAAAGAGAGAAGATTTTTAATTACATTATCCCTAAAATAATTGTTTAATGTTGTCATTAAACATCAGATCAGACTATTACGTCCTCCATATTTATATAATTCATGAAGACAGATTTATTGCTGTCATGTATTTTATTTTTCTAAATAAAATCTAGAAGTATTCTGTCATGTGAGAAGATTATTAACCCTTAGTCCTGTAGAGATTCCCTCTACTTCACATCATAACATTCTCCCTTTTTGTGATCAATCTCTGTAACGAAGACTCGTAAGGTGGATGATCCATTTGCAGCTTTTAATAAAGACAAACTAGTAGTCATACAGGCAAGGTCAGCGGCTCCCAACGTGAGAGGGCGTGTGCGATGCCGGGGCCGTTTTCGGGGAGCCGGGGAGCCGGCTTGTCAGAATATCACTGGTGGAATTCGGGTTGTGAGAGAGGGGTCCAGGATGTCCCCCGCCTTCACCCATGAGCGTTGCTCCGGACCGTAGCCCTCCCAGTCAACTAGGTACTCCAGGTGACCTCCTTGGCGTCTGGAGTCCAGCAGGTCATGGACTTGGTACGTCTCTTCGCTGTCGATCAGCAGTGGAGGCGGGTCCTGCAGGTTAGTGGGACGTTCTGGGTCTTCTCTAGGCCCAAAAGCAGCGAGACATGAAAGGTCGACGAGATGTGGTAGGTTGGGGCAGTGCGAGGCGGTAAGAGTCCGGGTTGATCTGCCTGATGATCCAAAACGGCCCCACATACCTGGGGCTCAGTTTGCGACAGGGTAGGCGGAGGCGGATGTCGCGGGTCGAGAGCCAGACCCACTGACCGGGTTGATATTCCGGGTGTGCCCTGCTGTGTCTGTCGGCCTGGCCCTTCTGTCTCTGTGCCCGCTGTAATTGGCGATGCGCCACGCTCCGTTTCCTCACTCCGGAGGAACCAGTCGTCGACGGCCGTTAGGTCGGTGGGCGTGCCGGACCATGGGAAGAGGGAAGGCTGGAAGCCCAGGACGCACTGAAAGGGAGTCAGGCCGGCGATAACTGTAACACATCACTGTAATACACTGTACTGTCACCAGCTCACACACATCACTGTAATACACTGTACTGTCACCAGCTCACACACATCACTGTAATACACTGTACTGTCACCAGCTCACACACTACTGTAATACACTGTACTGTCACCAGCTCACACACATCACTGTAATACACTGTACTGTCACCAGCTCACACACATCACTGTAATACACTGTACTGTCACCAGCTCACACACATCACTGTAATACACTGTACTGTCACCAGCTCACACATCACTGTAATACACTGTACTGTCACCAGCTCACACACATCACTGTAATACACTGTACTGTCACCAGCTCTCACACGTCACTGTAATACACTGTACTGTCACCAGCTCACACATCACTGTAATACACTGTACTGTCACCAGCTCACACACATCACTGTAATACACTGTACTGTCACCAGCTCACACACATCACTGTAATACACTGTACTGTCACCAGCTCACACATCACTGTAATACACTGTACTGTCACCAGCTCACACACATCACTGTAATACACTGTACTGTCACCAGCTCACACACATCACTGTAATACACTGTACTGTCACCAGCTCACACATCACTGTAATACACTGTACTGTCACCAGCTCACACGACGTCACTGTAATACACTGTACTGTCCAGCTCACAACCACTGTATACACTGTACTGTCACAGCTCACACATCACTGTAATACACTGTACTGTCACCAGCTCACACACATCACTGTAATACACTGTACTGTCACCAGCTCACACACATCACTGTAATACACTGTACTGTCACCAGCTCACACATCACTGTAATACACTGTACTGTCACCAGCTCACATCACTGTAATACACTGTACTGTCACCAGCTCACACATCACTGTAATACACTGTACTGTCACCAGCTCACACACATCACTGTAATACACTGTACTGTCACCAGCTCACACATCACTGTAATACACTGTACTGTCACCAGCTCACACACATCACTGTAATACACTGTACTGTAACCAGCTCACACATTGTAATACACTGTACTGTCACCAGCTCACACATCACTGTAATACACTGTACTGTCACCAGCTCACACATCACTGTAATACACTGTACTGTCACCAGGTCACACACATCACTGTAATACACTGTACTGTCACCAGCTCACACATCACTGTAATACACTGTACTGTCACCAGCTCACACATCACTGTAATACACTGTACTGTCACCAGGTCACACACATCACTGTAATACACTGTACTGTCACCAGCTCACACATCACTGTAATACACTGTACTGTCACCAGGTCACACACATCACTGTAATACACTGTACTGTCACCAGCTCACACACATCACTGTAATACACTGTACTGTCACCAGCTCACACATCACTGTAATACACTGTAGTATAACTATCAGGACATCAGTGGTGTATGATCTGAATTTGGTGACAGTACAGTGTATTACAGTGAAGTTATTGATTTTTTATTATTATGAAAAATCATAAAAATCTGTCTCTTAGGTGTTTGCATAGAGACTTGTGTATTTTGTCCAACGCGGATTAAAGCTGATTTTGAGGAGAATTGTGTTGTAGCTGCGTCTCTACATTACTACGATAGAAAAGAGGTGTTATTTGTGTAGTAACAGTGTTTAGGTCAGGAGTTATTGACTCAGGAAACTCCAATCTGTGAATATGTGACCAACTTTACTTAAGTATTAATCTCAACCTGGCCATTTGTTAGTTTGTGGCAGTTTGAAAAGGGATAAAATATATGATGAACAAACTCATGGTTCTGAGTTAGTTACCTAGCAAGTCAGTTATTTTCAGTAAATTAATTCATAAGTGCCCTGTGATGAGTTGGCACTCCATCCAGGGTGTATCCTGCCTTGATGCCCAATGACGCCTGAGATAGGCACAGGCTCCCTGTGACCCGAGTAGTCCGGATAAGCGGTAGAAGATGAATGAATGAATGAATGAATAATTCATAAGCTTCTTGGTCCCCATTGCTTTTGCTCTTGTAATGAGTCTGTCTGTGTTTTGCCCTGTTTCTGTCTGCTGTCTGCCTTGCTGTTAATTGTTTGCTCCGCCCACTCATTTGTTACCATGGACACTAATTGCACTCTATCTCCCCCCCAGGTGTATCATCTTAGTCTCTGATTGTCTCTGCATTGTGATTGGTTCCTGTTTGTTACATCTACTCTGTTTGTTCACGTCCCTGGTGTTGGTCATTGTTGGTGTGTTCATGTCTATGTTCCTGTTTCTTGTTTTGATCAGTGTTCTGCCCTGTTTTGCCTGCTTGACTGTTTCTTGTGTTGGTTTATTAAAAGTGTGAACTGCATTTGGATCCTCACTCGCCTTTGCCTCATCGTGACAGCTCTATACTTCTCACCAAAATGAAGAGATAGAACAACATGATGTCGTTCTTCCAAAGAAAAGATAAGGTAGACAGTGAGACAGAGCCAGATGGCTTAGGTAATAGTAATACCAACAAAATAGTTTAGTATATAATTGTAGTAATAACAAAAAAGACATGACAGAGTAAAAATGAGGGTGGTTAAATAAATATATAAATACATTCTCATCAGCAAATAATGGAAAACTGAAGAATACTAAGATAGACAGATGAAGTAATACGTGCACTTAAAACTTAATTCTCAATATTTATGTAAATGAAAAGGCTATACATACAGTGCTGTGTACTGCGCGTCATACACCGTTCAGTCTGTGCAGCGCTGTATACCAGTGTCCTTGTCGTCGTCACCCGAAACCCACGTCCATCTCACCCTCTTTTCCAAAGTCTGGAAAAAAGCAGTTTACATTAACAGCTTCGAGATAAAATTCAACTATCGGTCTTTGTCAGACACGTGGGTTTGTTGTGTGTGACCGAAGCACCATTTGGAAGGTATCGTAAGTTAACTGACTACACAATAGAAAAGAAGTCGGATATGTGCCTCCAGCTTCGTACTTAAACTCGTAAACTATCGTGTTTATTGTATGTACATGTGAATAATTAAAAAAAAAACTATAAATTTGCTGAAACCTATAAACACTTCACCAAACTGTAAAGTTCTGTACATGTGTTTTTTTCTGAAGCTTGCTATGTTCCAAGGTGAACAGACTACAAAGTGTTATTTGCTATACTTACTTAAATGTTAGTACTGACATCAAGGAGATTTATCTGCACATCATTATCATGTGATTTGATGATTTTAAACAGTTTGACATCAGTTAAAAAATGCTGAAGAATATTACTATTTTAAGTGCAATGCATTTTCAAATTCATTTTCAAGTTCAAGTGAAGAAGTCCTTCTTAAACACTATCGGCTGCATCACCCAAGCATTTCCAGCTGACCTTGTATTCATGTGTATTCAGGTGCTTTAAAATCCCACCAATCTAAATCCCACCAAAACCGTCACAGAGTCAGTCAAGAACTTGCAACAATGAGTTGTGAACTGTGTGAATTCTGAGAGATTTGCAGTGTGAAACGTTCCTTCATTCACCTTGGAAATCATCTTAAACGCAGAGAAACGATTAATTGTCCCTTTAAAGGATGTGGATTTAAAACAAACATTCGGCTAACGTTCAGCTCTCATAGAAGCAGAAATCACAGAAAGCAGACACAAAGACTTTCGAGCTGCAATACAGACGGTCTTAGAGAGTACTGATAATGAAGTGCCATCTAGAATACAGTCTGATGAAGATGTAAGTCAGTCAAGATGTTTGTGTAATGAGTCTGTCTGTGTTTCTGTCCTGTTTCTGTCTGCTGTCTTTTCCTGTGGTTAATTGTTTGCTCCGCCCACTCTTTGGTTTCCATGGACATTAATTGTACTCCTTCTCTCCTTCAGGTGTCTTGTCTTTGTCTCTAATTAGTTCTGCTCTGTGATTGGTTCTTGTCTGTTATTTATACTCTGTGTGTTCACTTCCCTTTTGTTGGTCGTTATTGCTTTGTGCTTGTATGTTTGTTGTGGATGTTCCGGTCTCCTGTCTGCTCTGGATTCTGCTCTGTTTTGCCTGCCTGTTTGTTTGCTTGTTTGTATTACCTGTTTCTTGTTTTGGTTTAAGTAAAATCTAAAACTGCATTTGGATCCTCACTCGCCTTTGTCCAACCTCGTGTCAGAACGACCAACCACATGGATCCAGCAGAGATTTTGTTCCGGTTATGTCAGGGGGATTCCCCACTGGAGGAATATGTAGAGGTGTTCTTGGACTTGTCCAATCAGGTGGATTTTGGGGAGAGGGCCCTCAAGGACCTGTTCCGGCATGGTTTGAAGGACGGGCTGCGCTACCTAGTGCCATTGGGCCGAGAGGTGGGGCCTTTCACGGACCTGGCCAACGTAGCGTTGCTCCTGGGCGGGTCCTCCCTAACCGTGCACAGGACAGAGTCGGACACCGGCCCTAAATATTTTTTGGGGGGGGGGCAGTAGGCATCGGGGTCCGTGGGCTGCGGAGCCAGGCCAGCCACGGACGCCCGAGGCCCCTACGGTACCTCGGCCCGACCCAGGCCTGTGTACGCCGGTGACCGAACCCGTCCACATGGGTGCCAGACCGGAAAGCTCGGGCGAGGCCCGGGGAACCGGCTGATCGCCAAGCTGGCGGACACCCCGATGGTGCCGGTTCGGGCGGCCGGCATCCCTACGGCACCGGCTGGAGCACCGAAGGCACCTGAAGCACATGAACCTGCTGAAGCGCCCGAACCTGCTGAAGTGCCCGAACCTGCTGAAGTGCCCGAACCTGCTGAAGTGCCCGAACCTGCTGAAGTGCCCGAACCTGCTGAAGTGCCCGGACCTGCTGAAGCACATGAACCTGTCGAGGCGCCCGAACCTGCTGAAGCGCCCGAACCTGCTGAAGCGCCCGAACCTGCTGAAGCGCCCGAACCTGCTGAAGCACATGAACCTGCTGAAGAACATGAACCTGTTGAGGCGCCCGAGCCTGCCGAAACGCCTGAGCCTGCCCAAGCGCCCGAACCTGCTGAAGCGCCCGAACCTGCTGAAGCGCCCGAACCTGCTGAGGCGCCCGAACCTGCTGAGGCGCCCGAACCTGCTGAGGCGCCCGAACCTGCTGAAGCGCCCGAACCTGCTGAAGCACATGAACCTGCTGAAGCACATGAACCTGCTGAAGAACATGAACCTGTTGAGGCGCCCGAACCTGCCGAAACGCCCGAACCTGCCGAAGCGTTCAACAGATGTCAAACTGTTCTTAAAGTGTTTTATAATTGTAATTTTGAAGAACAGCTTGCATACCAGGTCTAGTTAGTTGTTGCAGTTAACATGTCTGTTTCTCATAAACAGTTTAAAATTGGCATTTTAAAAGGATAGTTCACCCAAAAATGAAAATTCTCTGACATTTTGTCAGTCATGTTGTTACAAACCCACATAAATGTCTTTGTTCTGAGGAACAAGAAGATACTTTGAGGACTGTTTGTAACCAAACTGTTCATGAGCCCCATTCACTTCCATAGTAGGAAAAAAGAATACTATAGAAGTGAATGGGGCTCATGATCTGTTTGGTTACAAACATTCCTCAAAATATCTCCTTTCATGTTCATCAGAACAAAGACGTTATACAGGTTTGTAACAACATGGGAGTAAGAAAATGATGACAGAAGTTTCATTTTTGGGTTTTATTAATTTCAGCTATTCCTTTAAATAAAATTGTACAAGTGTTTTAAATGTTTGTTTAAAGGTTTTTTCTAATTGAAATAAATAAGTAAATGTTTTATGACTTGTCTTTATTTTGCCAATTAAACATTTGTCATCCACAAAACATAAAGCAAATTAACTGAACAACAGCAATTGCTGTGACATAAATATCTTTATTAGGAAAATAAGAAAATCAGAATTGCGGAAACAAGCAAGTGTTAATTGGCTGAACACAGTACCATTGATACGAGTAATTATTTAAAATACATTGAGACAACTCAAAATTCTTAATGCATCAGGTTGACTCACTTTTCTATGTTTTCACAACAATTTTTTTTTACAGTGTAGTTTTCTACAACTGTGAAGTAATTGGAAGCTTATGAAGCTACGATTTAACACATAAAATTAGTATTCTTACCTCTCTGATGTGTCTTTGCTTCAATATTCTTTGATGTCTTCCCATACGTTTTTCCTTTTCCCTTCATTTTCTTCTTCTTTCTGTTCCCATCTGATGAGGATGTCTTAGAGGAAGATTCAAACATAGTATCAGAGGCTGACTTATCTGAGCTATCATTAGAGGGATCTGAAGACAAGGGTGTCACCTGGATGGAACTTGTGCCCCCTCTGTTAAGAGCTGTTACAAGTACATACATAAGACCTGCAGCTAGCAGCACTTTTCTTCTGTCAGTTAGCTTTGCTGTGGTGACCATAAACACACCTAGTACTCAATGGGTTTAGAAGGTTTTGTTAACTTTACTGTAGTTTAACAAATTGTCATCCCACCCGCCCCTGTGTATTACACAAAAAGAGTCAGAAATAACGCAACAAAAGTCCCCTGTTGACAGCTAGACTTCTCCTTCCCTGAGAATGCATTTAGCAAGCAGATAGCTAACTAGCCATTATCCATAACGTGTGTCAGTAAAACAAGTAACACTCACCACTAGTGACACTGGACTTTTCATTCAATGTGTCCATCTTCACATCCTTATTGGCTCTGGTCCACACGCCCTTTGGGTTTTAGTCAGAGGTCTCCATGTCCTAAACACACTGCTGTATCATTCCTTTCTTCCATTGATTATGTAAGATAGCAGGAGTGTGGCATCTCCTACCAATCAGATCACAAACTAGCTGGATGTCAATAATAACTACCATCTAAAGCAAACGTTTTATTAAAGTAAAAATGAGCAAAACTCAGTTAAAGAAGCTGATTAAATGTGTTCAGAAAATGAAACTGCAAAAAAATAATAAATGCAGCAAATGCCATCGGGACACAAATGAAGACCCTGAAACAGTGGAGATCAATACGCTTGGTAAGAAAAGTATAATAAATGAAGTAAAAGTGCAATACTGGCTAAAAGTAATAATGTTGGTAGACATTACAGCATAATTATACCATTGCATGAAGCCTCTTTCTAAAATACTGTATATTTATTTATTTATTTATTTATTTTTAATAGGATTTGTTGACAAGCAGCACATGAGGGAAGGGCAAAAGTAATTATGTGTATCACACACTCCCTGCACTAGGGTACAAAATCACACTGTAATTACAGCAGGTGGTACAGTATGGAGATCCCCACACTGGTGCTCATACACAGTATATTGAGAGATCCTACAAGGAACAAATCTGAAGGCTTAGGGAGAAGTTATAGAGTGGAATAAATGGCTGGCAAAGAAACACCATGATGGTGCATTTGGCAGACTGATTCATGACATTTTAAGAAAGTAAAAATAGTGAATTTTAATCACTATAATCACTGTATGACCACCAGATGGCAGTGTTATTATGGCAAAGATAAACTATTGTTTTATTCATTCATTCATTCATTTTCTACCGCTTATCCGAACTACCTCGGGTCACGGGGAGCCTGTGCCTATCTCAGGCGTCATCGGGCATCAAGGCAGGATACACCCTGGACGGAGTGCCAACCCATCGCAGGGCACACACACACACACACACTCTCATTCACTCACGCAATCACACACTACGGACAATTTTCCAGAGATGCCAATCAACCTACCATGCATGTCTTTGGACCGGGGGAGGAAACCGGAGTACCCGGAGGAAACCCCCGAGGCACGGGGAGAACATGCAAACTCCACACACACAAGGTGGAGGTGGGAATCGAACCCCCAACCCTGGAGGTGTGAGGCGAACGTGCTAACAACTAAGCCACCGTGACCCCACTATTGTTTTATATTTTAGTTTATTTTGTATTGATAGTGTTATAAATGTAGATGTTATATATTGTTGGATCATTTGTTGACTAGATTTGTTTTGTTTTCAGTCTTCAGTTTGAAATGTAGATTTTGTAAACAAAGATCATATTTGTAATTTTTGCATTTTATCGTGACTGCAATGAATTATTTAATTCTTTAAATTTGAGTTTTCTTCATTTGGTTACTTTTGTTGATTTTATTTCCATGATCTTTGATTTTGTTCATTTGTTAATCTTTAAGAGTTTTTTATATGAGATACGAGAGATTTATTTTTGCCTTTTTTCAGAAATATAAAGTTGTACAGTTTAATATATAAACAATAATATAAAGTGATTATTAATAAATTATGTAAATGTAATTATTAAGCACATTATAAACTGGTTGCTAATGTAGGAGCAATGCTCTGTAAATGATTAACTTGTATAAAATATATAAATGTCTTGCCACAGTTTCCTTGTATGATCACAATGATGTAAAATACACTTTGGTTGTGAATCACAAGGTGAACTACACACAGTAGCCCCGCCTCTCACAGGACTGTAGCCAATCACAGTGTAGGATTGCGTGGCGTTACAATCCGTGGCCACTTAGATTTCAGAGGCGGGGTTTATTTAAACGTAACCACGCCTCCACACTGTCCTCTGTTCAGTGTTCAGCTGAAAGCGAAAGTAAACCAGTCCGACATTTTGTTGTGAATCTGTTCAACATTTCAGACGTGAAATGGCGTTAATGTGCTGAAACTTGCTGCTGTTTCTGTAACTGAAGTTGGGAGATTTATATCGCGGTAAGTGTTTATTTATTTATCTAAATGACTATTATATATTTGACAGAAGTTTTAAATGAGAAATATCCGAACAGGTTCAGAAGCTGATCTCAGACCTGCTGCAGTCCAACACCGTTTCTACTGCTACTGTAAGTCCATTTACACCTGAGCTGAGCTTTATTTACATTATTAAAGATTATATGTCTGAAATCATGGCTGAACAGAGCTTTAATCCTGTAGAGAAAACATCACTTACTGTTCTAATAATGTCATGTTTGGGTATAAAGACCTAGAAAAGGATTCAGTTATAAACATCAGGACAGGATTTCAGTCAACATTATGATTATTTTGTTCGAGTACCTCTCATGTAAATATATGCATCATAAGTGTATTAGTCATGTTATTTTCTGATGTAAAAAACTAGCCATAGCATGTCATCACACACAATATCACACTGATTAAATCATGTTCTTCATGTAAGACTTCACATTCATTTTAGAAGCTGAATTAGAATTAATTTTCACCCCCATGAGAACCTTGTTGTTCGTTTCCACAGACTGCAGTCATGTCTGACCCCAGTGACGTTCGGATCACCTTAATAGGAAAAACTGGTGTTGGAAAAAGTTCTGTGGGAAACACCATCCTCGGCGAGAACAGATTCCCTCGAGGTTTTGGCTCTTCATCAGTTACCAGACGATGTCAGATAGAGAGTGGTGTGATTGGACACAGGAGAGTGACCGTTGTTGACACTCCAGATTTTTTCCATTCTACACATGAAGAAAATCTTGTCAGTGAGATAGACCCTAGTGTGACATTACCTTCTCCAGGAGTTCATGTATTTCTCTATGTGTTAAAACCCACCACATTTACACAGCAGGAGGCAGAAACAGTGTCACAGTTTAAACAGACCTATGGAGAGGAAGTGTTTAGATACACAATAGTCCTGTTCACACATGGAGATCAGATTCAACATGAAGACATGAGTATGTTAATCCCACAGAATGAGCTCTTGATGAATTTAGTGACTCTCTGTAGTGGGAGATTTACTGTGTTAAACAATGACGCTCCAACAGACAGAGAACAGGTTAATTATCTACTGGGTATTATAGACAGAATGGTGTCTGATCAGGAGAACAGCTTCTACACGCTGGAGATGCTGCAGGAGGCATCAAGGAGAGCTGAAGAACAGGCAAGAGCAGTGAAATCTACAGTTAAACGTTGGTTTGTTAATCAGCTGAAATATTTGTGTGTAATTGCAGTTTTCTCTCTATCTATGGGATTTGTGTTCAGCAGAGGTTCTGCAGACAGATGGATGTTTGTACATGGCTGTGGTTTGGGAGGGTCAGCAGCAGCTTTGGGACTGATTACAGGAAAGCTCTGGGGTCTGATATGGAGAAGTCAGTTAAAGATGTCTTGCTCATCACCTCAAGAGCGTCCTAAAGTTTTCCACCAGTGCTTGAAAAAAGCCATTGGTGTCGTCTGTGCTGGTTTATTTGGGTCGTTTGTAGGCTTCGCTGGTTCAGACCAGACACCAGTGATACTGTTAGCAGCGCTAGCTGGAGCTGTTGGAGCTTATACTGCAATGCACAGGGGACAGTAAACATTATACTGAATATGAATCTACACTAGCAGTATAAAGGTGAGACGTGTTGTGACTGTGAGATCTGTGAGGTTCAGTCACTAATCACTATAAAACATCTACAGAAATCTACTGAACACATTCACATCATCTGTATAGAATTGTTTTACACACACAAAAGCACTCTGTATCCCTCTCCCTGATTATATTAGTGATACCTAACTGTGGTGATGTACTTGTTTTATGTCAGTAATATGATGTGTTTGATGCAGTCGTCACTCTTCTGTTTGTTATTTTGTCATCTCATCACCTCATGGACGAGCTGGTGAGCTGGTGTGAACATTCATAAAGTTCAATATCAATAAATTTAGCTGTTATTTTTATCTCATCTTTTTTGCATGTGTGTTTTTCCTCAGTTTTATTTAGTTATCTACTGGAATCTTAATCATTTCACTCTGATCAAGATAGACACAAACCACTGTAGAATACAGAACACACCCTGGCTTGAGGCAGGAAGTCTCTCTCTCCTGTGTGTGTGTGTGTGTGTGTGTGTGTGTGTGTGTGTGGGGAGAGAGATATATATGATGGTATCACTGCTGCTATCACTTCAGATAGAACAGAAACTGATCTCTTGGACGATCCACAACATTAAATCTAATTTAAACTGTAACTGTAAACTTTCCCATTATACCTGAAGGTGGCGTGTGTGAGCCTAAGTGAACAGATCTGATATAAACAATAACATTCCAAATAAATATAGACATGAAGAGGAACAAGTGTGTGTCAGTCTGCAGCAGATACAGTGTATACACACACACACACACACACACAAACACACTGTTATAGAAAGATTAAAATAAAATATGGTTCTAAAACTAAAGCAGTTATAATAGTCATCTTTGTGAAGTTCCTCCTTATTTCTATAACACACACAAATAATGATATATTTTAGGAAATTCACTGTGGTTATAGAAATCTGTATATAATTATAATAAATTATAATAAATAAATGACAGTATTACTACTGACAGTAATGTTTTATTAGTGCACACATCATTAGTACACATCATGTTGAGAGACTTGACACATTTATTAAGATACAGATTTAAAATGATTCTATTCTGTACACTGGCCGTAAACCTGCCACTGCACAGCTGAGGAAAAGAAACACAATATAGATTCTACTCACACATAAACACCTATTATTATTATTTTTCTCACTGATTATATAAAGACTATATATATGAACTCTACAGTGTTCACTAACACATTTTATTACAGTACACATGATTATACATTTTACAGGTTATAGGTGATTTAGACAGGATTTGTAAAATTCAGTATAACAATCTAAATGAAATCTGATTTAATATGAGAGAATAATTCAGACAGAGTAACCAGGTCTGGTGTTCATTCTAATCACAAGTCTTATTTCAGATCATCTACTTTTTATTTTAGAATTATTTAGACAAATAATAGCCTATAGCACCACCACCAACACAACCAATAGCAGCACCAACCCGAGCACCAACCCAACCACCACCCCAACCACCAACACAAGCACCAACACAAGCACCAACACCCATGGCAAGAATTACAATAATCCATTTCCAGTAATTTGTCGTAGAACTGTCTGCTTCCTCAAACATCTGATTGGAGTAACAGGTTCCTCCGTTCCTCTCCACCATCCTGTCTATCTTCTGCAGTAGCTCACTGACCTGCTCTCTGTTTGTCAGCTCTTTATTATTAAACACATGATATCCACCTCCACACTGCTGGACAAGGTCACTTAAAGCCTTATTCTTTTTAATGAATGTCTCGACATTTACCCTCTTTAACTGGTCTCCATGGGTGAAGAGAACCATTGCATATTTCCTCACTTCATCTCCAAATAACGCTTCAATTTGCTGAATAATGTGTTTTTCCTGTTCTGTGAACCTTATATTCAGTGGCAGAACAATGAGGAAAGCGTGAGGTCCTGGACTGGACAAAGACATACTCTTCCGTATCTCACAAGTTGTTACTACAGGATCAACATCTGTGTCAAAGAAACCTGGAGTATCGACCACACACACCTTCCTGTCCTCAACAAGGCCATGTTGAGCTTCACTCTTTCTGGTGATAGAGTTCAAACTGAGTTCAGATCTGAATTTCTCCTCTCCCAGGATGGTGTTTCCTGTAGAGCTCTTCCCCCATCCAGTTTTCCCTAACAGCACAATCCTCAGGTCAGAACTGCTGTTGGTGTTCTGTGGTCTTGTTCTCTTCCGATGTGGTGCTGATTGAGGAAAATAAAATGTTTAGAAATCATCTTAGAATCTCAAAAGTGTAAAATATTACATCACTTAAAATAGTCAGTAAGACATGAATGACCTGTTTACATGAATAATAGATTACTTATGATTAATAACTCACCAGATTTAATATATTTCTTGACAATTTTGTTCAGAAGGTCTTTAGCTTGGTCACTTTTTGTTTTTTTACAGGACATCTTGTTGTTGAAGACGTGGTGTCTGTAACTGTATCTCTTCATCAGCTCCATCAGAGATTCTGTATTAATGATGAAGTTCTCTATGGTCTGTTCCTCTTCCTCTAGTTCATCTCCTCCAGTGAAGAGGATCCAGGTCTTTTCCAGACGCTGTGGTCCTAACAGAAGCTCGGTTTTCTGCACAGCTTTCAGATCTTCCTCAGTAAATCTATCTGCCCTGATGACCAGTAGATATGTACAGATGTCTGATTCTGACTCACATGAGCTGAAGGCCTTCTGACATTCCTGTATGACCTGATCATCACTCAGCTCAGTGTTACAGAACCCTGGAGTGTCGTAAACAGTCACTGGGAGACCAGAAACTGTACCATGTTCCATCTGAACATGTTTAGTGACAGAGGTTTGACTTTTCTTTGAGGTGAAAGCTGTTTGTCCTAATATGGTGTTTCCTGATGCATTTCTGATGCGTTTCTTTTATTTCATTATTATTGGCTAAAATCATGCTGTCTACTTTCTCCAAGAACTCCACAACCTGTGTGCGGTCCTGGACGTCTTTATTGTTAAAGACATGATATCTCTGTCCACATCGTCTAATCAGGTCTTTGAGGGGCTCGTTAGCGCTTCTGAGGTACTCTTTAATCATGCAGCTCAGGTCATCACCATGTGTAAAGAGGATCATGGTGTGTTTATCTGCTTCTTCTCCAAAAAGTGCTCTGATCTTCTCCACTGAGAGACGTTCCTCCTCGGTGAAGGGGCCGAGTGAGATCACCAGGATGATGGCGTGTGGTCCTGGAGCCATCATGTTAATGCACTTACTGATCTCCTGTTTCAGCGCTTTCTCAGAAAGTTCAGTATCAAACAGTCCAGGAGTGTCCACCAGCACCAGCTCCCTCCCAGCTACATCTCCAGTCTCCTTCCAGCACACTTTAGTTATGGATGATCCACTCTTTGCGGCTATGAAGACTTTCCTGCCCAGGATGGTGTTTCCTGAAGAACTTTTACCAGCTCCAGTTTTCCCCACCAGCACCATCCTCAGTGTGGACACTGGAGATAAAGAGAAGAATTCATCCTTTAAACTGTGACAGTAATCTGATCCAGAGATTTCATTTGATTCAATATTTTATTTTTGTTATTTTGTTTTCTCTGAACAATTGCCATGTAAAAGTCAGTTTTTAAATTGTAATTATTTTATTGAAAAAATAAGAGTTCTATTATTTTATATACCTTTATCAGCCCTGTGGAAAAAGTAATTGCCCCTAAACACAATAACTGCTTGTACCACATTTCACCTGTATTTATCTAAGGTCAACATCTCTTCTTTGGATCGTGGTTTTGTGATAACTCTCATGTTCTTGAGCTTCAGATCACCAGCTGATAACAGACATTCTTCAGGATTTTCTTCTAGAGAGCAGAATTTATTGTTCTACAGATTATAGTCCCCCAGGCCCTGACCTGTCACACCATCCTCAGACCATTATACACTGTAAACCCAGATTTTGTGTCAATGAAACATGGTCATTACTTATTCTTTGTCATTTTTTTAAAAAAATGTTGTCACTACTAATTCAAATTAGTTGTTTGCACTATTCAGATGAAATATTGTTAAGCAGAGACAACTTGGTATGTTACATTTCTGTAAGGGAGGGGCAGGGCAGGGAAGGGGAGAGGCGGGGCCTGAAACAGGACGTGACAATGCGCTGTCTGGTCCTCGGCGTGCAAACGGTGGATTTTTGAAAGCACTTTGAAACGGTGAGTGTAAATAGTCTAATATATAGAAATCTTTCTGACAATAAATGATTACCCTAAAACCGAACTGTTAGTTAAATGTTTATAAGTTAACTTAGTGTAAATGTGACGATCGATGCTAGTTTTCTTTCCTCATTTTCTGTCCGTTCACAGTAACATGAGCTATTTCTGTCAGGTCACATTTAATAACGTTAGCCAGGGTTATATGTTCCCAGTTACAACGTTTGTATTTCGCTGACATAAGTTTTTTTTTTCCTTGATTCATATAAGCATGTATGCATGTACACGTGCTTGTCGCTAATGCTAGCTAATGTCTCTGGTGTCTCTTGAATAACCGTTCAAAACGTGTTTCTTAAAGTTTCTTTTGAAACTTTTATTATATTTTGTTTGTTTGTAGTATCAACTTGTTAAAAAAATGTAGTCATTAGCAGATGTTCATTAATGTTTTACATTGAAAGTGATTTGCTAATCTAAACGTTTTCTTATGCTCTGTTTTCACAGGTTCTTTTGAAGATGCAGTGGAAGTTTTGTGAATTTATATGTGACAAACGATGTTACCTATTAAAACATTATAGTTAATTACCATCAGGGCTAAGCTAGCTTCAGAAGCCATGCCTGTTTTTTGTTCTCAACATGCACAGAGTGAATCTTTGAACAGATTCTTGTTCCGATTGTCCAGTCAGTGCAGTAAGTGCTCTTAACATTTACCAGTGTTCGGCGCTTATAGTGTACTGTACTGTATGTTAAAACTGCATGTTGTTGCTCTATTGATATCATAACCTCAAAACCTGTCACCAGTGTGTGCAGGAGTGCGTGCATGTGCTCTTTTCCCTTTATTTTATCCAGTTTAATGCTTTATTGTTGAATTATGTATTTATCTCTAAACACTGTATTGTTAACATTGTGAACTTGAGTATATTGCAGTCTTACCTGTTTTTTGTCAACAATAAAAAAATGAAATGGTGTTATTGTTTAATTTCTTATTAAATTAATATATAAAATCTCATTTAAGTAGTATAATTTAAATTATAAGACATTAATAGTTATTTTATAAAACATATGCTCAAAAACATTAGTAATGTGAACTAATGAATTTCAGTAAAGACTATGGTCAAAGTTTGCGACATCGTGTGCCCAGATAAAAGGCAAGAATCAATGTGATCAATGTGCACAGTAAATCAGAGTGTAGCAAACTGAGTTTGAATATATGTTTTCTTTATGCACTTTTTCTACTCCAAGGCATGAACTGTTAATAGTCGAAAAGTTGGATTTTCATCAAATGAAATGATTATTTTTGGTTGTTTTGTTGTTGGTTTTAAAAAAGATCCACTTCAAAAAGGAACTTAAAATGATCCAGTGAGAGGAATCATTTATTTTAATTATTTAAATAAGAAACGAACACCACTGATGTGTCTTTTATTTCAAATTTAATTTCTTATGTGTTTGTAATATCAAGCTCTGGTTGTTCCAAATCCTGTGTTCAAGCGAAACTAAAGTTTGTTTCCATATGAAAAAGGTTGAACATTACAAATCAGTTGTAGTTCATTTTTCAATAAATATTCAGTTTGGCCCGTGACTTTATCTCATTTTTATATTTTGGCCCACTGTGAATTTGAGTTTGACATCCCTCTGCTATAGAGTACAAAGAATCTTGTGATAATGATATATCCCTATCAGAAATTCTTCAGGCTATTAAGAGTGTAAAAGATAATAAAGTCCTGGCTGTGATGGTTTAACATCTGAGTTATATAAGATGTTTGTTGACGTTTCTCCTTTCTTACTAAAAGTATATGAAAAAAGTCTTGATTTAGAAGTACTTCCACCTACAATAACACAAGGAGTCATCACCTTAATATCCAAACCCAATAAAGATAAAGAATGTCTAGGACATTGGAGACCAATTACCATCTTAAATAACGATTACAAAATTTTAGCCCTGATTTTAGCCAAATGAATTAAGGATGTCCTTAACTGTGTTATTGATGAATCACAATCAGGTTTTATGGAGAAACGTCACATTACAAATAATAAGATTAGTCCTAGATATCTTACAGATTACGAAGATCTCATCCTTAATGACAGTTACATGCTTTTCTTAGACTTCTACAAAGCCTTTGATTCACTCGAGCACAACTTCATATTTCAAGCTCTTACCAAATTTGTTTTTGGAGATTTATTTTGTAAAGCCATCAGGACTTTGTGTAGAAATAATAATAGTGTAATTAAATTACAATTCAGAACCTCACCTAGATTTAAGTTGTCACACGGCGTAAGACTGTCCTATATCTCCATATTTATTTTTGCTTGCCTCTCAATTTTTAGCTCTGCATATTTCCAGTAGTAATTTACCAGGTATTACGATTGACAATAGACACATTATTATTAACCAGCTGGCTGATGACACTTTATTTTTAAATGATGCCTCTCAAATTCCTTTAACTTTAAAATTGATTGATTTCTTTTCCAGTGCTTCAGACTCTTTTTAAATATTAACACATGTGAGTTGATGTCTGTTAAAAACTATAATACTCCCTCCTTATGCAATATTAATGTGAGAGATCAAGTTACATACTTAGGAATTGTAATTAATAAAGAACAAACAATAAGATGTAAACTCAATTTCAATCCCGTAATAATGAAAACCCAAAAGAAAATAAATTCTTGGTTACAGAGAGACTTAAAGAAAGAATCTTACTCCCTAAAGCCGAAGGATTGTCAAGACTAACGTACTGTATGCAGCTCTTTCCTTAGAGGTGAATAGAACATTAAAAAGGTTGATAGCATGTGAAATAATTTTGTTTGAAAAATAAAACCCACTTATTAGAAAATCAGTCATGATGAATCCACTAAAAAAATTGGGGTTGGATTTTTTAGATTTTACTACATTAAAAAATTCAATTCAATTCAATTGAACTTTATTTGTATGGCGCTTTTTACAGTTGACATTGTCTCAAAGCAGCTTTACAGAACATAAACATAGAACAGAAGGTAAACATAAGGAGAAATATAAATAATTACTATAATAAAAATTCAAGATATATATAGTTCACAGTGTGTATGTATGTATGTATGTATGTATGTATGTATGTATGTATGTGTGTGTATGTATGTATGTATGTGTGTGTATGTATTATCCCCAATGAATAAGTCTGAGGTGACTCAGGTGACTGTGGGGAGGAAAAAATCCCTTAGATGGTAAAGGAAGAAACCTTGAGAGGAACCAGACTCAAAGGGGAACCTCATCCTCATCTGGGTGACACTGGGGGTGTGATTATAAATATACAGTCTGATAAATGTTGTGTTGGTGTAAAAGATCACATGGAGTTCACATCTCCTCTTAGTATCACAGAGTCTAACTGGAGCTGGTAGATCTCTAGATATCTCAGGATTCTTACAGAGTTGCCCTCATCTCATTGGAAGACCGACATCTTCATTGCACGGAAGACAATCACAGCTGGTAGATGTGCCTCGGGATGGGTAGAAAGAGAGAAGCAGTGGAGAGGAATTAACGTATCTGCTGTTCATAAACGTGCAAGTCTAATGTTATAGTGCACAATATTATGGGACGTATTATGTGTACGTCTGACTAAAGAGATGAGTTTTTAATCTACATTTAAACTGGGAAAGTGTGTCTGAGCCCCGAACACTATCAGGAAGACTATTCCAAAGTTTAGGAGCTAAATAAGAAAACGCTCTACCACCTTTAGTAGACTTAGATATTCTGGGAACTACCAGGAGTCCTGAGTTTTGTGATCTCAGAGAGCGTGAAGGATTGTAACGTGTTAGAAGACTAGTTATATACATGGGAGCTAAACCATTAAGAGCCTTGTACGTAAGTAGCAGCAGTTTGTAATCAATTCTAAACTTAACAGGTAGCCAGTGTAGAGATGATAAAATTGGGGTTATATGGTCATACTTTCTTGTCCTAGTGAGAACTCTGGCAGCTGCATTTTGGACTAACTGTAGCCTATTTATTAAAGATGCAGGACAACCACCTAGTAATGCATTACAATAGTCCAGTCTAGAGGTCATGAAAGCATGAACTAGCTTCTCAGCATCAGATACAGACAGGATGTTTCTCAGCTTGGCAATATTTCTAAGGTGAAGAAGGCTGTGTTTGTAATATGGTGATATGATTTTAAAGACAAGTTACTGTCTAATAAACACCAGGTCTTTTACTGTCGAGCTACTAGTAACAGTACATCACTCTAAATCAGTGGTATCAAACTCAAAGTCACAGTGGGCCAAAATATAAAACCGAGATAAAGTCACGGGCCAAACTGAATATTTATTGAAAAATGAACTGCAACTGATTTGTAATGTTCAACCTTTTTCATATGGAAACAAACTTTAGTTTTGCTTGAACACAGGATTTTAACAGCTTGATATTACAAACACATAAGAAATTAAATTTGAAATAAAAGACACATCAGTGGTGTTCATTTCTTATTTAAATAAATAAAGTAAATGATGTCTCTCACTGACAGCTGGGCAGTATCAGACGTGTCGCTGCTCTCATCTACAGCAAGGGAGTATGCAATAAAATCTTTTCCCTTTTTTATTAGTTGTTCATGTAGATTGGTGGAAAGCTCACATGCACGCGCAGCCACGGTGTTCCTGCTCAGGCTCACATTTAAAAATTCTTGCCTTTTATCTGGGCACACGATGTCGCAAACTTTGACCATACAGTTTTTGATAAACTCTCCCTCATTAAAGGGCCAGGCAGATTTTGCAATCTCTGCTGCCACAATAACGCTTGCCTTTACAGCAGCTTCACTTTTTGATTTTGCTTTCATAAACATAGTCTGCCGGGAAACCAGACTTTTTTTCATCTCCTCCACCTTCTGGAGCTTCTGCTTTACATCCAGGTCCTTATACTTCTCATAATGTTTCATTTCATAGTGACTTCTTATGTTATATTCATTCGTTACAGACACGTTAGCTCCATTAGCACACAAGACAAACAGGTCACACCCCTGCTCTAAATGGAAGTTAAATTGTGAGAGTTTCTGTGTACTGGTTTTTGGACCTATAATAGTATTTCTGTCTTATCAGAGTTTAATAACAGTAAACTGCAGCTCATCTGATCTTTTATCTCTCTATGGCACTGAGTTAATTTGGACAATTTAGCTGTTTCATCTGGTTTTGATGAGATATATAACTGTTTGTCATCAGCATAACAATGGAAACTAATCCCATGTCTTCTAATAATGTTCCCTAATGGAAGCATGTACAGTATATCAAAAAAAGCAGAGGTCATAGAACTGATCCTTGAGGGACACCATATCCTTTGGTCGATGCTCTGTTCAGTTTTCTGCTGCATATGATTGGAATCACCTGCAGCAGTCTCTTAAGCTTAGTTCATTTATATCACTTTCTTCCTTTAAATATTCAATTCAGTCACTAACTCACGATCACTGTACTTGTTTTTAATTTTTTGTTTTTACATGTCATTGTTTATAGCTGTGTTTGTGTATTGTATTTGTTTGTTTTTTTTGCCTCTTTGTCAGGTCGTCATTGTAAATGAGAACTGGTTCTCAATTGACTCACCTGGTTAAATAAAGAAATAATAATAAACCAAAATTAACTGGCAATAAACTAGAGGATTCACCATTTAATTCTACAAAATGGTAACTTAAAGCCTGTCCATGAATACCTGTGTAATTTTGTAA
The DNA here is from genome assembly GCF_030014155.1 of Tachysurus vachellii. NCBI lineage: Eukaryota > Metazoa > Chordata > Actinopteri > Siluriformes > Bagridae > Tachysurus > Tachysurus vachellii. The sequence goes on along the minus strand of NC_083462.1, from coordinate 614,983 downwards.
GCGATCTAGGAGAATGTTGTGATCTATAGTGTCGAATGTAGCACTAAGGTCAAGTAGAACTAATAGTGACATAAAGTCTTGGTCCGAAGCTAAGAACAAGTCATTTGTGACTTTAACAAGTGCAGTTTCTGTGCTATGGTGGGGTCTGAAACCTGACTGAAACTCTTCAAAGATATTGTTCTCCTGTAAGAAGGAGCTCAGTTGAAGAGACACAACATTTTCAAGTATTTTAGAAATAAACGAAAGATGTGAAATAGGTCTGTAATTTAATAGTTCATTAAATCTAAATTAGGTTTCTTAATGAGTGGCTTAATAACTGCCAACTTGAAGGATTTAGGGATGTAACTTAAAGATAACGAGGAGTTAATAATATTAAGAAGAGTCTCACCAGCTTTATATAACACTTCTTTCAGAAATTTAGTTGGAATGGGGTCTAATGAACAAGTTGTTCGTTTAGCTGAAGTAATAAGTTTATCTAACTCTTCCTGTCCTGTACTTGTAAAGCACTGTAGTTGTGAGAGTAGAGCTTTAGGTGAGACTGGGTCACAAGAAGCTCTCACATGTTGAGCATCACCTATTTTGTTCCTGATACTTTCGATTTTATCAGTGAAGAATCTCATAAAATCCTCACTACTGAACTGTGATGGAATAATAGTGTGTTCAGATTTCTGGTGTTTTGTTAATCTAGTCACTGTGTTAAATAAAAACCTGGGATTGTTCTGGTTATTTCCTATGAGTTTGCTCAGGTGCTCAGAGCCCTAACAGCTTTTAGAACCTGTCTATAGCTGGACATACTGTCCTTATACGCGATTCTAAAGACTAGTTTAGTTTTTCTCCACTTTCGCTCGAGGTTACAGGTTGTTTCTCTCTTGAGGGTGTGAGTATGACTATTATACCACGGTGCAGGTGTTTTGTCTCTAACCTTCTTTATTCGGATGGGACAACAGTGTCTAATGTACTAGTGAATATAGCACCTATGCTGTTAGTCATTATGTCTAGATGGTTTGTGTTTAAGGGTACAGTAAGAAGTCCAGACAGATCAGGCAGGTTATTTGTGAATCTGTCTTTAGTGGTCAGAATAATAGTTCTACTGAGTCGATAACGTGGTGAGACACAGTTAGTCTGTTCTACAGGTAGTGCGTACAGTATGAGGTAATGGTCTGTGATGTCATCACTTTGAGGTATGATATCTATGTCACTGATATAGATATCATACCCCCAGGGGCCTATACACAGTCACTAGAGCAAGAGACATCAGGGATTATTTTGTGTGCATGTGCGAGAGTGTAAGACTAAGGACAAGCACTTCAAAGGAATTAAATCTATACTGTGTTCTCTGAGTAACAGTAAGGAAATCAGTTAACACCACCTCCACCACCAGTCTGACGAGGCTCATGCTTATAGATATATCCTGATGGTGTAGAGACTCATTTAGACCGATGTAGTCATTTGGTTTAATCCAAGTTTCAGTAAGGCAGAGTGCAGTAAGTTTTCTGAAATGATTTCATTTACAGTAAGTGCTTTGGGTGATTTAATTTTCAGAAGCCCAAACTTTAGGAACTGTTTTTGTTTCTTTGGTATTTTTCTGGTCTAATTATGGTAAGATTATTTCGAGAACTTCTCACGCATTTACTTTTTGATCTCACTAATCGGGGAACAGACATAGTTTCTATAGGATGAGCTATGTGTGCATTTGTGTCAATGTGGTGAGGTGAAGGATGGCTCTCCACCTCTGCTGGGTTGCAGGCCGTCAGCACGGAACAGCCTAGGATGCTCCCAGAAAACATTCCAGTTATCAATAAAGAGTAAATTCTGAGTCTGACACCATGACTGTAACCATCCATTTAAAGCAAAAAGTCTACTGAACCTTTCGATTCCTCGCTGGTACGTGGGAAGCGGTCCGGACACGATGATCCTCGCCGTGGGTGCTGTGCTTCCAACCGTCTCCACCAGGGTGTTGGGTGACCGACTGGGGAGCTTTCAGTGCGGCTTTTCGCTCCCGCAGCTCAGCCTGCTTCACCTGTATGTCACGGATCTGCTTCTCCACAGCCTCCAGCTCCAGTTCCACCGAGTGCAGCTTGAACGTGTCCTCACCTGCACTCAAAGGCAGACACACAACCGACATGATATAGAGCAAGTACAACAGAAATAATTGGTGTGAAACTGTGTACTAGCGGTAACCGGGCTAACAAGCTAGTGGTGCTATCCGGCTAGAAGCGGACGCTGGGAAAACAAATAAGTAAATATATCAAAAAGTATTTCATCCTTTGTAAAAAGTAAGGAGTTGAAGTATAAACTCAAGATAACTCAAAATTGAATTAAAATACTCAGCCAAGCCGTGGCATGCATGAAGTCCTGAAAGATGGACGGTGCGTTGTCCAAGCCATACAGCATCACCAAATATTCCCAGTGGCCGGTCGGGGTCACAAAAGCTGTTTTCCATTCGTTTCCTTTTCGGATACGTATCAGATTGTATGCACTGTGTAGATCAAGCTTGGTGAAGATTTTTGCACCTCGGAGCTGTTCGAGCGCCGATAGGACGAGGGGAAGAGGATAATGAAACTTCTTGGTGATTTGGTTCAGCCATCTGTAGTTGATGCAGGGTCGCAAACCACCATCCTTCTTTGAGACAAAGAAAAAGGGAGATGCAGCAGGAGAAGTTGACGGTCGTATATATCCTTGGTCCAGCGCTTCTTTGATGTACTTATTCATGGCCTCTTGCTCGGGGATGGTTAGGGAATAGATCTTTCCTCTAGGCACTGCTTCACCCGGAAGGAAATCAATCGCACAGTCCCAAGGCCGGTGAGGTTTTAACTTCGAAGCTCTCTTGGGACAAATGTCATCCTTGAAGGCTGTGTATTCTGGAGGGATAGATACAGACACATTATTCTTAGGGCTTTCAATAGAAGTGCTGCATACCTTCATTGACACTGTAGGATGACACGGTTTGGGCAATTTTAGAAAACAATGTGGAAAACAGTGGTTGCTCACTTTTACTTCACCAGTGTCCCAAGAGAGCTCCAGATGGTTTTGAATCAGCCAGGGTGGTCCTAGGATCACATCAGCAGTTGAATTCTCTATACCCAGAAGCTTGATGTTCTCCTTGGGAAAAAATCCCACTGTCAGCATGATTTCACTGGTACAATGTTGGTTGAGGGGTTTGCCTGTTAAAGAACTCTTAGTCTTTGGGATATGCGTTCCTTTGTGATGTTGAGCCGAGTGCAGAGCTGGGCAGAGATGAAGTTCCCGGCTGACCCAGAGTCGAGCAAAGCTGAGACTGGGGTGTAAATGTGTTTTACGGGTTGAACTGTACTCACCAATGCTCTTGGAGGACAGATGGGGCATTCTCGCATGCCCATTGCTCGCACAGTACAGACACAGACCCTGGGTCAGCCATCAAAGACGCTCTGACAGTAAGATCCTGGTTGAATCGAGCTGCTTGGGTTCTGGTCCTGGAGAGTGCAGTTCTGGCAGGCAGAGCTGTGTGGGAGTATTTAAATTACAGGATAACATTCGATTTTCCGTTTGAATGGCTCACTGAATGAAATTCTCCAACCCAATGGTGTCATCGAAGGCTGATAACTGCAGACGACGTTCAGGTTTTAAACCATTAGGGTAGGTTGTCATCAGTGTTCGCTCATCCCAACCACTAGCAGCCGCTAGCATGCGGAGTTTGCATGTTCTCCCCGTGCATCAGGGGTTTCCTCCGGGTACTCCGGTTTCCTCCCCCGGTCCAAAGACATGCATGGTAGGTTGATTGGCATCTCTGGAAAATTGTCCGTAGTGTGTGATTGTGTGAGTGAATGAGAGTGTGTGTGTGTGTCCTGTGATGGGTTGGCACTCTGTCCAGGGTGTATCCTGCCTTGATGGCCGATGACGCCTGAGATTGGCACAGGCTCCCCGTGACCCAAGGTAGTTTGGATAAGCAATAGAAAATGACTGAGAGTGAGTTGTATCTCCAGCAGGAATACCAAATAACTCTTGGAAATAGGCAGTGAATTCCTTAATGGAGTACAAAAGGATCCCTCTTGATGCCAGATCGATTTGGCCCAACGGAGCGCCTTTCCAGTGAGTAGTGATATTATGAATGAAATCTTGCTGCTATCTGTAGGGAAATGGTTGCATTTCAAAGATTAGCGAGCATTGAAGGAGAAATCCCTTACATTCTTCCGCAACTTCAGAGTATGGTGCTGGATTGGCCATGGGAACTGTGACGACGGTAGCACTGCTCGTTGCTGTGACCTGTGTGTGCGGCAGTAGTCCCCGTGCTTGTAGCCCCGGCGTTTGTAGCAACTCTTGTCTCAGCATGTTGACCAGTCCTGGGTATGTATCCGAGTCCTGGTAAGACATAATATTTTGTCGGTCTGCTCTTCTGTCAGGGACAGAAGACGACGGAGGCAGAGATAATGTAAAATTACTGTTTATTAAAAAGCAGAAGTGAATGAAGTAAGTGAGGGTGGAGAAGTCCAGGTGAAGCTCCAACACACACATGCCGCATCATAGGTTGCAAGCCAACAATATCTAGATCCTTTGGTGTACGACGAACTCGGGAAACTAGCATTTACGAGACCGGACAATGTGTGTGTGTTAGAGAGAGTCTTGTATGTGGTGAGGTAATGAGGGGTGCCAGGTGACGGCGATTAGGACTCAGGTGATGAGGATCTAGTTTGCTGTGTGAGGGGAGAACCTGGCAAATCCGTGACAGTACATACTGTATATGGATATTTTGGTACTATGATTTTCAAAACAGATTCACTTGAAAGATTCACTCTTAATCAAGGTTTAGTTTTAGTCTTACTTTGTCAAATTCAGCTTTTGTCAAGAATAAATTGTCAAATTGATTAAAGTAGCATTGTAGATCATGCCAGCTGGCTGGATCAAACCTCACTTCGCATTTTCTCTTTTTTATCAGATGCGTAGTCTCCGGGAACCGATGTTCCAACATTCTTAGGCCTCGTGCGGACGTTCCATGATACTCGTCATAGGAAATAATCTCAATACAGTTGTCTAAAAAAACATATTTTATCTTAGTAATATGTGATAAAACAGTCAACTGAAAACAAATCTAAGAGTCAGAATGAAATTCCCCTGGAGGGCCGTGTTTGATATGTTTTCCTAGACAATTGTGTCAGATAGTCTGGTCTTGTTCTGTAATAAATGTATTTAAATCAGACTTTATTATATTATCAAACTTATAGATATAAGTCACTCTTCTAAATATTTCATATTGAAAATCTCATATATGGTAATATCAAACTTATGAAATTATTACGATGAAAAGGCCATGATCTCTTAATATTTAGAAGGAGATCGTAGAAGTTCTGTTCCATTGATGGCTTTCTCCGCGGGGTGGAATAATCATGATTTGATTACCACCCAGTCTGAGGGGAGGGGTAACCCTATTACCCCGTATCAAACAAAGATGGGTTTTAATTACTTGTCTCCTATCACCTACAATACTGTTTCATCTGAGGGTCATAAACCCCCTTTTAAAAAAAAATACTTGTCTTCTACCTCTTGGATCAAACACATGGTTTTAATTACTTGTCACCTATCTACTTACCATATGATGCACACCCATGACACTCTGTACCTGTAGAATCTGTTGCACCTTATAATTTTTTCATATATAATATATTTATGTATATTCACATACACATACACACACACACACACACACACACACACACACACACACACACACACACACACACATATATATATATATATATATATATATATATATATATATATATATATATTTATATATATATATATATATATATATATATATATATACACACTGCATACACAATGCAAGTACATATTGCATATAATGTGTTGTGCTACTGTAATTAGGGACAATAGTACACTGTGTGTACTGACTATATGTATGAGCATATTGCACATTTTCACATGTCAATTCATTATCTGTATACTTATTTCTGTAATTTCCGGAGTTCGCTAATAAGAATTTCACTCACCAATGCACACGTGCTGTGGTGATGTGACAATAAAAGTGACTTGACTTGACTTGACTACTTGAAGCAGATACAATGGGCCTAATCAATATGAAAGAAGGGCAGTCGGAGGGAAAGGGGGCTCCTTGGAGTCAACACAAATAATCCAGATCAGTAAGCAATATATCAATACAATCATTAACTTTATTATTATGAACTTTTAACCTAAACCTAACATCATAAAATCATGACATAAATCTGTCAGATCAAAGGTCTGACCTTTGACCTATTCCTATCAGTAAACATTATATAATTACATTCATAAACTTTATTATTTATAATTTTATTGTTTTATCATTTTATGGTTTTATTGTTTTATTGTGGTCTTAAAACTGTCAAAAAATAATGTGATGGAATATGACCTCTATACAGTATCTCACTAATGAGTCTCTTCTTTTGCAGTGTCTGAGCTGAGGTTCATTCTTTTGGGGAAAAGTGTCTCAGACACCAGCAGTGTGGGAAACCTCCTCCTGGGCAGATCTGTGTTGGAGACTAAAGATCCTCTACATTCAGTACTTCAGTGTGAGAGAGTCAGAGGACATGTGAAGGGAAGATACATCACCATCATCAACGCACCTCATCTGTTTGACCAAACCTTCTCACATCATCAGCTCACACTGTGTATTAAAGAGTGTGTGTCTCTATCGGCTCCTGGACCTCATGTCATAATGCTCATTGTAGAGCCAGAAAGTTTCAGTGAAACAGACAAAAGACGAGCTGATTATATTCTCTCATCTCTGTCTGAGGAGGCCTATAAATACACCATGGTGATAACTACAAAGAACATAGAAATCAGCAGCAGTGTTAGTTTGGTAGAGGACAATGTCATACAGAAGGTCATTGCTGAATGTAATTACAGACATTTAAACTTCAGTGGATGCACCCAGGCCAATCTTGTGGAGAAGATGGAAGAGATGGTCAAGGAGAATAAAGGAAGACTTTTCTGTGAGATTTATGAAGATGCTGAGACTGCAATAGGCAACAAAATGTACAATGTACAGCCAGAAACGGAAGAAACTGGAAAAATAGAACAGTATGCTCTCATGGAACAAGAGCATGAAGAACCAGACAAAATGGAAAAATATGTTCAGATGGATGAAGAAGAACATCATTCTGCTTTGACTACCAAAGGTAATAAATGTAAAAATTTTGTAAGAACTTTTATCACAGTGGTAGACCCTCTTTTGTTTCAATATGCAAATCAATCTAAGGTGGCATACTACATTTTAGTTACAGGACTTGTGTGCTCAGTAACTAGGGTAGGAATTGTTTTGAAATATAAAAATTGATTTATTTTTAGTTTACTACGTCATAGACTGTAACGATTGCTTGGGAGCAGGTGGTATTAAATTCATAACCCCTTTTTTTGCACACTTGGCAAACAGATTTACATTTTGGTGAATCAGAGTTGATAAGACATGGCAAAAATCACCAAACACAGAAAAGACAAAAGACTATGCAGTCCACAATGCAAGCAATTAAAGAGTATAAACTAACAATACTTTGTGCAGATGTTGGTATAAAAGCCATGGTTGAGCATGGTATAAAAAGCACATAAATTATAAGCCAGAAGTGCTAAAAACATGGGGATGGGCTCCCTCTGGTGAATGGGAGAAGGGTTCTTTAGGAAACTCCCTCCTTGGAACACCGCTCAGTGTTATTCTTCTATTACATGGTCTCCTGCTTGGTCTGGGTGCTGGGCAATTAGTCTGAGCTCTGTGGAACTCTCCTGTGAGCAAGTCATAGAGGATGTCATTGGCTTTGGTCCAATACCTCTTCTCTGGGCCATAACCCTCCCATTCTACAAGATATTGAATGTTACCTCTTGGTCTTTGAGAGTCCATGATGTGTATGCAATGTAAGTCAGGGCTCTATCGACCTCTATTGGAGGTAGGGGGTCAGTGTTGGTGTGGTCAGTAGTGGTGAGGCCACGTGCCTGTTTGAGATCTGTTGGTCAGGTGGCAGTTGAAGATGGTAGGTGACTTGATATGGTCGGAGAGGACGCCTTTGGTGTCAAGCATCTCTTTGAAGGCGTGCATGGGTCCTCTGCCACACTTCACAACTGTGTCAGATCCATTCATCCCCAGACCATCAGAAGACGGATATTGGTAACTGTGATGGTGTGCACCTTGCTACTGTCAATTTACACCCCCTGTTAGCTGATGATTACCAAGAAGGTAATAGTGTCCTGATGGAACTCACATTTCTTTGTTTCGGCTAGTCCATAGTGTTTCCTCATGAGGCAAGAACAATCATTTGATTATGTGTGATACAGAAAATCATATAAGCTTTTACATCTCATTAGAAACAGTGGTCATAAAACATGGTTTAAGGTTTATCACTCTTTCACTATTTCTCACAAATATGTCAAAGGAATACAAATCTTACAACTTAGATTATACCTTGTAATGTAACATGCCTTGTAACATTTAACATTTAAGCATACAATTTACTAGCACTGTTTTTAACTTTATTTATTATTATTAAATAATTATTTGTTAACTAAATTTATTTGTGTTTTTTGTTGTTTTTTAGTTTGTCTGACTGTAGATGCCACACATTTCAAAATTGTGCTGCTTGGCAGAGAAAAGGAAGTAAAGGCCTCAATATCTAAACGATTAAGAGGTAAAAACACTTCACCAGACCAGACAGAGTCCAGCTCAGTGTGTGTAAAGCAGGAAAAAGTGAGTGGACACCTGATCACGCTGGTGGAGCTGCCTGCTCTCTACAACACTACACTCTCAGAACAGGAAGTGATGCGTCAGACGTTCCAATGTGTCTCTGCCTGTAATCCTGGAGTTGATGCTTTCTTCATCATTGTTCCTAAAGGTCTTCTCACTGATGAAGTTAAAGCAGAAATAGAGATGTTTCAGAGGATCTTCAGCTCCAGAGTTTATGACCACACCGTATTCATCATCACCCAGAAGTCACCAAATAAAGACTTAGATAAAGAGCTTCAGGCTGTGATAAAGACATTTGGAGGACGATATATTTTATACAGCAGGAAAATAAATGCAGTAAATCTGTTCCCACATGTTAAAGACCTTCTTACAAAAAACAACAATCGTCAGTATACGATGACCATGTACGCTGAGGCCCAGGTTGAAGCACAGCTGACATACAAACGTACAATTCACTATCTGGAAAAACAAATGACTGAACTCAAGAGAAACAGACGTCAAACACAAGGTAACATGTTTACTGATTTAAAATAAGAGTTTTTCGGTCTGATTGCTATTTTAAGTAGAAAAAACATTGTTATTTGAAGTTTATCATCACTAAAAAGTTTATACCCTAATAGCATTTTGTTCCATCATACATCTGACCATTAGCATATCTGCTATAATTACATTTGTTGGTTAACTCTTTACATGATTCTGGAGCCGTCAGATTAGAACTATGATATTATTTTATAATATAACTCTATTATGTGTAGTCACATATGAGTCAGTACTCAGTGATTCTTTTTATTTGTACAGATTTATCAAAAAGCTCTGACACACTCAGAATAGTTCTGTTGGGGAAGACTGGAGTTGGGAAGAGCGCAACAGGAAACACCATCCTGGGGAAAGATGTATTTAAAGAAGACTTGTCTGATGAATCAGTAACCAGTGTGTGTCAGAAAGAGACAGCAACAGTCTGTGGGAGACAGATTACTGTGATCGACACTCCAGGTCTGTTCGACACTAATATTGATAATGAAGAGATCAGGAAAGAGATTGTTAAATGTATCTCAATGGTATCACCTGGTCCTCATGTGTTCCTGCTGATACTGAAAATAGGACAACGCTTTACACCAGAGGAGAGAAAGACAGTGGAAATCATTGAGAAGACTTTTGGTGAGAAATCTAACATGTACACGATCGTGCTCTTTACTGGAGGTGACTTGCTAAAACAAAAAAAAAGACAATTGAACATTATGTGGAAAAAGCTGGGGTTCATTTAAGGACACTTCTGTCTGAATGTGGGGACAGATATCATGCTTTTGACAACAATGAAACAAACAGCAACGACCAGGTCCTGATTCTCCTGGATAAGATTGATGACATGGTGGCAGTGAATGGAGGAAGCTACTACACCAATGAGATGTTCCAGCAGGTCGAAATGCAGAAGCAAGTAGAACTACAAGGGAAGATATTGAAGGAAATGGAGGAGCAGATGAAGAGAGAGAGAGAAGAACTGGAAGAAAAACACAAACAAGAGACAGAAAGACTGAACTGTATAATACAAGCAGAAAAACAATACCATCAAGGGACATTGGCAATGCTGAAGAAAAGGGAAAGTGATCTAGAAGACAGAAATGTGGAGCTGATTAAAACAAAAGAAGCTCTTTATCAAGCAAAACAGAGAATACAAGATAAAGAGGAGAACAATAAGATGAATATGGAATTGTGCAAGAAGAAAGAAACCGATCTTGAAGACAAATTAAATACCAAAACTGAGGAGCTGCAGAAAATGAAAGAAACTCTTGATCAAGAAAAACAGAAAACTACAGCAGTCTCAGACCAGCTTCACCGCCATATAGAAGAAAGTAAAATAAAGGATCAACGTGAACAAATGATAAAAGCAGAGGAGGAGAAACAGCGAAGAGCTTTAGAGGAAATAAATAATCAGCTCAATGTCAGACTGCATGAAGAAGAAAAGATGAGAAGGGAAGCAAAACAGAGAATACAAGATACAGAGCAGAACTATAAGTTAAATATGGAATGGTGGAAGAAGAAAGAAACCGATCTTGAAGACAAATTATATACCAAAACTGAGGAGTTGCAGAAAATGAAAGAAAATCTTGATCAAGAAAGACAGAAATTAAAGAATACAGAACACACGTATAAGATGAATATGGAATTGTGCAAGAAGAAAGAAACCGATCTTGAAGACAAATTAAATACCAAAACTGAGGAGCTGCAAAAAATGAAAGAAACTCTTGATCAAGAAAGACAGAAAACTACAGCAGTCTCAGACCAGCTTCACCGCCATATAGAAGAAAGTAAAATAAAGGATCAACATGAACAAATGATAAAAGCAGAGGAGGAGAAACAGCGAAGAGCTTTAGAGGAAATAATTAATCCGCTCAATGTCAAACTGCATGAAGAAGAAAAGATGAGAAAGGAAGCACAAAATTCATATAACACAATTATGAAAGAAAGCACACACCTCAGGTGGCAGAAAGACCAGACTGGTCAAGAAAGAATTGATGAAATTAAGGAAATGAAGAAGTGCTGCCCTGAAACAGTTCCAAAAAAGGTAAATCGATCACTTAACATTTCTCAACATCCATCAAAAATAGACACATTTATTTCTGTCTGGTGTTCAGAATCTGGTGCTAACTGGTTTACTGTGTGTCAATTAGAGACAAATAACATCTTTTTCAATTTCAGTTTAAAATCTGATCAATTTACGTTTTCTCTATGAAGTTAAAGTAGATAGAGTTTATACAGATCTGGTATAACATTATAACAATCTATCTATCTATCTATCTATCTATCTATCTATCTATCTATCTATCTATCTATCTATCGTCCTATCGTCCTATCGTCCTATCGTCCTATCGTATCTATCGTCTTGCCAGAGTATTCTGACCCCTGGCCAGTTCTCCCATATTACTGAATTACAAATGGTACATTGAAAATCCATGTGGTTTGATATTGTATTTAAAAACAGAAACTCTAAATCAATTCTTATAAAGTGACATTGGATTAAAATATTAATATTTTTAAGAAAAATTAAGTTTCTGATGGTTGTAATCATAAACACTAGTGTGAACATAGACAACAACATGCACAGGGAACTGTGTTTGTAGACACAAGCTATATAACTCCCCAGTTCATGGTCCCTCACAGACCTGAGAGATCTGCCAAAAGAGACATAGACAAGTTTTTAGATGGAAAGTTTATTCAGCATTATGAGCACATTTACAAAATTTACCATGCAAGTTATACAAAGTTGTCCATTTGTGCCAGTACATGGAGTGGACTATAAAAGGGCATCTAAGTCACATTACTCCAGGTACAAATCAAATAAAATAAAATCAAATGTTATTTGTCACATACACGTACACACAGGCATGGGCGTAAATTTCATTTAAATGTGTGTGTGTGTGGGGGGGGGGGGATAAATATAAAATTTCTCATGAGCAATTTTTGAAGGGGGACACAAATAATACAGTCTAATTGTACTTATGAAGACATGTCCCCACAGTGAAAAACTTTGCTTTTATCATTATTACTGTAGCATGGAGACTGCGTCATTATGGTTATTTTATAAAGTTTTTCTCAGGTTCAATGACAAAGCAGATTTTTCTTCAAAACTATTTATTGAATTGTTTGTGTTGTTTACAATTAAGCCATCAACATACAATAAAATATAAACATGACTGTTATTGTGAAAAATCTATATAAAATAAGTAATGTTTTGTAATAAAATCAATTATTAAATAATCACTTTACACTAACTGCTCTATGTATAAAACAACACAACGGCTTTGGCGTGTTAGTTACAGTGCAATATACAACAAGCTATTGTAAACAAGCTAACGTTAACTAGATAAGTAAGAGTTTAATCGCTAATATAGCAGATTCATGGAAAATTACATCGGTAATCAGCATTTTTGCCGCAACTAATTTATGAGTCTGCATCAACTACATTAAAGAGAATCGCTTTATTTAAAGTGAATAAAATCCCCTACTTAATGGAGTTTAAAATTAATTGAGCCATAGCCACACACCTGACTCATGTGTGCAGAGTAGGTGATGAACTGGGAAAGTAGGCAGTGGGTCAAAACACTGTGAGGAGGGGGGGGGACTCAACTGTTTATAAATGCAGTTTTGCGTTTTTTTTTTCTACTTACACAATTATTTAGGTATACATACATATATTTTTCACAATTGAGAGTGCAATATTTTTTTAATTTTTTTTACGCCCATGCACACAGGGTACGACATGCAGAGAAATACTTTTTGCATCTGTCTGGTATATAAGCATAAACAAAGGAATGCAATTTAGGATAAAAAAAATAAACCAAAACCAAAAGGAGATAGATAAATAAAAAAGTATAAATTAGGAAAAATAATGTATATACATAAATGTGTATGGTTTTTAAACATTGTCCTTAAAGTGTCCAGGTGAAGTATGGTGTGTAAATAGTGTATAAAGTGGCACTGTGCTGTGCAAGTCCAGAGTTAAAAAAAAGAAAAACAGTGTAGATGGAGGGAGAGGATTAGTACTAGATCCTGGGTCTTTCCTGATTTAGACTCTGAATGGCCTGCAGGAAGAAGCTTCTCCTCATTCTCTCTGTGTTTGCTATCATGGAGCGGAAGGGTTTCCCTGAACACAACAAAGAAAAGAGTCCATTGTTGGGATGCTGAGATCCTTTACAAGCTTCCTGGCTCTGGTCCGGTACCACATGCTGTAGATATCCTGCAGGTCAGGGAGCTCAGTGTGGATGGTATGTTCAGCTGCCTGCACCACCCACTGGAGGGCTTGCCTGTCCTGCATGGTGCTGTTCCCGAACCAGGAAGTGATGCTACCCGTCAGGATGCTCTCAATGGTGCAGGTGTAGAAAGTCTTAAGCACCTGAGAGGGTAGTTTGGAGTCCCTTAAGTGTCTCAGATGGTACAGAAACTGTCCACTCTCTCCACTGGGGTCCCGTTGATGTTTAGCGGTTGGTATGACCGCTCCTGCTTTGTGCTGAAGTCCACTATCAACTCCTTAGTCTTGCTGACATTCAGGAGAAGATTGTTCTTCTGCCCCATCCCTCCAGGTTTTTAGTCTTCTGTAGGTAATCCTCGTCGTTGTTGGAGATCAGGCCCACCACAACAGTGTCGTCAGCAAACTTGATGGTGGTGGAATTGGAAGTGGCCACACAGTCATATGTGTACAGTGAGTACAGCAGGGGGCTCAGAACACAACCCTGGGGAGCTCCAGTGCTGAAGGGGGAGGGTGGATGAGGTGTGTTTGCCCACCCGTACGGCTTGTGGTCTGTTTGTCAGGAAGTTGGAGATCCGTTGACACAGTGGCAGGTGTCCCAGGACCTCCAACTTAGAGGTGAGTGTGGACGGAATTATGGTGTTAAATGCTGAACTGTAGTCCATAAACAGCATTTTCGCATAATTCCCTTTTCTGCAGTCCAGGTGGCTCATCGTGGTGTGGAGAAGATGAGCATTGGCATCCTCAGTAGAATGGTTCTGGTGGTGCACAAACCTTTGTGGATCCAGTGTGTCTGGTAGTGATGCAGTGATGAAGTCTCTGACCAGTCTCTCGAAGCACTTCATTACTACTGAGGTCAGAGCTACAGGTAATCGTTGAGGCAGGCAGGCTGGGGTTTCTTTGGGACAGGAACAGTGGTGGACTGTTTGAAGCATGAGGGGACAATAGACTGTGCCAGTGAGAAGTTGAATATCTCCGTGAACACCGGTGATAGCTGGTCAGTGCTGGCTTTCAGAACCCGACTTGTGATGCCGTCTGGTCCTGCTGCCTTCCTGGTATTCACTCTCTTGAATGCCCTCCTCACGTCATGCTCCGAGATGGTGAACGTGTTTACCTCTCCAGCTCTCTCAGCGTGCATGCTGTTTGTGCCGCTAGCACTGCTAGCATGGTTAGCTGCAGCCTCGAATTGAGTGTAAAAGGTGTTTAGCTTGTCTGCCAGAGAAGTGTCTGCATTCCCCATTCTAGAAGCAGGTGTTCTATAGTCTGTGATGTTCCTTAGTACCTGCCACAGGCTCCTAGAGCCACCATGTTGGAACTGTGACTCTAGTTTCCTCCCTTCACCGCTCTGCGCACACTGTAAGACCCAGCCTTGTACTTGTCCATGTCCCCAGAGGCGAGCCCCGTGTTGTAGGCAGCAGAGCGGGATCTCAGAACAACGTTCCGGAGGAAACATTTGGAAACATTCTGATGGTGGTTTTCTGCACCGTATCATCCGCTAGTTTCCCGATGAATCCCAGAACCCCTTCCATAAACATGTTGACATCACCAGAGCTGCACCTGAACATGTCCCAGTCTGCATCATCTAGAGCAGTGGTCCCCAACCCCAGGCCACGGACCGGTACCGGTCCATGGATTAAATGGTACCGGTCCGCACAAGAAACATTAAATTATTTACTGTGGTGTATTTCTCTTGAGTTTGTGTGACTTTCCATGGATGAGAGGTTAACCGGGAGCTGAGAGACGTCACCTAAAGCCGCACCAATACCGCGCATGAGCAAAATATCGTGATATCGGGCGGTTTTAGGTGACGTCTGGAGCTGAGCGGCTGCAAGCGGCAGTGGCGTTGTAGCTTTGGTGGAGAGAAGGTGTGTATCGCTCTTCTCTCTGTTCACCTGTACTTTCTCATGTTTAACAGTACTTGGTGTACGTGTATATTGTGTTTGCTCAAATTTAACCCACAAATTAGCAAAAATGAGTACGAAACAGACGTCGTTGGAAAGTTTCCTTGGGAAAGGAACTTAAATCACTTAAATCCCTATTGCCATTTCCGACATCCTGTGTGAAGCAGGTTTTCCTGCAGTGACAGCAACCAAAACAAAACAACAGAATAAACTGGACATAAGCAACACACTTCGGGTGTCATTGTCTCTTATTACTCCCAGATGGAACCGTCTCGTTGCAAAGAAACAAGCTCAGGGTTCTCATTGATTTAGCGTTCTAGTGAGTTAAAATGTTAAATCACTTTATAGTCACAAGTTATTTAGTGTAACTGTATTTTATTTTGAATGCATGTTTAAATACAATTAAATTAAAATTATTAAATCAAAACAATCTAAAATATAAACAAACAATGTCCCCCCTCAGTGGGCCGCGGTAAAATGATCAAACGTTGACTGGTCCGTGGCGATAAAAAGGTTGGGGACCACTGATCTAGAGTGTTCTGCAGAGCGGCCACCGATTAGTCAGTCTGGAGCGCGACCCCCCTCTGATCTGGAGCTTCCTGCTTCAGCCTTTGTTTGTAAACAGGCATGAGGAAGATGGTGGTATGGTCCGATTTCCCAAATGGTGGACGTGATTGTGCCTTGTAGCTGTTCTTAAATGGTGTGTAGCAGTGGTCCAGTGTCCTTTCGCCCCTGGTGGGGCAGGTGATGTGCTACTGAAAGTTTGGTAGTGCGCATTTGAGGTTGGCACTGTTAAAGTCTCCCACCACAATGAGAGCAGCATCCCGATGCTGTGTTTTGTGTAGCGTTAGTGTCTCTTGTAAGTCCCATTCTTCAGTGTCCATGTCCGTTCGAGGTGGAATATAAACGGCACTAACTATGGCCGAGCTGAATTCCCGAGGTAGATAGAAGGCCTGACATTTGATGGTCACTAGTTCCAGATTTGGTGTGCCAGAGCAAGTAAGAGGAACCATGCTCGCACTGTCGCACCAGTGGTTGTTCACCATCAGACACACTCCACCTCCCCTTGACTTCACTGACTCCAGTGTTCTGTCCATGCGGTAAACCGAGAAAAACTTGGCCGGCTGGATGGCGTGGTCCGGTACAGCTGGGTTCAGCCATGTCTCGGTGAAGCAGAGAAAGTTGCAGTCCCGAATGTCTTTCTGGAACTTGACCCTTGCCCTGAGGTCATCGAGTTTGTTTTCCAGAGACTGGACGTTGGCTAACAGGATACTAGGTAAGGGAGCACGGTGTGCGCGTCCCCTCAGTCTGTTCCTGACGCCGCCTCGTTTCCCTCGCGGACGCCGGTGTGGGTCGTGTCCTTTGTTCCCCCTCAGGCTCTCGCACGGCCAGCATGGGTCAGAGTTTAAAAACGGCAAAGGGTGAGTGTGTTGTACACCAATAGATACGAGTGACTCTGTCATATCTAATGATGACCATCTTCTATAAATAAAACGGTATCTATATAAATAAATATATAAAATAAATATAAAAAGGCAAAATGTAACCGGAGCAGTCGCGACGGCAGCCGACCTCACCGGCGCCATCTTGCTTCTTTGTCTGCCGAAAACACTCTGTGTATGTGTGTAATGATTCTTTGTCCAATTTCTCTAAAAATAGGGAAAAATAACATGTATATTATAGAAGAATTGTATTAATCGAGTATATGAAAAATGAAGTATACCCAGCATTGATGTATAAATGTATTAGCTAGTGTGTCTGGTGTGGTGTGTGTGCACGGGAATGTGCCTGAGATGGTAAAGATGTATGATATATTGTAGCTTAGTGTGACCAATGTGTGTGCATTGAAATGTGAGAGTCCCCACCGTTCGTATATGTACACAAGAAACAGACATTGGGATGATGTGTAGAAACTATTGGGAGTGAAGACCTATAAAATGGAGGAAGACGGGTTAGAGAGGAAGTTATTGTATGATAATAAAAGCCTTATTCTTCTGGCAACAAAGCCCGAGACTCCTTTAGCAATATCAAAGAATAGGAATTATAATTACAAATCAGAAAGTGTAAACTCTCTTTGTGTTTGGGAGATCACAGATTTCTCTCAAGGGACTTATACCTCACATGCCTGGTTGTGGAGGACTTATACCTCACCTGTCTCATGTCTAACATGAGACAGGTGAACCCTCTTCCCAATTTGCATAACCTCCATGCTGAGCTGTCAAGGTCCTGGGGTAATCCATATTCAACCCGTTTGTTCTCCCTGGCCACCTCCAATTATCTAGCAATTGCGGTCTCATATGAATACGGGTATGTGGAGATGCCTGGTTATCGATCTCTCTCCTGTATCGGCTGCATGTAGGAAGCCTGCATTGCAAAAAGTTTCGTCTGTGAGTTATGTTCTCGTGGCTGTGGCTTGGATCCCACATCTGCTGAGGCAGTGCGCCGACTTAGATCATGTAGCTCACAGGTCAAGTGTAAGAATGAGGCAGAGAGATCCATTTGCAGAACAGCTTATTTAATAAATAACCTCATTGATTTTAGATAGGTAGACTGGAAGACTGTGGGCGCGTTAGTTCACCCCAGAGGTGGCAAAAGTACACACATCCTTTACTCAAATAGAAGTACAGATACTCATTTTTTAAAAGACTCCAGTAAAAGTTGAAGTAGTGACTACACTCTTTTACTCAAGTTAAAGTAAAGAAGTATTTGCTCTGACATGTACTTAAGTAAAAAGTCGCCGTTACTACTACCTGTTTAGTGTCATGCTGGTAACTGGACGTCATGTTTTATGTGTATATATATATGTGCTGAAGAATATTTGTGTTCATCAGCCACAAGAGTGTTACGAAAGGCAGGCACTGATGTAGTTGAGGTAGGGTGGAGTCAGCGTTCACATTCATCCCAAAGATGTTCAGTAGGGATGACATCAGAAAACAACCACATATAGCAGGAAATACTTTTGGAAATATAATGTATACCAAGTGTATCACCAAGGCCATATCCCAAACTGTAGGGAGATTCCAGCTCTGTCCTTGAAAACAACTCGAAATTATTGTGATGTTTTACAAATGACAAAATTAATGTGAGTTAACCTGTGCATTTTATTGAAATTAAAACAGGAAAATTTTGAGAAGAAAAATTATTAATTTATACTTTATACTACCTCTATAGCAGTTTTACAGCATATAGAAATATCGAACTCTGGCTGAATCAGATTTCAGATAACAGTTACATATTACAGAAATTAAGAATATTACGAACATATTATTAAAACAAAATTGCACCATGTGGCAGCATCCCTTATATAAACATAAACAAAATTGTAGGGGAAAAAACTTTAGCCACTCCAAAAACTGGGGCAAGGAATTTAAAGGCAAGGCATACACAACAAACAATGAGAGCCTTCTTTTTAGCCTCAAGTTTTATAAACTTGGCATTAAGCCATAACCTTATTAACAAAAGTCTTTGTTTAGCTTGAGAAGCAGTTGATTTTCAAAGTTCTTGGAATCCATACATGCTCTTTTTGGTGTAAAAATCAGTCCTGCAGTACTGAACATTCACTCACAGGCAGCTGAAAAAAGTCATCATCTTCTGAGGAATGTGAGGTCTCACTTTGATGCACTTCCATTTGTTGTTTCAGGTGGCTTTTAATATAGTCAAGACCTATCGAATACAAAACCAAGAAGGATTTTTTTTTAATGCCAAGATGGTTAGGTAAAATCATTTTGCCCACTCCTGCATGAAAAACAATATTCACTATGTTTTTTTTTTAAATGCCAAAATGTCTTTTGTTATCTTCAGCAGTAAAGCATAAAGTAAACTGATCAAAGTTTACCAAGTTTCAGGACACATTCATCACTTGTCCAGCACGTCTTAAATTTGGGGAGTAGAATCGCAGCGATTAGCTCTGGATCAACAAGCATCTGTCCAAAACGTTTTTCGATTCCTGCTAGAAGAGCATCAACCAAAGGCGCACAGAACCTGGAGGAAATGCCAATTTGCTGAAGCTTTGTCTTTAGAAGTGTTACTATAGGTACCAACCACCCCATTTGCACATTGGTCTCTCCCTGAAGAACACTGAGTGCTTTTGCAAATGGGCTCATTGTCTTTGCATATTCTTCCAGAAATGCAAGCTCAGCAGGAGTGAATCTGTCAAAAAATAAATAAATAAAAAGACTGTCATGCTTTGTTTGCAAGTTAAAACAAATATCAGATTTTGTTTTGTAATGTTAATGAGTAATACTATATCATTTATACTGTGTGTGAGTAAGAAATTAAAGTTTACCTTTTTATTTATGAATGGATCTTATATAAACATATATATAAGATCCATTCATAAATAATGTATTAATCATACTACAACCAATAGGCTAAGTTCTGAAAATGACGTGATACTTACATGGGAATTTTTAATGCACTGCAGACAGCTGTAATGGCTCTTTCTCCTTGTTCCCTCACAATTCTCACAATCCTCTCCACAGCTAGAAAAAGGGAATTCCACCTAGTGTCATTTGGCAGCTCACTTTTTTTTTTAGAGCAGTTGAAGTGTGCATTCATAAAAATTTATGCTAACATTAGACACATAGCAAACACTATTATTACTGAAAACATTAAAATGGCTCATGACAAGAAAGAGAACAATAAAACGTTAGATTACCTGTATGCGCTTTCTTAAATTTGATGGCGAATTCTTGAAAGCCAGCACTTCGTGTTTTTTGGGTTGACACAATTCGCAACGCATTCGCCAGGAATCCTTTTTGACGCCGATTATTTCAAACATCTCCCTCATATATGGCCATGGGTGTTCAGGAATGTCCTTGTTGTTAGTTATTTTAACATCGGTGACTCCCTCTGAATTAACTGCTGCTCATTGTTAGCTCCGCTATCCTTAGTCTGTGTCTGATAGCCAGTAAATAATACCGCAATAAGAAAAAGCCGCACAATGAATGGATGATAGGCTGGAAACAGCGCTCAATGAGAAGAAATAATACTAAAAGTAACGAGTCTGTTTTGAAAATGTAAGAAGTAAAAAGTACAGATATTTGTGTAAAAATGTAATGAGTAAAAGTAAAAAGTTGTCCAAAAAATAAATAGTGGAGTAAAGTACTGATACCAGAAAAATTTACTTAAGTACAGTAATGAAGTATTTTTACTCTGTTACTTCACCCATATGGCATTACTTTACTTGCAAGCAGCAAGTAAAGTAATGTCAGAGTGTAGAAATGGACTCGAACGCAGAGCACAGATTACTAAACGCAATGAGAGACCTTAATGAAGGTAGATCCAAATGCAGAGGCAGTAATAAGGTGAGCAGACAAAAGCACTAAGCACAACAGGAAAATAATCCAGCAAGAGGATTCTAAGGCAAGCAACCTAAATAAACAAATGACTCTGGGATAATAAAGCAATAGTCAACACAGAAAAATAATCCAAGTGAAAAACAAAGTCAAATTGTAATCCATAAACCAAAACAGCAGGCAACTTCTGAAAAGATGAACCAAAAGAGAGAAGGCAAAAATCAGCCGCGGAGAAATAAAGTACATCAAAAAGCAAAACCGAGATCGAAACTTAAGGAATAAGGCATTTACAAGCACAGGGCTAATAGCAAAGACCATCTGGTGAAAAGTGCTCATCGTCTGACTGCTTAAATAGTAAGGGGGGGTATGAAATGTGTTCAACCCGGACGAGCCATGATCAAGATGGCTGCCGACCCGGAAGTGTCCATGTCACACACAAGAGTGCGGGTCGACTTGCTGACAAGTAATACCATACGGGGACATTTGTTATTTATTTATCATCATTTATCATTTATCATTTATCTTCTCTTTTGACTACATACTTATTATCTTTATTTTGTGGTGTAAGGCACTTTGTGTCGGTTGTGGCCGTTTTATAAAGTACTTTATTTATAAGGTATTATTATTAGGAGTCAAGCCCCGAAGGGACGTAGACACCTATTGTTATTGTCGGTTTTCTTATTAGTTATTATTATTATTATTATTATTATTATTATTATTATTATTATTATTATTATTCCATCCGCCATTGAAGTCAATGGCAGCCCATAGAACCGTACGTAGGAAAGTTATGAAATTTGGCACACATGTAGAAGCCAGTCTTAGAAGTTACAGTAGCAACTTTGGTGTGTCTAGCTCAAACCGTCTAGCGCCACCAACAGTCCAAATACCCAATTTTGTGCTGAATCGTAAGGCCTAGAGGCAAAATTCTTGCATATTTTGGATCCTTTGCTCATGCCGATTCGAATGCACTAACAGACGTGAGGCCGTATCTTCGCAAAACTTATGTGTGTCGACACGAAACTTGGTAGATGTCATTATAGTCATGACCTGAGGGTGCATGCAACGTTTCATGACACCGCCACCTAGTGGTCATGAGATTTTAAAAACAGCTATTTTCGCTCATAACTACTGCAAACTTGAGTCTAAAATCATGAAGGTCATGTTGTTAGACTCCTTGAGGCATGCTGAGTCAAACGATACCAAACGGTTTAAGGACGGCCATTTTGTGTGTCGGCCATTTTGAATTTTCACGTTAAGTTCAGTATTTTACTAATGCAATCCCATATTGCTACGAAACTTGGTATGGTTCATCAGCGACATGTTCTGAGCGCATCTCATCGGCCCCTCTAGCGCCACCAACAGTCCAAACATCCAATTATGTTCATGTTCATAATTGCTGACTCGTAAGGACTAGAGACAAAATTCTTGCATATTTTGGATCCGTTGCTCATGCCGATTCGAATGCACTATATGACATCATTTCTGTCATGAATATCTTTCCGCCATTTTGAATTTTCCGTAAAACCTTCTTTTTCGAACTCCTCCTAGACCGTTTGTCCGATTTGCATGTCCTTTGGTATGTTGCATCTACAGACATCCGAGACAAAAAGTTATCAAAAGCTTTTTGATAGACCAATGCCTTCTCGTATACCATGGCAACATACATGGTGGCGTGCACGCCAAAACAGACGTGAGGCCGTATCTTCGCAAAACTTATGCGTGTCGACACGAAACTTGGTATATGTCATTATAGTCATGACCTGAGGGTGCATGCAACGTTTCGTGACAGCGCCACCTAGTGGTCACGAGATTTTAAAAACAGCTATTTTCGCTTATAACTACTGCAAACTTGAGTCTAAAATCATGAAGGAGTTGTCGTTAGTCGTTGAGGCATGCTGAGTCAAACGATACAAAACGGTTTTCGAAGTGTGTGTTAGTGTGTGAGTGTGTCTGTGTGTGTGTGTGTGTGTGTGTGTCTGTGTGTGTGATTGTGTGTGTGAGTGTGTGTGTGAGTGTGTCTGTGTGTGTGTGTGTGTCTGTGTGTGAGTGTGTGTGTGAGTGTGTGTGTGTGTGTGTGTGTGAGTGTGTATGTGTGTGTATGTGTGTCACTGTGTTGCTGGTCATTTGCACCAAGCCTCACAAGTTCCCCTGAAAGCAGAAACAGAGCTCTGTGACGCTGTGGGTTCACAGGAAGACTGATGAGAGTAGAGGACACACTGAAGAGCGCTCACCACAAGGAGAAAATAAAGTGACAGCTCAGGCTCTGTGTGTTCAAATGTTTACCATGAACAGACAGACAGACAGACAGACAGAGCGAGAGAGAGACAGACAGAGAGAGAGAGAGACACAGAGAGAGAGAGAGACTGTGAGAGAGATTGTAAGGACAGCTGAGAAGATCATTGGGGTCTCTCTTCCCTCTATCACAGACACTTACACCACACGCTGCATCCGCAAAGCCAACAGCATTGTGGATGACCCCACACACCCCTCACACACACTCTTCACCCCACACACCCCTCACACACACTCTTCACCCTCCTGCCATCTGGAAAAAGGTACCGAAGCATTCGGCTCTCACGACCAGACTGTGTAACAGTTTCTTCCCACAAGCCAACAGACTCCTTAATAACTGAAGTGAACTGAACTGAGCACAACACACACACACATCATCTGTATGGACTGCATAGATCCTCACAAAACACACACACTGACACAACATACTGTTTACATGCTGCTTACAATCCAGCAAACTGTTTACATGCTGTTTTGCACACCTTGTCTGCTGTTTTTGCACAAACTGTCCCAACATTTCAGCCGTTTTTGCACATATTGTACAATATCTCAGCCATGTCGCACATACTATATTAACACATACAGTATTAACACTGGTCGGTCGGCGCTGTTTCTGTTACTGTTTACTATTTATTGTCTTTTGTGTACTGCATTTTTTGTACTTTTTGTATTGTCTTGTAACTTTGTGTTTGCACTGTCTCTTGTCCTGCACTGTCTTGTCCTGCACTGTCTTGTCCTGAACTGTCTTTTGTCCTGCACTGTCTTTGTCTGTCTTGTTTGTCTTGTCCTGCACTGTTTGCACCAGGTTGCACAGTTGCACTTTATGTGGCTAAGACTACTTACAAGTCTTTATAGCCCTGTCTTTGTTTTATGTAGCACCTTGATCCTGGAGAAACGTTGTCTCATTTCACTATGTACTGCAACAGATATATATATGGTTGAAATGACAATAAAAGCTTCTTGACTTGACTTGACTTGACTTGAGACAGACAGACAGACAGAGTGAGAGAGAGAGACAGACAGACAGATGCACAGTCTTCTTTTTGCTGTATTCTGATTCTGGGAATTTTGTCTCTAGGCCTTACGAGTCAGCAGTTATGAACATGAACATAATTGGACTCATGACCTGAACAAGGACATAATGTTGTTACCATCAAGTGCTTGATGTGGGAGATGAGGTGCAAATATCAATCAAAAATTACTGCCAATTACTGGTTGGTTCAGGATATTCTTCTCTTTATATCAACAGTGTGGATTCTATTAGTTATTCATTAAATGAGTCATTTTTTCCAGAGGGTAGAAGCATGCAGTTGGTAGAAAAATAGTAATAAGTTTTAATGTAATTTTCTGTTTTCCACAGGAAGAAGAAATTAAAGCACTTATGAGCAGACTTAACCTTATGGATTGGCAACAGAAATGTTTGAAAAGTACCGACTGCCTTGAAATTACTAAATCCTCACTAAACTACAACAATCCTGAGATTAATGTGGCCCAAGTCTTTCTAAAGCGGCTACTAACAATGAATTACAATGCGAGATACTGCATTAGAAAGGAAACCAAAAAACTCTCAGGAAATACTGAAAAGACAGAAATTGAGCTCCACCCCATGGATGTCCAGATGGCGGTGTTCTACAGCTCTGATCATTTCCTAAAGCAGCTCATAGCAACTAAACTAGCTCAGTGTCAGTATGCTCTGCCTCTGCTGGTGCCCAATCCCCTCACCAGAGAGATCGAGTTTCCTCTCTGGACCTTTCGCAAAGTCAAGAAGAGCTGGAGGACTAAAACTTCCATTACTGAGGACAAAATGATTGTTGAGACAGAAGCTCCAATGGTGGCATTTTTTAGGTTTGGTTCTGTATCTTCATCTAAGTCTCAGCTGATTAACAGCTTGATCAATGAAAAGCATCACATATTCTTCCACAGAAACTGTCCAGGCAGCAGCACAAACCAGTTACTGATGGATGGACTGGTGGAGATTGCTTGGTACTGCCCTTCTGGGAAGGAAACTGATCATTTCCCTGACTGTGTGGCGTTCTGTAATCTTCATGGTGAAGCTGGAGCTCATGTGACACAGCATGATATTTTAACAATGATGTCCTCTCTGAATGTTGTCTTTATACCTGATTTTGGTCAGAAAAATCACTACAAGGGATTAGTGAAACGGCTCTTTAGCTCCCCAAAGCCTCTGATTTGTGTTCTGACAGATGATGATTCTGCTGTAACAGAGCTGGTAAAGGGGAAGTTCAGTGTTGGAGTAAAGGACAGAAATCAGCATGATGTATGTGAAGAACTGAAAGGAACTATCAGACTTTGTCTGTCAGAACAGTTAAACACCTTTAAACTAGAAGATCTGGCCAAGGATACACAGGTCAGAGTTAATGAAGATCATGGACTCTGTAATAAAGGAAAGGAAGCTGCCTTGGAGATAATGTCTCTGCTGAAGAATAATGACCAGTCCTTACACAAAGAAACAAGTCTACCATGTCAGGGGAAACTGTGGCATGACTGGTGTAAGAGCAACAAAGAACTACACCGACCTCATGGACACAACATAGACAAGTACACAAGTGAAAAAAACAAGGAAATGGATAAAATCCGGGAACAGCAGCAAAAACATGGTCTTAGCAAATTCATGAACTGCTTTATCCAAGGACTGAATTCTGAGGATGCTGATGAGAAACTGTATTTCCTGAAATGGGTTGAAGTCCTTCTGAACAATTTCACTGTAAAACGTCTCTCCACCTTACATCAGGAGTATGATGAAACCTGGTCAAAAATGTCGGAAGTAAAGAAATCTCATGATATAGCAGATCAACAGGAAACTAAAAAAAAGCTTGAGGAACTGTCAGAGCAGCTGAAGTCTGCTTCTTTTGGTTTAGAACATATACTCAGGGAGATGGGACAGATATATGAGTCATATCAGTCTATAAAAATAAAAAAAAAAACAGAAATGAAGCAGAGAGAAAACATTGCTCTATTTCCTGCCCTTGCAGCTGAACTCATCCTTTCAGGATATCCACTGGAGCTGATGGATGGAGATGCTTCTCATGTTCCTCTGATCTGGGTTTCAGCAGTTCTAGATGAACTTGTGAAGGTCCTGGGGGATCAGAGAGTGTTTGTGCTGTCAGTTTTGGGGATTCAGAGCTCTGGGAAATCCACCATGCTGAATGCCATGTTTGGACTCCAGTTTGCTGTCAGTGCTGGAAGGTGCACCAGAGGAGCCTTCATGCAGCTGGTCAGAGTGTCAGAGGAGATGAAGAAAGAGCTGAAGTTTGACTACATTCTAGTTGTAGATACTGAAGGACTTCGAGCACTTGAGCTGGCAGGAACATCAACTCAACATCATGACAATGAACTCGCAACATTCATTGTTGGTCTTGGAAACCTGACCTTGATCAATATCTTTGGTGAGAACCCTGCTGAGATGCAGGACATCCTTCAGATTGTTGTTCAGGCCTTCCTGAGGATGAAGAAGGTCCAACTCAATCCCAGCTGTTTGTTTGTCCACCAGAATCTTCCAGATGTTACAGCCGGACAGAAAAACATGGAGGGACAGAGAAGATTACAAGATAATCTGGATAGAATGACCAAGCTGGCTGGTGAGGAGGAATCCTATGAAGCAGAACATTTTAGTGACGTCATAGCATTTGACATAAAAAAAGATGTGAGATACTTTGCACAGCTGTGGGAGGGAAGCCCACCCATGGCTCCTCAAAACCCATTATACACTGAACATGTGGAAGAGCTGAAGAAGACAATACTGTCCAGAGCCACAGAAAGTCCTACTGTAACACTGACACAGTTTAAATCACGGATTAAAGATCTCTGGCATGCACTTCTATGTGAAACCTTTTTGTTCAGTTTCAGAAACACACTGGAGATCGCAGAATACAGAAAACTGGAGGAGAAATATGGGACATGGACCTGGGATCTCAGGAAATCTATACTAGATATACAAGACAAACTACACACCAGCATCAACAACAAACAACAGAGCAAAGTTAAGAGAAAGGAAATTATAGATGAAATGAGAGAAACATTTAATAATGTGACAGAATCAGTGCAATGTTACTTTGAGGAAAATGAAGACAGGAGAGACCTTATTCAGCAATGGAGAGGAAAGTTTATGATAAAGCTTCAAAATCTGCATGATGATCTTGTGACACAAACAGTGAGAGAGCTGCATGAGATCATTTACCAAAAGCAAACCTGCAAAAACCTGGATGATCAGAAATCTCAGTATGAGGCAGAACTTTTTAAAAAGAGCAAAGAGCTGGCCTTGGATCTGAAAAGGGAGGAAAAGCAGTTAAAAGAACATTTTGATGTATTGTGGAAAAACTGGGTCTCTGAACTGACTGCAAACCTGACTAGAACACAAATGAATGTAGCAGAGGACATAACACAAATATTGTGTGAACTCTATGAAGGAAGACTTCTGTCTGAGAGGAAATCTGAAACGTATAAGAAAATAAGCACGCGAGGTGATTATAAGAACTATATAACACATAAAAAAAAGTGGAAAGTTACAGGTTGGCTTTTACAGTTACCACCTGAGAGCCAAGACTCTATAAGGCAACTGATCATTAAAGTCATTGAGCAAACTAAAGACCTGATTAAATCAAAACCAGTTGCAAAGACGGGCTACAAACCAGCCTACATTCAAGAGATTGTTCGACTGGTAAAAGAAGCTGTGGCTGAATATCAGTCTCCAGATTATGAGTTGAACAAAAAGTTCTCACTGGATCTCTCTCTGAATGTGTGTGACATTGCGAAAGCAGAGTTTGAAAAGCAACAGAAGAAATTTGAAGAGAGTTTTAATCCATTAATCTATCTTGAGAAAATGAAGCCAGAATACTACAGAGTTTTTCAGAAATCCTGTGAAGGCGCCACATCTACTGCAGTGTTTGGAGGATTAATCTGCAGACAGCTTGGAGACTCTATCCTACAGAGTGTGTACAACAGTGCTGAAAATTATCTGGCTGATGAAATGAAGGCAAACTGTCCAGAATTTAATGGAAACAGGACAAACCTGGAGAAACACATTCTCAGATCACTTGCTGAAGAGCAGAACTTTAAAAGATTTATGAGCTACATCTTGACACCTAAGGAACATTTTAAGAGCTTTATTAAAGATGTTGTAAAAGTTTTCATGACTAAAGAAAACTTTTACAAGAGCTTTATTAAAGATGTTGTAAAAGTTTTCATGACTAAAGAAAACCCCAGAGTTCTTGCTCACATTAAAGGAATTCTTCAACACAAACAGAAGTGTGTAATCACTGCAGCAGAAACTGCAACTCAGGAAGTGACAGAGAGCAAAGGAGATGCAAATATCTGGCTGGAAAAATTCTCCAGTGGTCTGAAAGTTGATGTTGAATACAATACGGAGCATCTGAGTGGAAGTAACTGTAAAGACATCAGTGATTTTCAGCTGCTTACAGATGTAGTGAGAAAAGAAATCTCCCTCATTACTGAAGAGCTGAACAGGAAGTTTAACAGCATGTCTGATCTTAAAATGGAGAAGTTCAGGAAGAGTCCAGATAAGATTCTGACTGAATACTTCTGTAAATGCTGCTGGGCTCAGTGTCCATTCTGTAAAGCCATCTGTACCAACACAATAGAGGGACATGATGGAGATCACAGCGTCCCCTTCCACAGGGTACATGGTATCAATGGGTGTCATATCAGAGGAACAACAAATCTCTCCACTGATTTCTGCACAACAAATGTACAAAGTAATAAAGGTTTCTGCCCAAGTCATAAGGATGAAGTGTGTATTCCTTACAAATCATACAGAGACGCAGGAGGAGACTATGCGACCTGGAGCATAAACCCAGACCTGTCTGAGCTGCCATACTGGAGGTGGTTTGTGTGTACATTCCAGAAGGATTTGGAAAACCATTATAAAAAAACATTCCAGGGAAGTGGAGAAATCCCTGAAGGATGGAAAGAGTGCACAAAGGAAGATGCTCTTAAGTGTTTGGATAAATACATGTAATTAAACATGATCTAATTCTGTAGGTCATCTAGAAAGAACAAAACTCAGTAATGAACACTGGGTGGTTGACGTGACATGTGATTTTAATGTAACAGTGTAAATACTCACTAAAATGTGTTTTTTCTTACAAAAATCATATGTAAATGAAGCAAATTACTGTATTTTATGTTGTAGTTTTACTTTTGGATGAAAATATATTTTTTGTTCCAGTATATTTAAAGGCTTTTATGCCAAATGTCCTGCGATGTGACTGTAACATAAATGAGACATGAAATATAAACAGCTATAAAATAAACCAACAACATTTGGAATAATTCATAAGAGCTTTGGCATTATTTTACAAATATTAACTTAATAATAAACACTATACAGGAACATACAATAAACAATACAATAAACATACAAAAACAATATACATTAATATTTACAACAAGCAAAATTTTCTAACATAAATGAACGAAATGCGGAACAAAGCAGCGCTAGTTTGAGCACTGCATGGATCATTCAGCTCTGACCACCATTAAACAGAATTTGAGACCCTACTGCGATCCACTGTGAGATCCAGGTAGAACCGATTTAAACAGATAATTTATTCTTACATATGAATATGTTGACCTCAAGTCATCACTGATTTATTCTGTTACATATGAATATGTTGATTATTAATAAAGTATGTAAATGTAATTATTAAGCACATTTATAAACTGGTTGCTAATGCAATGCTCTGTAAATAATTAAGTATTTACTCATGTTTAACTAATGTTTAATAGCTAATATGTTCTGATATTTAACTGTTTGTTTAAACTCATATTTAAGACATCTTTGTAGTGCAGATTCAAAATAACAAAGAATTAATCATGAGAAATTAAATAAAAATGTAGAGAAACAATAAAACACACAATTAATAATGTGAACAGAAACAAGCTCTAGATCATTAAACAATTAGCTTTATTACTTTTGTTTGTTACTTGAATAGTTATTTCTTTCCAATACAACAATAAATGGACTGAAATCATAAGAGACAGAAGATCCAACAAGGTTACACAGTGTGTTTTATCACTAAATGTGTTGTGTTCAGATGAATATCCACACAATCAGATCCACTGTAATGTTTACTGCATACATGACTGTACACAATGAGTGATATTATACAGCTTAAATATAACACAACACACGTGCAGGTAAAGATCAACTGATCACTGTATAAAATACAATATGATGATGGGGGGGTCACGGTGGCTTAGTGGTTAGCACGTTTGCCTCACACCTCCAGGGTTGGGGGTTCGATTCCCGCCTCCACCTTGTGTGTGTGGAGTTTGCATGTTCTCCCCGTGCCTCGGGGGTTTCCTCCGGGTACTCCGTTTTCCTCCCCCGGTCCAAAGACATGCATGGTAGGTTGATTGGCATCTCTGGAAAATTGTCCATAGTGTGTGATTGTGTGAGTGAATGAGAGTGTGTGTGTGTGTGTGTGTGTGTGTGTGTGTGTGCCCTGCGATGTGTTGGCACTCCGTCCAGGGTGTATCCTGCCTTGATGCCCTATGACGCCTGAGATAGGCACAGGCTCCCTGTGACCCGAGGTAGTTCAGATAAGCGGTAGAAAATGAATGAATGAATGAATATGATGATTGTGTAAAATGTAAAATTATAAAGATGTTATATTATATTTCTATTTGTAGTTATTTAAAATCTGTCTAAAATGTGAAGCCCATAGAATAAAACCCAGAGGTAAAAAGAAGAAGATTCCACAGGTGTAATGTAGAAGCAGGGTTAGAATAGCTCTTTCCCTGGGTTATAAAACTCTCTGTAGCAGCATTAGCACAGCTTTTACAGAGTTAACTGACTAACAACATTTCAGCATTTCAGCTTCATATCACATGAAAACCAGGACGTAGCAACACTTAAAAGTATGAGCAGTGTGAAACCCAGGATTCCCATAAAGTGGAGTTTATAATCAACAGGAGACAATTTCACATGAGAAAAACATGCAAATGTACCAAAATAATGTGTCACAAATATTACTGTGACATGTTGAACTTATTTAATATATAATTTATTTAATTTTGAGGTCTTCTTTTTGACCGTTGCCTGATATTAGATTTAGGGATCAAGCAAGCTATTGAAGCTCCAGACACAACCCCACCACATCCAATAGCTGCAGCAATAAGCAAAGTATCTTTGTTTCTTTTGAAAAACTCTTTAAACCCTTCAGTTTCTCCCTTCTTTTCATTTCTCCTAATTCTTGCCGCTTCCTCATACATCTGATTGGAGTAACAGGTTCCTCCGTTCTTCTCCAACATTCTGTCTATCTTCTCCAGCAGCTCACTGACCTGTGATCTGTATCTCAATGTTTTATTATTGAAGATGTGATATCCACCTCCACACTGATTAATTACTGTGCTGAGAGATCTGTTCTCCTGAATCGCCTCATCCACAGATTTACCCTCTAACTGATCTCCATGGGTGAAGAGAATCATTGTGTATTTTATCATCTCTCTTCTGAAAATCTTCTCTACTTTCTGTAGAACATCTTCCTCCTGTTCAGTGAATCTCATATTAATGGGCATGATGTAAAGGAGAGCATGAGGTCCAGGACTGGACAGGTAAATACTCCACCCTCCTCCACCCCACCATCTCCTCAGCTAACCTCTCACGGGATTGTGTTGTGTCGAATAATCCTGGTGTGTCGATAACAGACACTTTCCTCCCTAAAACTACCTCCTGTTGTATTCCACTGGATGATGTTACTGATGTTGAACCAAACTCAGATCTGAACCTTGTCCCTCTCAGGATGGTGTTTCCTGTAGCGCTCTTCCCAACACCAGTCTTCCCCACCAGCACAATCCTCCTGAGATGATCTTCAGGGTCTGTTAGTCTTATCTCTGAACCTAAATATGGATTTAAAAAGAAAAAGATCACAGTTTCATGGTTTATTATAAAGTGTCTGTGTTCTGAAATGTTTATATATAAGATGTACTTACAGATGATCTGTTCAGTCTGTTTTATTTTAGTTATTAACATTTGGACTTGGTTTGAACTTTGTGAGACGTTGTTAAAGACATGATATCTGTTCTGAAACTTCTGCACCAGTTTCTTTAGTTCTTCTGTGTCTTCTATAAACTCTTCTATAGTGAGACCTTTTCGCTCCAGCTCATCTCCTCTGGTGAAGAGGATCCAGTGTTCTGGATGAATCTTTCTGGTATAAAGTCCTCCATCAGAAGAATAGCTTCATTATCTTCTTGAGTAAATCTGTCTACTTTCATCACCAACAGAATCACAGTGCAGGTTCTTTCATCTAGATGAATCAGAGGCTCCCATTGATCTAAAACCTCGTCATTGTTTTTTCTGTATTAAGGCGTCAACTTAGAACTCCACTTATATACAGAAAGCAATATTATAGCAGCAAGAGCTTAGCAATAATAACAATACAAAATAACCAGTATAAGTAAGAACTTTTAACATAATCCAAACTCGTACAGTTAGCATACTGTATAATCAATAGAAATCATATACATATACTGTAGAATAGTAAGAAAAGGAAATTTACTCATTGTAGCTTTAAAGAGGATTAATCCAGAAGATGTCTGTCATGAAAGATTGAGTGACAAATGTGACAAGAACAAGGAAGTAAATCTCTTTTGAGCACATTTTTTTAATATCAATGACGAAAAAGGAAATCAAAAAGGCAGGAGAATCCATACATGGGCATGTGAGTAAAGGACAGACCTTGATTCTGGGAAATAAGGGGAATTCAGAGAAGTCATGTAAATGACTAGGTGGGGCTTCAAGTACAACTGTGAGAAATAATGGGAAATTGCCTGAAAGTATGTAAATTAAAAGAGGAGGTGTCTAGAGGTGCCAGGTTATATATTGAGGGGAATTTCCTGGAACAGTTCAGTTCTTTTGGTCGCATGCGGATGCTCAGTTGGGTTTTCCATTGATTGCTTTTGATTGAGAAATTTTTCCTCGAGCACAATGGAATTGTTGGCTGATTGTCTGCAATAAAGAAGTTTGCTCATTCTCATCCAGGTCTCAGAAGTCTTCTCATTGTTTTATTTCTTACTAATTATAGAGTTATCAGTAAAGTTTATTTAGGTTAGTTAATACTCAGCTAAAAGTGTGCGGTTTACCCTGAGATATGTTCACTTGGAGGCAGGCTCTGAGTTCCGACAGTGTATGTATATGTGTGTGTGTGTGTGTGTGTGTGTGTGTGTGTGTGTGTGTGTGTGAGTGTAATACATGAAGGTATGAGTAAAGGTGAGAATTAATTACAGTGCAAACGACAGATGTTTAAAATGTTTATTAGAATTGTCCTAAATGTCGAACTAATCTTAAGTAACTTTGGGGTTTTTAGCGTTCTGTAACTTAGTTTAATGACTTAGTTTAGAGATTTCAGTTCTAACCTGTGGCCTGAAACGCCTTTATAAGCGGTTATAAAATTAGTACATTATTACTGACATGATGGACACTGGATACTGGTGATATAATACATAGAAAATACTCATCATAAACTGAGAAAATGAGCAGATTATGAATGTAAATTGTGTGAGTATGAAAACTCATGAAAGAAAGTAGAATATAGAATGTAATATAAATCTATAATGTCATTGTTGTCATTTTGGTTTGTTTCCTTGACGTTTTCAATTTTATCTCTCACTTTTTCTTCCACAGTATTTTTCTCAAAGCTCATTCATGAATATCTGCTGAATCATATCTCCCTTTACTGTAGAGATAAATATGAAATATCATGTCATGTTTCTCTTGCAGGTTTATTCCACCAGGGGAGGAGACGTCAGTCTTTATCACCTGCCATCAGTGAGTTACTGATTTATTTTACATTAAACCAGAAGCCACACTGTCTCACTTCTCCTTGTGTAATTCTATAAATGAAGAAATGTTTTTACTTTATAATGTTTTATAAAGTTGTATATGATTACTGTGTAGAGATGTCTATAACACAATTACACAACTGAGTGTAACAATGATGCCACACAATGAAATGTATATAAAAAGATTAGTTATAAAGATTTCATCATGTTTTGGAAGCCCTTCTCTGTTTCAGCCACTAAACTGAAGAATATCAGTGACACATTTTGTCCTCAGGTAAAAGTTGTTCTGAAAAGTTTTTTTTCTGAAAAGTTTTTTTTTTTTTTTTATTTAAATTTTCTTAACTTTCCTAACTCTGGGACTGAATCTGAATAACAGAGAACAGAGATCATTGATATTTCTTGTCCTAATACTTTTTCAGTGTCCGAAGTGAGAATTGTGCTGCTGGGGGATAATGTACCTTTGACCAGCAGAGTGGGAAACATCATCCTGGGCAGATCTGCATTTGCATGAGGTTCTGCAGAGTGAGAGAGCCAGTGTTAATGTGGAGGGAAGATTCATCACCATCATAAACACACCTCATCTCTATAACCCACGTCTCTCTCAGGAGGAAGTGATTCAGAGCGTAAAAGAGTGCTTTTCTCTTGCTGATCCTGGACCTCATGTGTTTCTGTTAGTCCTTCAGTCAGAATTAATATCACATGAGCTACAAGACAGAGTCAGAGGTGTATTAGAAACTTACAGCCCAATGTCTAGCACACAGACAATAACGTTAACTGTAGGTCCATGGATTCATCAGTGAATGTGATGTGAGACACCACAGAATTGAGAATCTATCTAAATTTGATCAACATGAGGTTCTTCAGCTTTTGGGGAAAATAGATGTAGTGGTGAAGGAGACTGGAGGAAGTGACTCGATCTGCAAAATGTCTGAACTTCTTAAAGACAAGAAGCGCTCAGGGACACCAGGAAGACACCAAGTTCATTGTACTGAGATCACATCAAAGACAGATAGAAACCTGGAGGAAAGTGAAGGTAGGTCTAATGTATTATCTTCAGTCATGTGACCATGTGGTTTTCAATTTGACATTCATTAATAATTGATAAGACAACTTCTAAATAAACTGTCAATTAAAACACTGTATTGCTCTAAAGTTAATTACAGAGAATATAAAAGTCTGATTTAAAAAATTACAGTTTTGTTTTATTTAAAAAAAAGTCAATAAATAATATAAAGATAAATAAGGTTTGTTATTCAACCTTTAATGTGAAATAACAACCAAGAAAATATAAATGAAAAACTAACAGAAATGTTTTTGGGGACACAAAGAAAAAGAAAAAATGTGGTTACATACATCCTTTTATAATGGGACATGTTAAACCATGTATGGGATCTCACTATAGAAAGGTATCAACCTTTACCTAACTGACATAAAACCACAGAATTTACATGGTTACCTGCATGTTTATATAACTATCTATAAAATATACTGTGCAGTTTAAACTGTATTTTTATTACATTTCCCTCCTTTAGCAGATGTCTTTACCCAGAGACAGTAATGAAAACCTTTGGATTCTTGACCAGAAACACATCCCCATGCTGGTTTACTTGGTCAATTAATTGCATTAATTTATTTAATATATAATTAAAAATAATGAAGGTTCTGTTTATGAGGGAAAATATCTTAAAGACATGCATGATTTTTCAACTCCGTATAAGATAACATTGTCATCTACAATCTACATTACAAGGTTGGCTAATCAGGCTTGTCCTTGAAACTTTCTACCCTTATTTCTAGCACATATTCCTCTACCAAGTTGCCTGAACAATCTCTAGTCACATATCAGTTCACTCTTTGTGAAATTTTCCTTTTAAGATTTCCATTACAATTCCCTCTTTTTGTCCTTGGACAACACACAAAATCTTAAAGGATCACTTGTACACTTAATCAACCAAGAGCATGAGTACATTCATAAGGTTAAACTTGACCAAATTTAATATCACAGCTGTATATCATTTCTCCTTACATGGTTTCAATGATAACGTAATGTAATACATGGTCTTCATTGGACAACACACTGTTTCTGTGGGAGCAGAACCCTAACACATTTGCAAGAAACTGCTAGCTCACATGTGTTCAGCAATTTACACATTGATCTCTGTTTCATACAAATTTGGGTCATATCCATTGTCAGTTGGGTTTGGTGGCCAGTCAGGTAGGGAGTCTCCCCTAAAGGGAGTAGTCCAGTCAATGTCTGCTTCACAACACGATTTATTTGTCAGTGCTCTAGCAGTGTAATTAATTAGCAAACTGACAGCATGTATTGAGTCTTTTCTGTTAACAAACAAGTTAACACGATACAGATTCTAATAACACTTAAGATCATCCACACACGATCATGAGGTGATAATCAATTCAATTTATTTATATAGCATTTTAACAGATCAAAGCAGCTTTACAGAAGTATAGACACAGAATAAAAAAAAAATAAAGTCTAAAGTTTAAAATTAAGTTATTATATAGCTCTAAAATATATCCCTAATGCGCAAGCCAGAGGTGACGGTGGCAAGGAAAATCTCCCTGAGATGAAATAAGGAAGAAACCTTGAGAGAAATCAGACTTAAAAAGGGACCCCATCCTTAATTGGGTGACACTGAACAGTAGATTATGTCATTTCTACTCCTGAGCTCCTGAGGAACTAATGGGTCAGCACAAATTCTGAGTTCAGACCCAACACTAATTCCTTCCTGCTGACATCTTCAAATGATCACTTATGAAGACACGACCATAAAGCTGACAGACGCAACAATGGTTCAAAGAAGGCATGACAGTCTCTGGGCAGCTCCATCCACAGGAAAAAGAGAATGAGAATATTAGGTATGATTGTAAATAGCTGATGTAAATAGGTGATTAGTAATTCTTCCTTCGTCATTAGCGTTAATTTTACATGTGATAAGTGTATTTTAGTTAGCTCTCTGACTGAGAAGATTTTAGCTTTAGAGGTGCGCAGCCAGACACTAGAGAGGGATAGCGATAGTAGTGTAGTTTCTGTAGGGGAAAATCTGGATGCCTTAGGCAGAGTTAGAAACCCTACAACTTTGGCATTAGAGCCCTCACAGCGGGGTGAATGGGTGACGACTCAGCAGTAAAGTCGCAAAGCCAAAGCTAACACTAAGGCTTGCCCATAGGAGCACCACACCTCTCCACTTCACATGTCTAATAGGTTTGCTCTCCTCAGTGAAGCACCTGCTGAGAAACCTGAAAGAGTTCATGTTATAGGAGACTCCATCTTAAGGCATGTGAAATTAGCTCAGCCTTTCGGGGCTCCAGCAGCACTAGTTAGGTGTATTCCGAGAGCCAGGGGCCCGGACATAACATGTAATCTAAGGGTCTTAGGCAAGCATAGGTACTTGCGGGTAGTTTTCCACGTAGGAGCTAATGATATACGCCTTTGTCAGTCAGAGATTACTAAGACTAATATTGTAGAGGTGTGTAAATTAGCAAAGTTAAATATAAGATCTCTTGCATCTAAAGCTCTTATGGCTAATGAAATGATTACTGATCAGAAATTTAGTGTTCTGTGTTTAACAGAAACAAAGATGAAACCAAACGAGTTTGTCGCATTAAACGAAGCTTGACAACACATATGGGTGTGAGTTTTCTATGGTGAGTGGGTATGGCCTCCCTGGCCTTGTGTGTATAGTAGAGAGGTCTGCAGCATCGGTTTGGGTAACAAAAGCTCAGGAAAGGCTCAAAACTATGGAGAGGCCTGTCTGTCTATGCCCATCTAAAGCATTTGAGGGTCCCTTCCACTGTCTACCTTTGCTTCTTGCCTGTTTCTCGTTGGCTATGGTTGCACATCTCCCTGGACTTTGTTACCAGTCTGCCTGAACCCCCTACCAAAACCCTCTGTGCAGAGCAGTTTTCCAAGATAGTACACTTTAGACTAAAACTCCCTCCTTGAGAAAAGCCACACTCAGTCACCCACCACAACAACAGACTCAGGACCATAATTGGACCTAAAAATTTGCATTTGGTATGATAAGAATGCTGAAATATGATATGCATGTCAATGAACTAACAAAATCCCTCCAACTAGAATACAAGAGACTGCCGGTGCAGTTCAGCGATTTGGGTAAATAGAAGCCCGGGCTATTATTTGAAGTTTTACGGTAATTCACTGGAATTTTACGGTAATTGCCTACTCCACCCCAAGAATCCCACTCCAGGAAATATTTGCTAGAGCACATAAGCTCTAGGTCAAACAAGTTTACTTCTGCATTGGCAATGTATAAAGAGACACTTTATTTAGTAATACAACATACATTAAAATGCAAAACAGCAAAAAATAAAAAGTAAATACCCAGTACAGTACATAAGGTGGTAGGTTTGAATGAGTCTCTTCTTTTGCAGTGTCTGAGCTGAGGTTCATTCTTTTGGGGAAAAGTGTCTCAGACACCAGCAGTGTGGGAAACCTCCTCCTGGGCAGATCTGTGTTGGAGACTAAAGATCCTCTACATTCAGTACTTCAGTGTGAGAGAGTCAGAGGACATGTGAAGGGAAGAAACATCACCATCATCAACGCACCTCATCTGTTTGACCAAACCTTCTCACATCATCAGCTCACACTGTGTATTAAAGAGTGTGTGTCTCTATCGGCTCCTGGACCTCATGTCATAATGCTCATTGTAGAGCCAGAAAGTTTCAGTGAAACAGACAAAAGACGAGCTGATTATATTCTCTCATCTCTGTCTGAGGAGGCCTATAAATACACCATGGTGATAACTACAAAGAACATAGAAATCAGCAGCAGTGTTGATCCAGTGGAGTAGAATGTCATACAGAAGATCATTGTTGAATGTAATTACAGATATTTAAACTTCAGTGGATGCACCCAGGCCGATATTGTGGAGAAGATGGAAGAGATGGTCAAGGAGAATAAAGGAAGTCTTTTCTGTGAGATTTATGAAGATGCTGAGACTGCAATAGGCAACAAAATGTACAATGTACAGCCAGAAACTGAAGAAACTGGAAAAATAGAAGAGTATGCTTTACAAGAGCATGAAGAACCAGATGAAATGGAAAAATATGTTCAGATGGATGAAGAAGAACATCATTCTGCTTTGACTACCAAAGGTAATAAATGTAAAAAAAATTGTAAAAAAAAAAACCACAACTTTTATTACAGTGGTAGACCCTCTTTTGTTCCAATATGCAAATCAATCTAAGGTGGCATACTACATTTTAGTTACAGAACCTGTGTGCTCAGTAACTAGGGTAGGAATTCATAACAATGGCTCATTAAATAGTACGAACTAATAATACTTTGTGCAGATGTTGGTATAAAAGCCATGGTAGACCATTGTATAAAAAAGCATATAACCAGGAAGTAAATTATAAGCCAGAAGTGCTAAAAACATGGGGATGGGCTCCCTCTGGTGAATGGGAGAAGGGTTCTTTAGGAAACTCCCTCCTTGTAACACCGCTCAGTGTTATTCTTCTATTACATGGTCTCCTGCTGGGTCTGGGTGCTGGGCAATTAGTCTGAGCTCTGTGGAACTTTTCTCTAAGCAAGTCATGGAGGATGTCATTGACCTCTTCTCTGGGCCATAACCCTCCCAATTTAAACAAGATATAGAATGTGACCCCTTGGTCTTTAAGAGTCCATGATGCGTATGCGATGTAAGTCAGGGCTCCATCGACCTCTATTGGCAGTTAATTATGAAGTAATTATGAATAAATTATGAAGTATCACACTGGTAGACACGGGCAAGAGTAAAAAGGTTGCACAGTTTATTGTGTTCTGCTGCACAGCAGGACCCCACACTCCTTGTGTAGCATGAGAGAGGACGAGCCCCTGATCATTGATTACATCAAGATTTTATAGACAGGATTCAAACAAAGAACACATGTAAAAGCTGTTGTC
Organism: Tachysurus vachellii; assembly: GCF_030014155.1. Taxonomy (NCBI): domain Eukaryota; kingdom Metazoa; phylum Chordata; class Actinopteri; order Siluriformes; family Bagridae; genus Tachysurus; species Tachysurus vachellii. Next base: position 575,298 of record NC_083462.1, on the reverse strand, counting down.
ATTTTTGATCTACATGTAAAAAACACAAATGGGGCACGGTGGCTTAGTGGTTAGCACGTTTGCCTCACACCTCCAGGGTTGGGGGTTCGATTCCCGCCTCCACCTTGTGTGTGTGGAGTTTGCATGTTCTCCCCGTGCCTCGGGGGTTTCCTCCGGGTACTAGAGCCTCATCTAAATATAGTATATATATGGTTTTTTTTTGTCCAATGTAGCATGAGATATTGTTTCCTCATGAGGCAAGAATAATCATTTGATTATAAATGTGCGATACATAAAACCATATAAGCTTCTAAATCTCAGTAGAAACAGTGGTCACTAAACATAAGGTCTATCATTCTTTCACTATTTCTCACAAATATGTCAAAGGAATACAAATCTTACAACTTAGATAGATGTGGGCCTTTTTACACCCGGTCACTTCGTGTGTTGTCTCTGATCCGATATCTATCTGATTTGTTAAAACTGTTCCATTTACATTAGGCCACATAAATGCGTCTCGGCGAATCGGATATCGATCCGATCTTTCTGCTCCCGCCCAAAATGCTAATATATTTTACCTCATTTCTGGGCTAATTGAAACGGAACACACTTTGGTGTGTGTGGTTTTCAGAACGCAATCAAAAAGAAGACGAAAAAAACTTGTTACTGGCAATGTTTGATGTTATTTGTTTCTGGCGCGATGCACGATGCATGAGTTACCTGTGAGTGACGTACTTCTGTTTGGGAGGAGTTTAGCGCTGATGTATGTGGCTTGAACAACCACATTCATTTACACCTGTCCAGTTTCATCTGAAATGCGTCCCAGACCACCTCCTGAAGGGGTTTGTACCATCGGATTTATATCAGTCTCCAAAACGTTTCGGAGGGCATTTAGACCTGAACTCAAGAGAAACAGATGTCAAACACAAGGTAACATGTTTACTGATTTAAAATAAGAGTTTTTCGGTCTGATTGCTATTTTAAGTAGAAAAAACATTGTTATTTGCAACCCAAGTTTATCATCATTAAAAAGTTTACACTTTAACAGCATTTTGTTCCATCATACATCTGACCATTAGCATATCTGCTATGATTACATTTGTTGGTTAACTCTTTACATGATTCTGGAGCCATCAGATTAGAACAACTATGATATTATTTTATAATATAACTCTATTATGTGTAGTCACATATGAGTCAGTACTCAGTGATTCTTTTTATTTGTACAGATTTATCAAAAAGCTCTGACACACTCAGAATTGTGCTGTTGGGGAAGACTGGAGTTGGGAAGAGCGCAACAGGAAACACCATCCTGGGGAAAGACGTATTTAAAGAAGACCTGTCTGATGAATCAGTAACCAGTGTGTGTCAGAAAGAGACAGCAACAGTCGGTGGGAGACAGATTACTGTGATCGACACTCCAGGACTGTTCGACACTAATATTGATAATGAAGAGATCAGGAAAGAGATTGTTAAATGTATCTCAATGGTATCACCTGGTCCTCATGTGTTCCTGCTGACACTGAAAATAGGACAACGCTTTACACCAGAGGAGAGAGAGACAGTGAAAATCATTGAGAAGACTTTTGGTGAGAAATCTAACATGTACACGATCGTGCTCTTTACTGGAGGTGATTCGCTAAAACAAAAGACAATTGAACATTATGTGGAAAAGGCTGGGGTTCATTTAAGGACACTTCTGTCTGAATGTGGGGACAGATATCATGCTTTTGACAACAATGAAACAAACAGCAACGACCAGGTCCTGATTCTCCTGGATAAGATTGATGACATGGTGGCAGTGAATGGAGGAAGCTACTACACCAATGAGATGTTCCAGCAGGTCGAAATGCAGAAGCAAGCAGAACTACAAGGGAAAATATTGAAGGAAATGGAGGAGCAGATGAAGAGAGAGAGAGAAGAACTGGAAGATAAACACAAACAAGAGACAGAAAGACTGAACTGTATAATACAAGCAGAAAAACAACACCATCAAGGGACATTGGCAATGCTGAAGAAAAGGGAAAGTGATCTAGAAGACAGAAATGTGGAGCTGATTAAAACAAAAGAAGCTCTTTATCAAGAAAAACAGAGAATACAAGATAAAGAGGAGAACAATAAGATGAATATGGAATTGTGCAAGAAGAAAGAAACCGATCTTGAAGTCAAATTAAATACTAAAACTGAGGAGTTGCAGAAAATGAAAGAAAATCTTATCAAGAAAGACAGAAAACTACAGCAGTCTCAGACCAGCTTCATCGCCATATAGAAGAAAGTAAAATAAAGGATCAACGTGAACAAATGATAAAAGCAGAGGAGGAGAAACAGCGAAGAGCTTTAGAGGAAATAATTAATCCGCTCAATGTCAGACTGCATGAAGAAGAAAAGATGAGAAAGGAAGCACAAAATTCATATAACACAATTATGAAAGAAAGCACATATCTCATGTGGCAGAAAGACCAGACTGGTCAAGAAAGAATTGATGAAATTAAGGAAATGAAGGAGTGCTGCCCTGAAACAGTTCCAAAAAAGGTAAATCGATCACTTAACATTTCACAACATCCGTCAAAAATAGACACTCTATCTATCTATCTATCTATCTATCTATCTATCTATCTATCTATCTATCTATCTATCTATCGTTCTATCGTTCTATCGTCCTATCGTATCTATCGTCTTGCCAGAGTATTCTGACCCCTGGCCAGTTCTCCCATATTACTGAATTACAAATGGTACATTGATATTCCATGTGGTTTGATATTGTATTTAAAAACAGAAACTCAAAATCAATTCTTATAAAGTGACATTGGATTAAAATATTAATATTTTTAAGAAAAATTAAGTTTCTGATGGTTGTAATCATAAACACTAGTGTGAACATAGACAACAACATGCACAGGGAACTGTGTTTGTAGACACAAGCTATATAACTCCCCAGTTCATGGTCCCTCACAGACCTGGGAGATCTGCCAAAAGAGACATAGAGACAAGTTTTTAGATGGAAAGTTTATTCAGCATTATGAGCACATTTACAAAATTTACCATGCAAGTGATACAAAGTTGTCCAATTATGCCAGTATATGGAGTGGACTATAAAAGGGCATCTATGTCACATTACTCCAGCTTCTTTGTCTTCTGAAAACACTCTGTGTATGTGTGTAATGATTTTGTCCAATTTCTCTAAAAATAGGGAGAAAGAAGATGTATATTATAGAAGAATTGTATTAATCTGGTATATGAAAAATCAAGTATACCCAGCATTGATGTTTAAATGTATTAGCTGGTGTGGTGTGTGTGTGTGTGTGTGTGTGTGTGTGTGTGTGTGTGTGTGTGTGCACAGGAATGTGCCTGAGATGGTAAACATGTATGATATATTGTAGCTTAGTGTGACCAATGTGTGTGCATTGGAATTTGAGAGTCCGCATCGTTCATACACACAAGAAACCGGCATTAGGTTTAATGTGTAGAAACTATTGGGAGTGAAGACCTATAAAATGGAGGAAGACGGGTTAGAGAGGAAGTTATTGTATGATAATAAAAGCCTTATTCTTCTGGCAACAAAGCCCGAGACTCAGAGTGATTCCTTTAACAATATCAAAAAATAGGAATTATAATTACAAATCAGAAAGTGTGTGCATCTGTGCCCCTTTGTGTTTGGGAGAGTAACATGCACAAGTGTCTCTCAAGGGACTTATAACTCTCCTGCCTGTGCCTCGTGACTTGCGTCTACTTAGATCATGGGGCTCGCAGGTCAAGTTAGCAAGGTGGAACATGAGACATGTGAACCCTGTTCTCTTATCTGCTTTCCCAATTTGCATATCTCCACTTTAGATTCAGGAGCTCCTGCTGCGATTTCTCCTGAACTTAACAAGAATATAATATTGTCTCTGTCATGCACTGAGGAGCTTCATCTTGAAGATGAGAAGCAAATATTAGTTAAATTGCCAACGGCATTCAAAGAGCTTTTGGAGGTGGTTACAATTAGCCTGAGGAAAAGATTAGCATCGTCTGCTCCAAGCTTGACAATCTTATCTTAGGCCACACTTCACCCCCACATAGGAACCTCATGTTTTTTCCCCAAACCTCCCTGCTGAGCTGTCAAGGTCCTGGGGTAATCCATATTCAACCCGTTTGTTCTCCCTGGCCACCTCCAATTATCTGGCCATTGTGGGCTCATATGAATACGGGTATGTGGAGATGCCTGGGGAGCAATCTCTCTCCTGCATCGGCTGCATGTAGGAAGCCTGCATTGTAAAATGTTTCGTCTCCGTAAGCTATGTTCTCGTGGCTGCGGCTCTGGTCCCACATCTGACGAGGCAGTGCCCTGACTTAGATCATGTGTAAAGAATATGTAGTAATGAGGCAGAGAGATCCATTTGCAGAACAGCGAAGACTGTGGGCCCGTTAGTTCACCCATATGGCAGAGTAATGTCAGAGTGTAGAAATGGACTCAAACGCAGAGCGCTGATGACTAAACACAATGAGAGTCTTTAATGAAGGTAGATCCAAATGCAGAGGCAGGAATAAGGTGAGCGGACAGTCAAAAGCACTAAGCACAACAGGATCTTAAGGCAAGCAACCTAAATAAACAAATGACTCTGGGATAATAAAGCAATAGTCAAAACAGAAAAATAATCCAAGTGAAAAACAAAGTCAAATCCATAAACCAAAGCAGCAGACAACTGCTGAAAACACAGACCAAAAGAGAGAAGGCAAAAATCAGCTGCAGAGAAATAAAGTACATCAAAAAGCAAAACCGAGATCGAAACTTAAGGAATAAGGCATTTACAAGCACAGGGCTAATAGCAAAGACCATCTGGTGAAAAGTGCTCATCGTCTGACTGCTTAAATAGTAAGGGGGGGTATGAAATGTGTTCAACCCGGACGAGCCATGATCAAGATGGCTGCCGACCCGGAAGTGTCCATGTCACACACAAGAGTGCTGGTCGACTTGCTGACAAGTAATACCATACGGGGACATTTGTTATTTATTTCAATTCAATTCAATTCAGAACATAAACATAGAACAAAAGGTTATTATAAAGAATAATATAAAGATTAATATAATACAACATTCAAGATTAATATTAGATATATTTAAATGTGTTTGTATTTATCCCCAATGAACAAGTCTGAGGTGACTCAGGTGACTGTGGGGAGGAAAAACTCTCTTAGATGGTAAAGGAAGAAACCTTGAGAGGAACCAGACTCAAAGGGGAACCTCATCCTCATCTGGGTGACACTGGGGGTGTGATTATAAATATACAGTCTAATAAATGTTGTGTTGGTGTAAAAGATCACATGGAGTTCACATCTCCTCTTTAGTATCACAGAGTCTGACGAGGCTCATGCTTATAGATATATCCTGATGGTGTAGACTCATTTAGACCAATGTAATCGTTTGGTTTAATCCAAGTTTCAGTAAGGCTGAGTGCAGTAAGGTTATTGTCTGAGATGATTTCATTTACAATAAGTGCTTTTGGTGATCTAATGTTCAGAAGCCCAAACTTATTTATTTATCATCTTCTTCTCTTTTGACTACATACTTATTATCTTTATTTTATGGTGTAAGGCACTTTGTGTCAGTTGTGGCTGTTTATAAAGTACTTTATTTATAAGGTATTATTATTATTATTATTATTATTATTATTATTATTATTATTATTATTATTACTTTTTATTCATATTGTCTGTGCAGTGTGATGAAGGGCTTTTTCCACTCATCTCCCTCCTGTATCACACTGGTTGTATGCACTCCTCAGATATAGTTTAGTGATTATCTGAGCTTCCTGAAGCTGTTCCAGGGCTGGTGGTACTGGGGGGGGTGGGGTGGGGGGTGGTCTGGTTACACTTGGAGGAGGGGAAACTGGGTCCGGCCCTGTTATTCACTCGTGTAGTGGAGAGGGACTCGGACAGGCGTCTGGAGCAGATAGAGAGAGCGTGTGGCTGGATAGGGTGTGATGACAGGGTAGGTTGTAAATCAGTGCAAATATAAATAAGGGGAAAGTGCAGGGGGTTTAGCTCATGGATATATATATATATATATATATATTTGTGGCCAGAAAATAATGAGGGAAAATGATATGCTTGAGATGCTGTGGGGCCCAAGCTCCTGTTGTAAACTTTTTCCAGAGTTTTTTTTATGTCCTCACTTGGTCTAGAGCCTGCATAACTCCGTAGCTTGGGATTAATGCTCCAAGAGTTCTTGACCACCAGGTTTGGGCACATGTAAGGCCTGGAATACAGTCATCTTTCCAACTGACAGAAGGGGGTAATCCCCATAACTGTGGGTAGTTTCCATTAGCAATATCTGGGAGTTGACTTTGTTTGGCCCCTAAATACTCCCTAATGGCTGGAAGAGCATAGACTAAGGTACACCGTCCATTAAACTGGGCCGGCAACTCGCTATAAATTGATGTTCCACATAGCCAATATGTGCCTACTGGGGAGGGAATTTTGCACCACATATTAATAGACAGCAATTTAAACCATGATTTAGTTTGTAAAATACATGGTTCTATGTTGTTATTTTTTCGTCTTGTAGATGATAATACAGCCCTCACCTCATACATAAAGTCACAAGCAGCACGAGGAATTTCTCCCAAACTTGGTGAGTTTGAGGGATATGCTTCAACACACCAGTGAAATGAAAAGGGTAAAAGCAAATCAGTCATTATGGGTGATGTTGATGTCATATTGCATAGCTGCACAGCTGAAGGTACTGTGATATTGTGGCATGTGCTTCTGTTGAACCTACTACTGTCTGTGCGTAATAACGAGCAGGTGTCACAATCAGAAATGGGGTGTGCTACCCAGGGAATTCCTGCCCCTACAGATGGAGGATGAGGCATGCATACATCTTTCCCAGCAAACAAAGCATTTCTGGACATAGTCATCAACGCCGTAAATATGTTAGTTCTGGATTCCAAAGCTTCTGCAGTGTTTATCATAGTCACCAGGATGACAAAGCTGTACATGGTAGCTTGATATAAGATATCCAGTTTGTCGTTCAGGTGAATGAGGTCAGGAAGAATTGTGGTTGTCTGCCAGTCCTGAGGAATTGTTCTGCAGATGTCTCCAGAGGTCAGTGTGTTTGGTGCTTCTGTTGCCTTGGTTGTTGCCGGGATTTCCAGTTCTTGTATCTGTAACACACACAATAAGAAGGCGAGCGAGAGAGAAGCAGGAGAGCAATATTTCCATACTACAGTTTATATTCAGGATCTATGTGATCGTATAGTTTTTAGTTTCAAAATCTCTGTGATCGTATAGTTTTTTTTAGTTTACTTTCCCTAATCTGCAGTGTTATGACACCTAAGGACCAGTTAGGTAGGGATAAGCTAATAAAAGGGGAATTCTATAAGGAAGTCTTCACCCCCGGGTTGACCCCCGAGGCCTACTGCCTTCGGTTCCTCCCTGGGCTCCTTACTGGTCTGTGTGTCCTAGTCTATCCCTGCAGGTGATAGATCTACTTAACAGTGTGAGACATGAGTCCTGAGACTTTTTCCTTGAAATAGTAGCATTCTGGCAACTTCCTTTTCCTGTAAAATACATCCTGTTTGCTCTCTGTACTTGACCTGATGCTTGTGGTCTATATGGACAATGAAGATTCCACTCCATTTTAAGCATTCGGGCAACTTCTTTCAATGATTTCAACTACCGAGACATCAGTTTTTCCCTTACATAGGTTCACTGAGATTTAATCTACCTGTAAGTGTTAAAAAGGCCCTGGTGGGGCTGGGGTATGTGCTGCTGATGGGATGTTATTCTGTTGGCATACAACCGTGTTTGTCTGGCTCTGTGGCTATACCTCTAAAAGCCGGATTCCAGGATTCCACCAGTGATTTGACAAAGGTTGAATCATTGCTGCTGGACTAATGTTATGTAACTGCTAAGCCAAATATGGCAGGAGTGATTCTGGTGCCATATATTTTCCCCCTTTGGTCCAGCAGCCTGTAAAATCAACCATGGCTCCCTTATATAACCATTTCCATGCTTCATACATTGGAACATCTTTGTAGAGGTCTGTTAGGGAGTCTGGAGGCATAATGACACCGGTTGTTGTCATTCTAGTACCCACTTGCACTGTACTGTATGAACAGGCTTTTTTAGCAGCTACGTCTGCAAGAGCTTTACCCTGTGATTCTGCAGTGTTAGGTTTAGAATCTGGGAGATGACTAGAAGCTACTACATCAGATACAGAGGTCATTGCTTTTCCTGCTCTATTATTCCCTCCAATGACTTGAGCTGAACCATCAACAAACAATTCAAAATCAGCATTATTTAGCAGAGTCTCTGCAATAGCTTTTGAAGATGAGTGTGTAAGCATAACACAGTCATTAGTCATTTCTTCATCCTCTAAAGGAACATCAGTCATTGCAGACCTCACACAAGAGGATGGGTTAGTGACAGGGGCATGGTCCAAAACCAAGTTGAGGGCTGTGAGAGTAGTTAACCAATTTCCCCAACAGGAGGAGGTGATTTTAGCTTGATTCTTTGATGTGGATACTGAATTTGGGCACCTGACTTTTATTGTTTGGCCTAAAACTGCATTTGTACAGGCCTGAACAAACTGTCCTAGGGTTTCACTAGAAAGAGGATGAACTACCTCTGGGTTATAAGCAGGCTGGGTGGGTGAGGAGTTATGTTGTAAATTTCTTCTGCTATCTTGCTGCTTTTTCCTACAGTCTTTTACCCAGTGCCCTGATTTTCCACAATAGTTACATGTTCCCTCTCTCTTAGGGAATCCGGGTTCTTGCCTAGTCTCTGCATAGGAATTATTTAGCGATGCTGCGGCTGTTCTGACTTTTATCTTAACATCAGAATCCCTTTCCCAGATGGCTAACCTGTCCAAGTTGCTTTTCAGTGTTTGAATAGACCAAGTAAGGTCTAAGAAAGGCAAAGCATTCCTGTACTCTGATGAAAGGCCATCAAACCATGCCCTGACTAATGGTCCCTTATCATCTAATACATCATCTGGACTGTTAGCTATTCCACTGTATGCAACAGCTGATTGATAAAATCTTTCAGTGTATTCACTTACAGTTTCTTCCTTTTTTTGCACACAACTAGTGACTCTGGCCCAGTCAATCTTTGGCCCAATAATATCCTTCAGTATCCTAAGGACTCCTTCTCGAAACTCATCTTTGCTATCATGTTTGAACTCCGAACTATTCACAGCACTTTCAAAGCAATTAAATTCTGACTCTGTTAACACCTGAGACATAAGTTGAGTGACCTCCGCTAGAGACATGTCATAGAGACGCAATTTTTTTGATAATGCTCTCCTAAATTCAGAAAAGATAGCACGTGCTGATGGCAAACTTTGAGAAAGTCTCTCTATTGCTTCAGGCCCTAAAGCTTTAATGACAGTTTGCACTTGTAATGTTGGAGATGGGCCAGTAGTATTTTCTACCTCCTCTATTCTACTCTGAACCCTTTTTCGTGCTCCACACACAAGGGCATTGACCGGCTGATCAGTAAGGTAACTAAAGGACACATTGTCTCCCTCTTGGTTAAACAAAGACTCCAAGTCAGGATATACATTTTCTGATGCCGTTGTCTTTTTCACATAATTTTTTTCTGAAGCCTTGCTGTGCCCTAACTTCTTAGTGATGGAAGATACTCGAGCATGTAATTCTTTGTTTTGCTCTTCTAGCTCTGCAATACGTTGGGCATGCTCATGTGCCGAGGAAACACAAAATTCCATGTGGCAACAGATAATTCCTTTGACGTTTTTCTTTCTGATACAAGCACCTAGCACCTTTTTGCACTCTTCAATAGACCACACTTTGTCTGGATGAATGCCATATTTCTTTACCAAATTTTGTTTGACTGAATCTGTCACTATAGCATTCATTTGCTCTGCCAACATTGATTTGAACTCTCCACTAGTCCACAAAGGGGTAGCTAATCCACCTTTTTCAGTAGTGGGGATCAGTCTTGCATTCTTTTTAAACATTTTGATTGCTATGGGATTTCTCTTTTTAGACAATCTACTGTTAGTTTCTCTAAAGTAGGGAATAACCCATAACTGTTTCTAATTTCTAGAGGATAACACACAATTCTTCCCTGATATACAGGGGATAAACCAAAACTCTTCCCCGATAAACAGAGGGTGACTCAAATTTCTTCCCTGATGAACAGAGGATACACCAAAATTCTTCCCTGATCAACAGAGGATAACTCAAATTTCTTCCCTGGTAAACAGAGGATAAACCATTCTTCCCTGATCAACAGAGGATAAACCACAAAATCTTCCCTGGTAAACAGAGGATAAACCAAAATTCTTCCCTGATCAACAGAGGATAAACCAAAATTCTTCCCTGATCAACAGAGGATAAACCAAAATTCTTCCCTGCCTGAACAGAGGATAACCCAATATTCGTCCCTGCCTAAACAGAGGATAGCCTAAAATTCGTCCCTGCCTACACAGAGGATAAACCAAACTTGTAGTTAACCAAACCCTGCAGCTGTTTGTTAACTCTTCCCTGACAAAGCAGAGGATAACCACATGTATACTGGTCTGTAGGTTCTTTGGATAGAGTGACACTCACCAAATCAAAGTTGAGTTGGAAAAAATCTGAAGATTCTGGAGCTTGAAGTTTTGAAGAAGTTTAGTGAGATGAGAAGCTCTATCCGGGTCACGGCACCATCTGTTGTAAACTTTTTCCAGAGAAGACCAGGAGACTTGGATATCCTTGTGCAGTAGTCTTTATTGTAGATACACGATGAAACGAGTCTGCAAGTCAGAGCGTACTGGCACGGGCGCTGCAGTCATCAAGTCTGACTTAAAGTTGTAATACATCGTAAATATACACATTTTAGGGGGCAGTCCCATCAGATAGAGACAAATCACTCAGGTGACAATCAAAGCATGAAAGGATGTAACAGCCCCCACACCAGATCCTGGAATTTCACCCTTAATCCCATTAACATAACAGTCTTTCTCAGATCTTCAATCAAATGGCCACCTTAAACAATGGGACAAATGGTGCAAAGAGACAGATGATACCCTGAGTTACCTTGCCCCTTTCCTTTGATATTTATGAGATACAGGAACCACAAGGCTAATGTGAAGTTTGAATTTAACTATCATTGTAACTTGATTGGGCTTCTATATTATCCACAGTAATATGCTGGAACTAAAATGAAATAAACCAATGACTTAAAAATTATTTTCCCACACTCCCCAAATTGTGGGACTGTAGATTTACCGGGCAGGCAGGAAAGAATCAGTCGAGGAAGAGCACAGAAGTGTGAACTCCATGCTCTACGGTAAATTACCGTGCGCTCCGATACAGATTATATATATATAAAACCTCTCAGCGTGCTACTCGATCTGATACTTATTACCACTCTAACTCTGACACATGTGTCGCGAGTTGCTCTAATTGCAGCTACATGACATAGAGAGGCATGCTGGTGGCCTATAAAGAGGCATGCTGGTGGCCTATAAAGAGGTGTGCTGGTGGCCTATAAAGAGGTGTGCTGGTGGCCTATAAAGAGGCATGCTGGTGGCCTATAAAGAGGCGTGCTGGTGGCCTATAAAGAGGCATGCTGGTGGCCTATAAAGAGGCATGCTGGTGGCCACGTGTTTGCCTGAAAGACACCCACCCAGGAGGAATATTATATTAATACTATTAGACAGGTGATCTCTGTTCTATTATCCTCTTTACTGACTCACAAATCCCCACTATAGCTTTGGGAGATCATGCTGCAATTAGTCATGACCTGAACAAGGACATAATGTTGTTACCATCAAGAGCTTGATGTGGGAGATGAGGAGCAAATCAGTCAAAAATTACTGCCAATTACTGTTTGGTTCAGGATATTCTTCTCTTTATATCAACAGTATAGAATCTGTTAGTTATTCATGTGTCATTTTTTCCAGAGGGAAGAAGCATGCAGTTGGTAGTGAAATAGTACAATAAGTTTTAATGTAATTTTCTGTTTTCCACAGGAAGAAGAAATTAAAGCACTTATGAGCAGACTTAACCTTATGGATTGGCAACAGAAATGTTTGAAAAGTACCGACTACCTTGAAATTACTAAATCCTCACTAAACTACAACAATCCTGAGATTAATGTGGCCCAATTCTTCCTAAAGCGGCTACTAACAATGAATTACAATGCGAGATACTGCATTAGAAAGGAAACCAAAAAAACTCGCAGGAAATACTGAAAAGACAGAAATTGAGCTCCACCCCATGGATGTCCAGATGGCGGTGTTCTACAGCTCTGATCATTTCCTAAAGCAGCTCATAGCAACTAAACTAGCTCAGTGTCAGTATGCTCTGCCTCTGCTGGTGCCCAATCCCCTCACCAGAGAGATCGAGTTTCCTCTCTGGACCTTTCGCAAAGTCAAGAAGAGCTGGAGGACTAAAACTTCCATTACTGAGGACAAAATGATTGTTGAGACAGAAACTCCAATGGTGGCATTCTTTAGGTTTGGTTCTGTATCTTCATCTAAGTCTCAGCTGATTAACAGCTTGATCAATGAAAAGCATCACACATTCTTCCACAGAAACTGTCCAGGCAGCAGCAGAAACCAGTTACTGATGGATGGACTGGTGGAGATTGCTTGGTACTGCCCTTCTGGGAAGGAAACTGATCATTTCCCTGACTGTGTGACGTTCTGTAATCTTCATGGTGAAGCTGGAGCTCATGTGACACAGCATGATATTTTAACAACGATGTCCTCTCTGAATGTTGTCTTTATACCTGATTTTGGTCAGAAAAATCACTACAAGGGATTAGTGAAACGGCTCTTTAGCTCCCCAAAGCCTCTGATTTGTGTTCTGACAGATGATGATTCTGCTGTAACAGAGCTGGTAAAGGGGAAGTTCAGTGTTGGAGTAAAGGACAGAAATCAGCATGATGTGTGTGAAGAACTGAAAGGAACTATCAGACACTGTCTATCAGAAACGTCAAGCACCTTTAAACTAGAAGATCTGGCCAAGGATACACAGGTCAGAGTTGATGAAGATCATGGACTCTGTAATAAAGGAAAGGAAGCTGCCTTGAAGATAATGTCTCTGCTGAAGAATAATGACCAGTCCTTACACAAAGAAACAAGTCTACCATGTCAGGGGAAACTGTGGCATGACTGGTGTAAGAGCAACAAAGAACTACACCGACCTCATGGACACAACATAGACAAGTACACAAGTGAAAAAAACAAGGAAATGGATAAAATCCGGGAACAGCAGCAAAAACATGGTCTTAGCAAATTCATGAACTGCTTTATCCAAGGACTGAATTCTGAGGATGCTGATGAGAAACTGTACTTCCTGAAATGGGTTGAAGTCCTTCTGAACAATTTCACTGTAAAACGTCTCTCCACCTTACATCAGGAGTATGATGAAACCTGGTCAAAAATGTCGGAAGTAAAGAAATCTCATGATATAGCAGATCAACAGGAAACTAAAAAAAAGCTTGAGGAACTGTCAGAGCAGCTGAAGTCTGCTTCTTTTGGTTTAGAACATATACTCAGGGAGATGGGACAGATATATGAGTCATATCAGTCTGTAAAAATAAAAAAACAGAAATGAAGCACAAAGCAAGCGTTCCTCTATTTCCTGCTCTTGCAGCTGAACTCATGCTTTCAGGATATCCACTGGAGCTGATGGATGGAGATGCTTCTCATGTTCCTCTGATCTGGGTTTCAGCAGTTCTAGATGAACTTGTGAAGGTTCTGGGGGATCAGAGAGTGTTTGTGCTGTCAGTTTTGGGGATTCAGAGCTCTGGGAAATCCACCATGTAGAATGCCATGTTTGGACTCCAGTTTGCTGTCAGTGCTGGAAGGTGCACCAGAGGAGCCTTCATGCAGCTGGTCAGAGTGTCAGAGGAGATGAAGGAAGAGCTGAAGTTTGACTACATTCTAGTTGTAGATACTGAAGGACTTCGAGCACTTGAGCTCGCAGGAACATCCACTCGACATCATGACAATGAAATCGCAACATTCGTTGTTGGTCTTGGAAACCTGACCTTGATCAACATCTTTGGTGAGAACCCTGCTGAGATGCAGGACATCCTTCAGATTGTTGTTCAGGCCTTCCTGAGGATGAAGAAGGTCCAACTCAATCCCAGCTGTTTGTTTGTCCACCAGAATGTTCCAGATGTTACAGCCGGACAGAAAAACATGGAGGGACAGAGAAGATTACAAGATAATCTGGATAGAATGACCAAGCTGGCTGGTGAGGAGGAATCTTATGAAGCAGAACATTTTAGTGACGTCATAGCATTTGACAAAAAAAGATGTGAGATACTTTGCACAGCTGTGGCAGGGAAGCCCACCCATGGCTCCTCAAAACCCATTATACACTGAACATGTGGAAGAGCTGAAGAAGACAATACTGTCCAGAGCCACAGAAAGTCCTACTGTAACACTGACACAGTTTAAATCACGGATTAAAGATCTCTGGCATGCACTTCTATGTGAAAACTTTGTGTTCAGTTTCAGAAACACACTGGAGATCGCGGAATACAGAAAACTGGAGGAGAAATATGGGACATGGACCTGGGATCTCAGGAAATCTATACTAGATATACAAGACAAACTACACACCAGCATCAACAACAAACAACAGAGCAAAGTTAAGAGAAAGGAAATTATAGATGAAATGAGAGAAACATTTAATAATGTGACAGAATCAGTGCAATGTTACTTTGAGGAAAATGAAGACAGGAGAGACCTTATTCAGCAATGGAGAGGAAAGTTTATGATAAAGATTCAAAATCTACATGATGATCTTGTGACACAAACAGTGAGAGAGCTGCATGAGATCATTTACCAAAAGCAAACCTGCAAAAACCTGGAAGATCAGAAATCTCAGTATGAGGCAGAACTTTTTAAAAAGAGCAAAGAGCTGGCTTTGGATCTGAAAAGGGATGAAAAGCAGCTGGATGAAAAGCAGTTAAAAGAACATTTTGATGTATTGTGGAAAAACTGGGTCTCTGAACTGACTGCAAACCTGACTAGAACACAAGTGAACATAGCAGAGGACATAACACAAATATTGTGGGAACACTATGAAAGAAGACTTCTGTCTGAGAGGAAATCTGAAAAGTATGAGAACATAAGCACGCGAGGTGATTATAAGAAATATATAACACATAAAAAAAGTGGAAAGCTGTTACAGATTGGTTTTCACAGTTACCACCTGAGAGCCAAGACTCTATAAGGCAACTGATCCTTAAAGTCATTGAGCAAACTAAAGACCTGATTAAATCAAAACCAGTTGCAAAGACAGGCTACAAACCAGCCTACATTCAAGAGATTGTTCGACTGGTAAAAGAAGCTGTGGCTGAATATCAGTCTCCAGATTATGAGTTGAACAAAAAGTTCTCACTGGATCTCTCTGAATGTGTGTGACATTGCGAAAGCAGAGTTTGAAAAGCAACAGAAGAAATTTGAAGAGAGTTTTAATCCATTAATCTATCTTGAGAAAATGAAGCCAGAATACTACAGAGTTTTTCAGAAATCCTGTGAAGGCG
This sequence comes from Tachysurus vachellii, assembly GCF_030014155.1. NCBI lineage: Eukaryota > Metazoa > Chordata > Actinopteri > Siluriformes > Bagridae > Tachysurus > Tachysurus vachellii. The sequence continues at coordinate 559,824 of NC_083462.1, read as the reverse complement.
CCACATCTACAGCAGTATTTGGAGGATTAATCTGCAGACAGCTTGGAGACTCTATCCTACAGAGTGTGTACAACAGTGCTGAAAATTATCTGGCTGATGAAATGAAGGCAAACTGTCCAGAATTTAATGGAAGCAGGACAAACCTGGAGAAACACATTCTCAGATCACTTGCTGAAGAGCAGAACTTTAAAAGATTTATGAGCTACATCTTGACACCTAAGGAACATGTTGAGAGCTTTATTAAAGATGTTGTAAAAGTTTTCATGACTAAAGAAAACCCCAGAGTTCTTGCTCACATTAAAGGAATTCTTCAACACAAACAGAAGTGTGTAATCACTGCAGCAGAAACTGCAACTCAAGAAGTGACAAAAATCAAAGGAGATGCAAATATCTGGCTGGAAAAATTCTCCAGTGGTCTGAAAGGTGATGTTGAATACAATACGGAGCATCTGAGTGGAAGTAACTGTAAAGACATCAGTGATTTTCAGCTGCTTACAGATGTAGTGAGAAAAGAAATTCCCCTCATTACTGAAGAGCTGAACAGGAAGTTTAACAGCATGTCTGATCTTAAAATGGAGAAGTTCAGGAAGAGTCCAGATGAGATTCTGACTGAACACCTCTGTAGATGCTGCTGGGCTCAGTGTCCATTCTGTAAAGCCATCTGTACCAACACAATAGAGGGACATGATGGAGATCACAGCGTCCCCTTCCACAGGGTAGATGGTAGCAAAGGGTGGCATTACAGAGGAACAACAAATCTCTCCACTGATTTCTGCACGACAAATGTACAAAGTAATAAAGGTTTCTACCCAAGTCATAATAATGAAGTGTGTATTCCTTACAAATCATACAGAGACGCAGGAGGAGACTATGCGACCTGGAGCATAACCCCAGACACGTCTGAGCTGCCATACTGGAGGTGGTTTGTGTGTACATTCCAGAAGGATTTGGAAAACCATTATAAAAAAACATTCCAGGGAAGTGGAGAAATCCCTGAAGCATGGAAAGAGTGCACAAAGGAAGATGTTCTTGAGAGTTTGGATAAATACATGTAATTAAACCTTTCATTTCAAAAAGGAATTCATTTCAAAATGGCCGAACAAATTGGCCGCTACTGACTGAGTGCTCAAAAAGGTTTCAGCCTGCTGCATTAAAATCTTGACTTCTTGAGTAGCTGCTATAAAATTCATCTGACCTAAAGTTAAACCTAAAAGTTTGTTCTATCAACAATTGAAAGAATTTCTATCACAATGGAGAATATGGATCAATGTGAGTTTTCCCTCCAAACAATCTTGGGTGCCATACAACAAAGCAAAATGGAAACGACTGCCCATATTGACAATATGATTCTACCTGTGCAGACAACTTTAAACAATATACAAGGGTCACTATCTACACTAGGTGACCAAATCACAGAGTTAGAGCATCGTGTAAGTGCCAATGAATGTAACATGGAAGATCTGACTAAACGAGTTGCTGCGCTTGAAAAGGAGAACACATACCTGAGGGAAAAAGCTGATGATAATGAAAAAAATGAGGGAAAAAGCTGATCACTAATGTTTCTGAGCACAGTGAAGGCACCGACACTGTAAGCTTCATAATCCAGCTTCTTCGCCACCTTTTCAGCAGTGACAGCTTCCTCACATCGCCAGTGATTGAAAAGGCTCATCGTTCTCCTACATACAGCTCCATAAGTAATGCAAGATCCCCACGGCCTATCCTTGTAAAGTTTCTACACTTTCAGGATAAAGTAAAAATCTTGCGTTTGGCCAGAGAGAAAAAAGAGCTCAGCTTTCAAGGCAGACGCATATACCTCAATCCCGACTTCAGCGTTGATCTGCTTAAAAGACGCTGCCAATACGATGACATCAAGAAAAAGCTGCGTGAAGCAGGGCAAAGTTACTCATTACTATGCCCTGCTATTCTGAGAGTCATTATCGATTGCAAACTCAAGCTTTTTCGCACCCCCGGGGAAGCATATGAGTTTTTTCGGGATCTCGTCTCTCCTCCATGATGTAACTTATAACCCTGGTCATCGTTCTAATGGCTGAATAACGTTTGACATTACGAAAGATACACCATATGCGGTAAATACTTTAAACTTTTTATTTAAGTACTGTACATGATTGGTCATGTCACTGCAAGCACTTTTTTAAGTTTTTTTTTCTTTGACTGTAATCTAATGATTCTCCAAGCATGTTCTATGTTTGCCGTATTCTGCGGCGTTCTGTCGCACATTACTATGCCAGTGTCGTAAGACCTCAGTGAGTGTAATTCACTGAAATACCTAGTGGGCAAATTGTGATTCTGATGTGCTTGCTATTTTGAGTTTATTTTCTCTGGTGATTTAATACACATTTCTATGTGTCTATTTGATTTTCCTTATTATATTATTAGCCCTACAGTTAATTAAAGTAGTAGAGAAGCAGCAGGCTGTACCTGTTATCTGCAATTACAGTGAGCCTCCTTTTTTTCACTTTCATGTATGTCATGTCCTGTTTGTCTGTGTGTTTGTCTGTTGTGTGTTTGTCAATGTATGTCTTTTGCTTTATGTCCTCTTTCTCTCCTATGCTCCATTTCACACTTACTGTATTAAATTTGAGGAATAGAATCATTTAAGGGTCTAAAAATAATCCACCTTAACATAAGAAGTCTAGTACCAAAAATTGATTTTCTGAGAGTTTGGGTTTCCTATCAGAAGCCTCATATCATTACTCTTTCTGAAACATGGTTACACACTAAAGTATCAGATGTTGAAATAAAGATGGATGGTTATGCTCTTTTTAGAGCTGACAGGGGCCCCAGGGGAGGTGGGTTAGTAACATATGTCTCTACAAATTTAACAGGTGAACTTCTCATTCCAACTGTTGAGCCGGTTAATTTTGAATCATTCATTCATTCATTCATTCATTTTCTACCGCTTATCCGAACAACCTCAGGTCACGGGGAGCCTGTGCCTATCTCAGGCGTCATTGGGCATCAAGGCAGGATACACCCTGGACGGAGTGCCAACCCATCGCAGGGCACACACACACACACGCACACTCTCATTCACTCACGCAATCACACACTAGGGACAATTTTCCAGAGATGCCAATCAACCTACCATGCATGTCTTTGGACCGGGGGAGGAAACCGGAGTACCCGGAGGAAACCCCCGAGGCACGGGGAGAACATGCAAACTCCACACACACAAGGTGGAGGCGGGAATCGAACCCCGACCCTGGAGGTGTGAGGCGAACGTGCTAACCACTAAGCCACCGTGCCCCCCTAATTTTGAATCACTTATTGTAAAAATAATTTTCCATGAAAACAAACATATAATTATTACTAATATCTATAAACCACCATCTGCTTCATCTGATTCAATTAAGTCAATTATTAATACAATTAATTCTCTCAGAAAAAATAGTGAAATGGTGGTTCTTGGTGATTTTAACTGCAATTGGCTTCACAGTTCCTCCTAGAGTGTCAGAAATATGATTGCAGGTGCCAATTTTACTCAGTTAATAAAAGAACCAACCAGAATTGGTTGCCGTTCCTCATCTTTGCTGGACTGGATACTAGTTACACATCCAGATAGAATAAGTACATTGGGCATATTGTCTGACAGCTTTAGTGACCACTCAGTTGTTTTCTGTGTGTGGAAAATTAAAATACCCAAACTACCACCCAAATATATTAAAGTCAGACAATATAAAAATATAAATACTGAACAATTTATAAATGACCTGGCTAATATTAATTGGACTAGATTTTACTTTTACTTCTGTTGAGGATGCATGGGATTTCTTCTATTCTGAAGTTAACAATGTAATTAATCAACATGCTCCATTTAAAACGATTCGTGTGAAAGGTCAACATCTCCCATGGATTAGACCTGATTTAATAAGCCTTTTTAAAAAACATTATAAAGCGTGGGAAAAATGTAAACAATCTAGAGGCCCTACTGATCGGGAAGTATATCGACAACTTAGGAACCACTGCAAAACACAAACTCGGAATGCAAGATCTACTGTAACTACTATAAGGATGCCTTTAGTTACCAAAATTGGAATAATCCTAAACAGTTCTGGAAACATCTAGATCACCTCCTTAATAAATCAAATAATGACTCTATTAATAGCGTTATTGTTAATGATAATGTTATTTCTGATCCTCTTATGATCGCTCAAGCATTCAATGCATATTTTTCTCAAATTAGTAGTTCACTATACTCTGATTATTTAGTTTCTTCTAGTTCATCAAATCAAACTGATGGATCCTTTTCATTTTCTAGATAGATCCTTTTCATTTGACTTGGTAGATCACTACTTGCTCTTGGACAAGCTTAACCCAAGCTCTTTGGTCTATCAGCTCACTCAATCTCACGTTTACAGTACATACAAAACTCAGCTGCCAGAATGTTAATCTCCAATAAAAAATCTGCCCACATCACCCCTACATTATTTGATCTTCACTGGCTGCCAGTCTCATCACACATAAAATATAAAATCATACTGCTCACTTATAAGGCACTAAATGCCCCCCCTTCACGATCACTCCGGTCTTCAAATTCTGAACTTCTTTGTATTCCTAGATACGCTTTATCCTCTGCGGGTGGCAGATCCTTTTCTGTCACTGCTCCAACACTATTGAACTCCCTACCCATTGCACTCAGAACCATCACCACTTTGTCTGAATTTAAATCAAGGCTTAAGACCTTTTCAACCTTCACTATCAGTAAATGTATGTATTAGGAGTCCTTAATTTTTCTGTAATGTGGTGTATGTATCGTGTACTATGTAGAGTCCTATCTCTTGTACTGTATGTTTTTGTGTATAGTCCTGTCTTCTGTTATTATCTCATGCAGCTGCATGTGATCCTTCGTCCTGGACAAATGTCCGACGAATATGTATATGTATGTATATGTATGATCCTTCGTCCTGGGCAAATGTCCGACGAATATGTATATGCATGTTACACTATATTTCATCTGTCTTGAAATACTGTACCTTGTAAAGCGTCCTTGAGCTTGGGAAAGGCACTATATAAATTAAACATATTATTATTATTATTATAATTATTATTATTATTAGTAGTAGTAGTAGTAGTAGTAGTAGTAGTATTAAATCCATATGTTTTAATAGAAATGCTCTCTTATGTTTCTCTCCATAACAGACGTCAGTTTGTTCAATTCAAAGATGCACAGTCTGATGAATGTATTATGGAAAAAAGGTGTGCCACAGGGTTCTATCCTTGGCCCCCTTCTTTTTTCTATTTTTGTTTTGTTCCTAATCTCCCGCAAGTGTGCAATAATTGTCAAGTACATCTATATGCAGATGATACTGTTGTCTATTTTTCAAGCTCCAACTCATTTCTTCTGCATCTCAAGGGGCTTTCCATGAATAAATTCTAAGAGACCTGAACTGATTCTGTGTCACCTAGAAAGAACAAAACTCAGTAATGAACGAGCTGCTGAAGATACAGTGAGAATTTAACTTTCTCTGGTGTGCCACATTACACTGTAATGATCAGATCCTTTTTCTATTTTTGTTTTGTTCCTAATCTCCCGCAAGTGTGCAATAATTGTCAAGTACATCTATATGCAGATGATACTGTTCTCTATTTTTCAAGCTCCAACTCATTTCTTCTTCAGAACAAATTACAGACAGATCATAAATCAGTTCAAAATTGGCTTAAAAGTAACCTCTTAAAACTCAATATGAAAAAATCATTAAGTATGCTCTTTGGTAAGTATTCTCTTAAATCTGCTGAACTTAACCTGTATTTTGATAATGGTACTCCAGTGACAAAAGAGACCTCTGCTAAATATCTGGGAATTTGGCTTGATCCAGAATTAAATTTCAAACCACACATTGATTATTGTATTGAATGTACTGTATCTGTTGTATGTTTTTGGTCCCCCTTGAAAACGAGATGCTGCATCTCAAGGGGCTTTCCATGAATAAATTCTAAGAAACCTGAACTGATTCTGTGTCACCTAGAAAGAACAAAACTCAGTAATGAACCAGCTGTTGAAGATACAGTGAGAATTTAACCAACTTTCTCTGGTATGCCACATTACACTGTAATGATCAGATCTGTTACTAAGCAGCTCATTAACAATGACTTATATAACAGTTTTATTAGTTCACGTTTATTCTTACATGTAAGTAATCAAAGATTTATTTTACTTGACAGTTATGAGGTGAAAGTTATGTTATTAATGTTTTAGACTAATGATTTTTTACAATTATAATTAGTAGCATCAACTGATTCTGTTTCAGTAGAAACAGCTTTTAATTAGAAATGTTATTACATATATACTTTGATTAGTTTTGCTTTTAATCTAATTCAGAAATGTTTACTATATAACAACTGAAATGTAAACATAATACTCTTCAATTAAATATCTAAATATTAAAATCAAGCAGATTTTGATTAAAGCTATGTGATTAACCCTTAAAATGTTTTGGTTTTTTTTTTTGTGTCCAGATTAAACATCACAAATGTTCTCACTGTTGTCATATCTACTAACAACTATCTACTGTGTACAGTGTAGAAGTAATGTAAATGCAGAGGTTTTTTCAGGTGTGTGTTACAGATGTGGGTTACAGGAGTGTTACAGGTGTGTGCGTGTTACAGGTGTGTGTGTTACGTGTGTGTGTTACAGGTGTGTGTTACAGGTGTGTGTTATGTGTGTTGTAGGTGTTACTAGTTTAGAAAACACAGTTCATCACAACATTACAAAAAGAGAGAAGATTTTTAATTACATTATCCCTAAAATAATTGTTTAATGTTGTCATTAAACATCAGATCAGACTATTACGTCCTCCATATTTATACACTGTACTGTCACCAGCTCACACACATCACTGTAATACACTGTACTGTCACCAGCTCACACATCACTGTAATACACTGTACTGTCACCAGCTCACACACATCACTGTAATACACTGTACTGTCACCAGCTCACACATCACTGTAATACACTGTACTGTCACCAGCTCACACACATCACTGTAATACACTGTACTGTCACAAGCTCACACATCACTGTAATACACTGTACTGTCACCAGCTCACACATCACTGTAATACACTGTACTGTCAGCAGCTCACACACATCACTGTAATACACTGTACTGTCACCAGCTCACACACATCACTGTAATACACTGTACTGTTACCAGCTCACACACATCACTGTAATACACTGTACTGTCACCAGCTCACACACATCACTGTAATACACTGTACTGTCACCAGCTCACACGGTAATCTAACGTTATGCAGTTAATACAAATACAACATATTAACAACTTTATTAACAACCAGCCCCGGTCTCCCCTACTCACCTCTATATTTCCTTCTTTGCTTGAAGTCTTCAACTATAAAAAAAACCTGCAAATGAATGTTCTGTGATACTGTTGTGTTCTGCTTTAAGCAGTCCTTCTAAAAAATGTGTTGGTTACATTTCTGTTCCGCGTTGCCACTGTCTAATAACGGATGTAAAAAACAACGATCGCAAAAAAACAGTTTTATGAAAATTATTTTACACTCCACATTTAGGGGGGCCACAAGCTTGTTGTCACAGGGGCACTTCATCACCGACCTGCCCCGGTCAGATAATTACACGGTCATTCTCACCATCACCGACCGATTCTTGAAAGCCTGCCGCCTGGTCCCGCTGCCCAAGCTTCCTACAGCATTTGAGACAGCAGAGACGCTGTGCAATTCTGTCTTCCATTACTACGGACTGCCTGAAGACATTTTTTCAGACCAAGGTCCCCAGTTCACTTCTCGAGTCTGGTCCGCCTTCTTCAAACGACTGAACGTCAACGTCAGCTTCATCTCGGGGTATCACCCACAGGCAAATGGACAAACGGAGCAGTTAAACCAGGAGATCATCCGCTTCCTCTGCTTGTACTGCCAAAACAATCACATGGAGTGGAGCAAATATCTGATGTGGGCGGAGTATGCACAAAACTCCCTTATCAAAACTGACTCCCTTTCAGTGCGTCCTGGGCTTCCAGCCTTCCCTCTTCCCATGGTCCGGCACGCTCACCAACCTAACGGCCGTCGACGACTGGTTCCGCCGGAGCGAGGAAACATGGAGCGTGGCGCATCGCCAATTACAGTGGGCATAGAGACAGAAGGGCCAGGCCGACAGACACCGCAGGGCACACCCGGAATATCAACCCGGTCAGTGGGTCTGGCTCTCGACCCGCGACATCCACCTCCGCCTACCCTGTCGCAAACTGAGCCCCAGGTACGTGGGGCCGTTTTGGATCATCAGGCAGATCAACCCGGACTCTTACCGCCTCGCGCTGCCCCCAAAATACCACATCTCGCCGACCTTTCATGTCTCGCTGCTTAAACCTGCTTTTGGGCCTAGAGAAAACCCAGAACGTCCCACTAACCTGCACGGTCACGGTCAGCGCACCACCCACGCCCACCAAACACCAACACCGAGAAGCGGCTCCAGAATACTAGCTCTCCTAGACTACACCTCCCAGAATCCACCACTGACTCTGATTGCTCCACCACCTGTTCCTCATCAGCCGCTTCCTATAAAGACTGAACGTGAACTTGAAGTGCGAAGTCTTGATCTGTTCCGGCAATCATTCTGAGCAATTCCCGTGTTTTCCTAGTTTGGTTTTGATTCTGTTTCTGTATTCTGGTTTCTCTGTTTGTTTGCTGCCTGCCCTGACCTTCTGCCTGTCTTACCGTTTCCGATTTTTGTCTGCTCTCTGATATTGTGTTTACTTGCCCTGACCTTGCCTGTATGACTACTAGTTTGTCTTTATTAAAAGCTGCAAATGGATCATCCGCCTTACGAGTCTTCGTTACAGAGATTGATCACAAAAAGGGAGAATGTTATGATGTGAAGTAGAGGGAATCTCTACAGGACTAAGGGTTAATAATCTTCTCACATGACAGAATACTCCTAGATTTTATTTAGAAAAATAAAATACATGACAGCAATAAATCTGTCTTCATGAATTATATAAATATGGAGGACGTAATAGTCTGATCTGATGTTTAATGACAACATTAAACAATTATTTTAGGGATAATGTAATTAAAAATCTTCTCTCTTTTTGTAATGTTGTGATGAACTGTGTTTTCTAAACTAGTAACACCTACAACACACATAACACACACCTGTAACACACACACGTAACACACACACCTGTAACACGCACACACCTGTAACACTCCTGTAACCCACATCTGTAACACACACCTGAAAAAACCTCTGCATTTACATTACTTCTACACTGTACACAGTAGATAGTTGTTAGTAGATATGACAACAGTGAGAACATTTGTGATGTTTAATCTGGACACAAAAAAAAAAACCAAAACATTTTAAGGGTTAATCACATAGCTTTAATCAAAATCTGCTTGATTTTAATATTTAGATATTTAATTGAAGAGTATTATGTTTACATTTCAGTTGTTATATAGTAAACATTTCTGAATTAGATTAAAAGCAAAACTAATCAAAGTATATATGTAATAACATTTCTAATTAAAAGCTGTTTCTACTGAAACAGAATCAGTTGATGCTACTAATTATAATTGTAAAAAATCATTAGTCTAAAACATTAATAACATAACTTTCACCTCATAACTGTCAAGTAAAATAAATCTTTGATTACTTACATGTAAGAATAAACGTGAACTAATAAAACTGTTATATAAGTCATTGTTAATGAGCTGCTTAGTAACAGATCTGATCATTACAGTGTAATGTGGCATACCAGAGAAAGTTGGTTAAATTCTCACTGTATCTTCAACAGCTGGTTCATTACTGAGTTTTGTTCTTTCTAGGTGACACAGAATCAGTTCAGGTTTCTTAGAATTTATTCATGGAAAGCCCCTTGAGATGCAGCATCTCGTTTTCAAGGGGGACCAAAAACATACAACAGATACAGTACATTCAATACAATAATCAATGTGTGGTTTGAAATTTAATTCTGGATCAAGCCAAATTCCCAGATATTTAGCAGAGGTCTCTTTTGTCACTGGAGTACCATTATCAAAATACAGGTTAAGTTCAGCAGATTTAAGAGAATACTTACCAAAGAGCATACTTAATGATTTTTTCATATTGAGTTTTAAGAGGTTACTTTTAAGCCAATTTTGAACTGATTTATGATCTGTCTGTAATTTGTTCTGAAGAAGAAATGAGTTGGAGCTTGAAAAATAGAGAACAGTATCATCTGCATATAGATGTACTTGACAATTATTGCACACTTGCGGGAGATTAGGAACAAAACAAAAATAGAAAAAGGATCTGATCATTACAGTGTAATGTGGCACACCAGAGAAAGTTAAATTCTCACTGTATCTTCAGCAGCTCGTTCATTACTGAGTTTTGTTCTTTCTAGGTGACACAGAATCAGTTCAGGTCTCTTAGAATTTATTCATGGAAAGCCCCTTGAGATGCAGAAGAAATGAGTTGGAGCTTGAAAAATAGACAACAGTATCATCTGCATATAGATGTACTTGACAATTATTGCACACTTGCGGGAGATTAGGAACAAAACAAAAATAGAAAAAAGAAGGGGGCCAAGGATAGAACCCTGTGGCACACCTTTTTTCCATAATACATTCATCAGACTGTGCATCTTTGAATTGAACAAACTGACGTCTGTTATGGAGAGAAACATAAGAGAGCATTTCTATTAAAACATATGGATTTAATACTACTACTACTACTACTAATAATAATAATAATAATTATAATAATAATAATAATATGTTTAATTTATATAGTGCCTTTCCCAAGCTCAAGGACGCTTTACAAGGTACAGTATTTCAAGACAGATGAAATATAGTGTAACATGCATATACATATTCGTCGGACATTTGCCCAGGACGAAGGATCATACATATACATACATATACATATTCGTCGGACATTTGTCCAGGACGAAGGATCACATGCAGCTGCATGAGATAATAACAGAAGACAGGACTATACACAAAAACATACAGTACAAGAGATAGGACTCTACATAGTACACGATACATACACCACATTACAGAAAAATTAAGGACTCCTAATACATACATTTACTGATAGTGAAGGTTGAAAAGGTCTTAAGCCTTGATTTAAATTCAGACAAAGTGGTGATGGTTCTGAGTGCAATGGGTAGGGAGTTCAATAGTGTTGGAGCAGTGACAGAAAAGGATCTGCCACCCGCAGAGGATAAAGCGTATCTAGGAATACAAAGAAGTTCAGAATTTGAAGACCGGAGTGATCGTGAAGGGGGGGCATTTAGTGCCTTATAAGTGAGCAGTATGATTTTATATTTTATGTGTGATGAGACTGGCAGCCAGTGAAGATCAAATAATGTAGGGGTGATGTGGGCAGATTTTTTATTGGAGATTAACATTCTGGCAGCTGAGTTTTGTATGTACTGTAAACGTGAGATTGAGTGAGCTGATAGACCAAAGAGCTTGGGTTAAGCTTGTCCAAGAGCAAGTAGTGATCTACCAAGTCAAATGAAAAGGATCTATCTAGAAAATGAAAAGGATCCATCAGTTTGATTTGATGAACTAGAAGAAACTAAATAATCAGAGTATAGTGAACTACTAATTTGAGAAAAATATGCATTGAATGCTTGAGCGATCATAAGAGGATCAGAAATAACATTATCATTAACAATAACGCTATTAATAGAGTCATTATTTGATTTATTAAGGAGGTGATCTAGATGTTTCCAGAACTGTTTAGGATTATTCCAATTTTGGTAACTAAAGGCATCCTTATAGTAGTTACAGTAGATCTTGCATTCCGAGTTTGTGTTTTGCAGTGGTTCCTAAGTTGTCGATATACTTCCCGATCAGTAGGGCCTCTAGATTGTTTACATTTTTCCCACGCTTTATAATGTTTTTTAAAAAGGCTTATTAAATCAGGTCTAATCCATGGGAGATGTTGACCTTTCACACGAATCGTTTTAAATGGAGCATGTTGATTAATTACATTGTTAACTTCAGAATAGAAGAAATCCCATGCATCCTCAACAGAAGTAAAAGTAAAATCTAGTCCAATTAATATTAGCCAGGTCATTTATAAATTGTTCAGTATTTATATTTTTATATTGTCTGACTTTAATATATTTGGGTGGTAGTTTGGGTATTTTAATTTTCCACACACAGAAAACAACTGAGTGGTCACTAAAGCTGTCAGACAATATGCCCAATGTACTTATTCTATCTGGATGTGTAACTAGTATCCAGTCCAGCAAAGATGAGGAACGGCAACCAATTCTGGTTGGTTCTTTTATTAACTGAGTAAAATTGGCACCTGCAATCATATTTCTGACACTCTAGGAGGAACTGTGAAGCCAATTGCAGTTAAAATCACCAAGAACCACCATTTCACTATTTTTTCTGAGAGAATTAATTGTATTAATAATTGACTTAATTGAATCAGATGAAGCAGATGGTGGTTTATAGATATTAGTAATAATTATATGTTTGTTTTCATGGAAAATTATTTTTACAATAAGTGATTCAAAATTAGGGGGGCACGGTGGCTTAGTGGTTAGCACGTTCGCCTCACACCTCCAGGGTCGGGGTTCGATTCCCGCCTCCACCTTGTGTGTGTGGAGTTTGCATGTTCTCCCCGTGCCTCGGGGGTTTCCTCCGGGTACTCCGGTTTCCTCCCCCGGTCCAAAGACATGCATGGTAGGTTGATTGGCATCTCTGGAAAATTGTCCCTAGTGTGTGATTGCGTGAGTGAATGAGAGTGTGCGTGTGTGTGTGTGTGCCCTGCGATGGGTTGGCACTCCGTCCAGGGTGTATCCTGCCTTGATGCCCAATGACGCCTGAGATAGGCACAGGCTCCCCGTGACCTGAGGTTGTTCGGATAAGCGGTAGAAAATGAATGAATGAATGAATGAATGATTCAAAATTAACCGGCTCAACAGTTGGAATGAGAAGTTCACCTGTTAAATTTGTAGAGACATATGTTACTAACCCACCTCCCCTGGGGCCCCTGTCAGCTCTAAAAAGAGCATAACCATCCATCTTTATTTCAACATCTGATACTTTAGTGTGTAACCATGTTTCAGAAAGAGTAATGATATGAGGCTTCTGATAGGAAACCCAAACTCTCAGAAAATCAATTTTTGGTACTAGACTTCTTATGTTAAGGTGGATTATTTTTAGACCCTTAAATGATTCTATTCCTCAAATTTAATACAGTAAGTGTGAAATGGAGCATAGGAGAGAAAGAGGACATAAAGCAAAAGACATACATTGACAAACACACAACAGACAAACACACAGACAAACAGGACATGACATACATGAAAGTGAAAAAAAGGAGGCTCACTGTAATTGCAGATAACAGGTACAGCCTGCTGCTTCTCTACTACTTTAATTAACTGTAGGGCTAATAATATAATAAGGAAAATCAAATAGACACATAGAAATGTGTATTAAATCACCAGAGAAAATAAACTCAAAATAGCAAGCACATCAGAATCACAATTTGCCCACTAGGTATTTCAGTGAATTACACTCACTGAGGTCTTACGACACTGGCATAGTAATGTGCGACAGAACGCCGCAGAATACGGCAAACATAGAACATGCTTGGAGAATCATTAGATTACAGTCAAAGAAAAAAAAACTTAAAAAAGTGCTTGCAGTGACATGACCAATCATGTACAGTACTTAAATAAAAAGTTTAAAGTATTTACCGCATATGGTGTATCTTTCGTAATGTCAAACGTTATTCAGCCATTAGAACGATGACCAGGGTTATAAGTTACATCATGGAGGAGAGACGAGATCCCGAAAAAACTCATATGCTTCCCCGGGGGTGCGAAAAAGCTTGAGTTTGCAATCGATAATGACTCTCAGAATAGCAGGGCATAGTAATGAGTAACTTTGCCCTGCTTCACGCAGCTTTTTCTTGATGTCATCGTATTGGCAGCGTCTTTTAAGCAGATCAACGCTGAAGTCGGGATTGAGGTATATGCGTCTGCCTTGAAAGCTGAGCTCTTTTTTCTCTCTGGCCAAACGCAAGATTTTTACTTTATCCTGAAAGTGTAGAAACTTTACAAGGATAGGCCGTGGGGATCTTGCATTACTTATGGAGCTGTATGTAGGAGAACGATGAGCCTTTTCAATCACTGGCGATGTGAGGAAGCTGTCACTGCTGAAAAGGTGGCGAAGAAGCTGGATTATGAAGCTTACAGTGTCGGTGCCTTCACTGTGCTCAGAAACATTAGTGATCAGCTTTTTCCCTCATTTTTTTCATTATCATCAGCTTTTTCCCTCAGGTATGTGTTCTCCTTTTCAAGCGCAGCAACTCGTTTAGTCAGATCTTCCATGTTACATTCATTGGCACTTACACGATGCTCTAACTCTGTGATTTGGTCACCTAGTGTAGATAGTGACCCTTGTATATTGTTTAAAGTTGTCTGCACAGGTAGAATCATATTGTCAATATGGGCAGTCGTTTCCATTTTGCTTTGTTGTATGGCACCCAAGATTGTTTGGAGGGAAAACTCACATTGATCCATATTCTCCATTGTGATAGAAATTCTTTCAATTGTTGATAGAACAAACTTTTAGGTTTAACTTTAGGTCAGATGAATTTTATAGCAGCTACTCAAGAAGTCAAGATTTTAATGCAGCAGGCTGAGACCTTTTTGAGCACTCAGTCAGTAGCGGCCAATTTGTTCGGCCATTTTGAAATGAATTCCTTTTTGAAATGAAAGGTTTAATTACATGTATTTATCCAAACTCTCAAGAGCATCTTCCTTTGTGCACTCTTTCCATGCTTCAGGGATTTCTCCACTTCCCTGGAATGTTTTTTTATAATGGTTTTCCAAATCCTTCTGGAATGTACACACAAACCACCTCCAGTATGGCAGCTCAGACGTGTCTGGGGTTATGCTCCAGGTCTCATAGTCTCCTCCTGCGTCTCTGTATGATTTGTAAGGAATACGCACTTCATTATTATGACTTGGGTAGAAACCTTTATTACTTTGTACATTTGTCGTGCAGAAATCAGTGGAGAGATTTGTTGTTCCTCTGTAATGCCACCCTTTGCTACCATCTACCCTGTGGAAGGGGACGCTGTGATCTCCATCATGTCCCTCTATTGTGTTGGTACAGATGGCTTTACAGAATGGACACTGAGCCCAGCAGCATCTACAGAGGTGTTCAGTCAGAATCTCATCTGGACTCTTCCTGAACTTCTCCATTTTAAGATCAGACATGCTGTTTAACTTCCTGTTCAGCTCTTCAGTAATGAGGGGAATTTCTTTTCTCACTACATCTGTAAGCAGCTGAAAATCACTGATGTCTTTACAGTTACTTCCACTCAGATGCTCCGTATTGTATTCAACATCAACTTTCAGACCACTGGAGAATTTTTCCAGCCAGATATTTGCATCTCCTTTGCTCTCTGTCACTTCCTGAGTTGCAGTTTCTGCTGCAGTGATTACACACTTCTGTTTGTGTTGAAGAATTCCTTTAATGTGAGCAAGAACTTTGGGGTTTTCTTTAGTCATGAAAACTTTTACAACATCTTTAATAAAGCTCTCTAAATGTTCCTTAGGTGTCAAGATGTAGCTCATAAATCTTTTAAAGTTCTGCTCTTCAGCAAGTGATCTGAGAATGTGTTTCTCCAGGTTTGTCCTGCTTCCATTAAATTCTGGACAGTTTGCCTTCATTTCATCAGCCAGATAATTTTCAGCACTGTTGTACACACTCTGTAGGATAGAGTCTCCAAGCTGTCTGCAGATTAATCCTCCAAATACTGCTGTAGATGTGGCACCTTCACAGGATTTCTGAAAAACTCTGTAGTATTCTGGCTTCATTTTCTCAAGATAGATTAATGGATTAAAACTCTCTTCAAATTTCTTCTGTTGCTTTTCAAACTCTGCTTTCGCAATGTCACACACATTCAGAGAGAGATCCAGTGAGAACTTTTTGTTCAACTCATAATCTGGAGACTGATATTCAGCCACAGCTTCTTTTACCAGTCGAACGATCTCTTGAATGTAGGCTGGTTTGTAGCCTGTCTTTGCAACTGGTTTTGATTTAATCAGGTCTTTAGTTTGCTCAATGACTTTAAGGATCAGTTGCCTTATAGAGTCTTGGCTCTCAGGTGGTAACTGTAAAAGCCAACCTGTAACTTTCCACTTTTTTTTATGTGTTATATAGTTCTTATAATCACCTCGCGTGCTTATTTTCTTATACGTTTCAGATTTCCTCTCAGACAGAAGTCTTCCTTCATAGAGTTCACACAATATTTGTGTTATGTCCTCTGCTACATTCATTTGTGTTCTAGTCAGGTTTGCAGTCAGTTCAGAGACCCAGTTTTTCCACAATAAATCAAAATGTTCTTTTACCTGCTTTTCACTCAACTGCTTTTCATCCCTTTTCAGATCCAAAGCCAGCTCTTTGCTCTTTTTAAAAAGTTCTGAATCATACTTAGATTTCTGATCTTCCAGGTTTTTGCAGGTTTGCTTTTGGTAAATGATCTCACGCAGCTCTCTGACTGTTTGTGTCACAAGTTCATCATGTAGATTTTGAAGCTTTTGCTTAAACATTCCTCTCCATTGCTGAATAAGGTCTCTCTCATCTTTATTTTCTTCAAAGTAACATTGCACTGATTCTGTCACATTATTAAATGTTTCTCTCATTTTATCTATAATTTCCTTTCTCTCAACTGTGCACTGTTGTTTGTTGTTGATGCTGGTGTGTAGTTTGTCTTGTATATCTCGTATAGATTTCCTGAGATCCCAGGTCCATGTCCCATATTTCTCCTCCAGTTTTCTGTATTCTGCGATCTCCAGTGTGTTTCTGAAACTGAACACAAAGTTTTCACATAGAAGTGCATGCCAGAGCTCTTTAATCCGTGATTTAAACTGTGTCAGTGTTACAGTAGGACTTTCTGTGGCTCTGGACAGTATTGTCTTCTTCAGCTCTTCCACATGTTCAGTGTATAATGGGTTTTGAGGAGCCATGGGTGGGCTTCCCTCCCACAGCTGTGCAAAGTATCTCACATCTTTTTTTATGTCAAATGCTATGACGTCACTAAAATGTTCTGCTTCATAGGATTCCTCCTCACCAGCCAGCTTGGTCATTTTATCCAGATTATCTTCTAATCTTCTCTGTCTCTCCATGTTTTTCTGTCCGGCTGTAACATCTGGAACATTCTGGTGGACAAACAAACAGCTGGGATTGAGTTGGACTTTCTTCATCCTCAGGAAGGCCTGAACAACAATCTGAAGGATGTCCTGCATCTCAGCAGGGTTCTCACCAAAGATATTGATCAAGGTCAGGTTTCCAAGACCAACAACGAATGTGGCGAGTTCATGGTCATGATGTTGAGTGGATGTTCCTGCGAGCTCAAGTGCTCGAAGTCCTTCAGTATCTACAACTAGAATGTAGTCAAACTTCAGCTCTTCCTTCATCTCCTCTGACACTCTGACCAGCTGCATGAAGGCTCCTCTGGTGCACCTTCCAGCACTGACAGCAAACTGGAGTCCAAACATGGCATTCAGCATGGTGGATTTCCCAGAGCTCTGAATCCCCAAAACTGACAGCACAAACACTCTCTGATCCCCCAGGACCTTCACAAGTTCATCTAGAACTGCTGAAACCCAGATCAGAGGAACATGAGAAGCATCTCCATCCATCAGCTCCAATGGATATCCTGAAAGAATGAGTTCAGCTGCAAGAGCAGGAAATAGAGGAACGCTTGCTTTGTGCTTCATTTCTGTTTTTTTTATTTTTACAGACTGATATGACTCATATATCTGCCCCATCTCCCTGAGTATATGTTCTAAACCAAAAGAAGCAGACTTCAGCTGCTCTGACAGTTCCTCAAGCTTTTTTTTAGTTTCCTGTTGATCTGCTATATCATGAGATTTCTTTACTTCCGAAACTTTTGACCAGGTTTCATCATACTCCTGATGTAAGGTGGAGAGACGTTTTACAGTGAAATTGTTCAGAAGGATTTCTACCCATTTCAGGAAATACAGTTTCTCATCAGCATCCTCAGAATTCAGTCCTTGGAAAAAGCAGTTCATGAATTTGCTAAGACCATGTTTTTGCTGCTGTTCCCGGATTTTATCCATTTCCTTGTTTTTTTCTCTTGTGTACTTGACTATGTTGTTTCCATGAGGTCGGTGTAGTTCTTTGTTGCTCTTACACCAGTCATGCCACAGTTTCCCCTGACATGGTAGACTTGTTTCTTTGTGTAAGGACTGGTCATTATTCTTCAGCAGAGACATTATCTTCAAGGCAGCTTCCTTTCCTTTATTACAGAGTCCATTATCTTCATTAACTCTGACCTGTGTGGCTTTGGCCAGATCTTCTAGTTTAAAGGTGTTTGACGTTTCTGATAGACAGTGTCTGATAGTTCCTTTCAGTTCTTCACACACATCATGCTGATTTCTGTCCTTTACTCCAACACTGAACTTCCCCTTTACCAGCTCTGTTACAGGAGAATCATCATCTGTCAGAACACAAATCAGAGGCTTTGTGGAGTTAAAGAGCCGTTTCACTAATCCCTTGTAGTGATTTTTCTGACCAAAATCAGGTATAAAGACAACATTCAGAGAGGACATCCTTGTTAAAATATCATGCTGTGTCACATGAGCTCCAGCTTCACCATGAAGATTACAGAACGCCACACAGTCAGGGAAATGATCAGTTTCCTTCCCAGATGGGCAGTACCAAGCAATCTCCACCACTCCATCCATCAGC
Source organism: Tachysurus vachellii (assembly GCF_030014155.1). Taxonomy (NCBI): domain Eukaryota; kingdom Metazoa; phylum Chordata; class Actinopteri; order Siluriformes; family Bagridae; genus Tachysurus; species Tachysurus vachellii. Next base: position 541,080 of record NC_083462.1, on the reverse strand, counting down.
AACTGGTTTGTGCTGCTGCCTGGACAGTTTCTGTGGAAGAATGTGTGATGTTTTTCATTGATCAAGCTGTTAATCAGCTGAGACTTAGATGAAGATACAGAACCAAACCTAAAGAATGCCACCATTGGAGTTTCTGTCTCAACAATCATTTTGTCCTCAGTAATGGAAGTTCTAGTCCTCCATCTCTTCTTGACTTTGCGAAAGGTCCAGAGAGGAAACTCGATCTCTCTGGTGAGGAGATTGGGCACCAGCAGAGGCAGAGCATACTGACACTGAGCTAGTTTAGTTGCTATGAGCTGCTTTAGGAAATGATCAGAGCTGTAGAACACCGCCATCTGGACATCCATGGGGTGGAGCTCAATTTCTGTCTTTTCAGTATTTCCTGAGAGTTTTTTGGTTTCCTTTCTAATGCAGTATCTCGCATTGTAATTCATTGTTAGTAGCCGCTTTAGAAAGACTTGGGCCACATTACTCTCAGGATTGTTGTAGTTTAGTGAGGATTTAGTTATTTCAAGGCAGTCAGTACTTTTCAAACATTTCTGTTGCCAATCCATAAGGTTAAGTCTGCTCATAAGTGCTTTAATTTCTTCTTCCTGTGAAAACAGAAAATTACATTAAAACCTTGTATTATTTCACTACCAACTGCATGCTTCTACCCTCTGGGAAAAAATGACATTTAATTACTAACTAACAGATTCCACGCTGTTGATATAAACAGAAAGAATATCCTGAAACAAACAGTAATTGCCAGTAATTCTTTGACTAATATTTGCTCCTCATCTCCCACATCAAGCTCTTGATGGTGACAACATTATGTCCTTGTTCAGGTCATGAGAAATTGCAGCATGATCTCCCAAAGTTTTAGTGGGGATTTGCGAGTCAGAAAAGAGGATAATAGAACAGAGATCACCTGTCTAATAGTATTAATATAATATTCCTCCTCCGCTAACACAATGCAACAGCCAGACAAAACCCCTTCCTGTTGTTACTTCCGGGATTATGGAGATAAATACCGAGGCCATGCCAGCACTCTGTTGTCAAGTATCTGCTTACCAAGCCTTTGTATTTCTACAATATTTTTGCCTTTCATGTGCATGTCATCTGTTTATTACTGTTCTGGATTTTGCCTGTCATCTTGGATTTGTTTTCCTAGTTCTCTTCAGATCTCTTCTGAAGAATGCCAACACCACCAAATATACAGACTGAGTTATTATAGCAGCCAGGCGGGTCATCAATGCTGTGAATGTAACATCGTGGGTGTCTTTCAGGCAAACCCGCAGCCACCAGCATGCCCCTTTATAGGCTCTCGGGCACATAGCTGCAATTAGCGCAACTCAATAACCTGTGCCAGAGTTAGAGTGGTAAGCGATTAGCATGCTGAGAGGTAACATATATATATATATATATATACGTATAAATATATATATAGAGAGAGTCAATAGGAATTAGGAAAAGAGTTTCCAAGTGAGTAATCTGTATCGGAGCTCTGAGAGGTATTTTCCTGTAGAGCAAGGAGTTCACACTTCTGTGCTCTTCCTTCTGTACTGTTTCTTTCCTGCCTGCCTGGTAGAGCTACAGTCCCACAATTTAGGGAGCTTAGGCCCCACAGGGATTCCACGTCATCACAAGCATATCATTTTCCCTCATTATTTTCTGGTCACAAATATATATATTTATATATATATATATATATATATATATATATATATACATAAATAAATATATCCCTGAGCTAAACCCCCTGCACTTTCCCGTTATTTATATTTGCACTGATTTACAACCTACCCTGTCATCACACCCTATCCAGCCACACACTCTCTCTATCTGCTCCAGACTCCTGTCTGTGTCCCTCTCCACTACACGAGTGAATAACGGGGCCGGACCAAGTTCCCCCTCCGAGTGGAACTGGAATCCCCCCGTAACAATGAATGCCCGGAGAGACCCAAGCTTTCTTATGGAAAAGAAAGATGGAGGCAGGAAGCCATGAGTAGAATGCTAGGGACTAAATGCTACAACAATCAAACACCCTCACCCTCTACCCCGGTACCACCAGCACTGGAACAGCTTCAGGAAGCTCAGATATTCAATAAACAAGCTCTGAGGAGTGCATAGAACGTAAGTAGGATACAGGAGGGAGATGAGTGGAAAAAGGCCTTCATCACACTGCACAGACAATATGAAAACAAAGTAATAATAATACCTTATAAATAAAGTACTTTATAAACAGCCACAACTGACACAAAGTGCCTTACACCATAAAATAAAGATAATAAGTATGTAGTCAATAGAGAAGAAGATGATAAATAAATAACAAATGTCCCCATATGGCATTACTTGTCAGCAAGTCGACCCGCACTCTTGTGTGCGACATGGTCACTTCTGGGTTGGCAGCCATCTTGGTCATGGCTCTTCCGGGTTGGACACATTTCATACCCCTGTTACTATTTAAGCACTCAGACGATGAGCACTTTTCACCAGATGGTCTTTGCTATTAGCCCTGTGCTTGTGAATGCCTTATTCCTTAAGTTTCGATCTTGGTTTTGCTTTTTGAGGTACTTTATTTCTCCGTGGCTGATTTTTGCCTGCTCTCTTTTGGTCCGTGTTTTCAGCAGTTGTCTGCTGTTTTGGATTATGGATTAGAATTTGACTTTGTTTTTCACTTTGATTATTGCCCCTCTGTGTTGGATTATTTTCCTTTTGTGCTTAGTGCTATTGGCTAACCTTATTCCTGCCTCTGCATTTGGATCTACCTTCATTAAAGTCTCTCATTGTGTTTAGTATTCTGTGCTCTTCGTTTGAGTCCATTTCTACACTCTGACATTACTAATGCCATATAGGTTAACTAACACGCCCACAGTCTTCTAGTCATTCATCAATGAGGTTATTTATTAAATACGCTGTTCTGCAAACGGATCTCTCTGCCTCATTCTTACACTTGACCTGTGACCCGCATGATCTAAGTCGGTGCACTGCCTCGGCAGATGTAGGACCCGAGGCACAGCCACGAGAACATAACTTACGGAGACGAAACTTTTTGCAATGCAGGCTTCCTACATGTAGCCGATGCAGGGGAGAGTTAGCTCCCCAGGTATCTCCAATACCCGTATTCATATGAGCCCACAATGGCCAGATAATTGGAGGTGGCCAGGGAGAACAAACGGGTTGATTATGGATTACCCCAGGACCTTGACAGCTCAGCATGGAGGTTTGGGGAAAAGTACGAGGTTCCTACGTGGGGGTGAAGTGTGGCCTAAGATGAGATAAGATTGTCAAGCTTGAAGCAGACGATGCTAGGCTTTTCCTCAGGCTAAATGTAACCACCTCCAAAAGCTCTTTGAATGCTGGTGGCAATTTAACTAATATTTGCTCCTCATCTTCGACATCAAGCTCCTCAGAGCATGACAGAGACAACATTATATTCTTGTTGAGTTCAGTAGAAATCGAGCCTGAGCTCCTGAATCTAAAGTGGAAATACACGAATTGGGAAAGCAGATAAGAGAACAGGGTTCACCTTTCTCATGTTCCACCTTGCTAACTTGACCTGTGAGCCCCAAGATCTACTGTAAGTTGGCAGATGCAGGACGCAAGTCATGAGGCACAAGCAGGAGAGTTATACGTCCCTTGAGAGCCACCTATGCATGCTACTCTCCCAAACACGAAGAGAGTTTAACACTTTCTGAATTGTAATTATAATTCCTATTATTTGATATTGTTAAAGGAATCACTCTTGTTGCCAGAAGAATAAGGCTTTTATTATCATGAAATAACTTCCTCTCTAACCCGAGGTCTAGACTCCCAATAGTTTCTACACATCATCCCAACTGTCTGTTTCTTGTGTGTACAAACGGTGGGAACTCTCACATTCCGATGCACACACATTGGTCACACTAAACTATAATACATCATACACCCTATTTTTAGAGAAATTGGACAAAGAATCATTACACACATACACAGAGTGTTTTCGCAAGACAAAGAAGCTGGAGTAATGTGACGTAGATGCTATTTTATGGTCCACTCCATTTACTGGCACAAATGGACAACTTTGTATCACTTGCATGATAAATTTTGTAAATGTGCTCATAATGCTGAATAAACTTTCCATGTCTCTTTTGGCAGATCTCCCAGGTCTGTGAGGGACCATGCATTGGGGTTATATAGCTTGTGTCTACAAACAGAGACGTTTCCTGTGCCTGTTGTTGTCTATGTTCACACTAGTGTTTATGATTAAAACCATCAGGAACTTAATTTTTCTTAAAAATATTCATATTTTAATCCAATGTCACTTTACAACAATTGATTTTGAGTTTCTGGTTTTAAATACAATATCAAACCACATGGAATTTCAATGTACCATTTGTAATTCAGTAATATGGGAGAACTGGCCAGGGGTCTGAATACTCTGGCAAGAGAATAGATGGATGGATTGATGGATAGATAGACCAGATCTGTATAAACTCTATCTATTTTAACTTCATGGAGAAAACTTGATCAGATTTTAAACTGAAATTGAATGAGATGTTATTTGTCTCTAATTGACACACAGTAAACCAGTTAGCACCAGATTCTGAACACCAGACAGAAATAAATAAGTGTCTATTTTTGATGGATGTTGAGAAATGTTAAGTGATCGATTTACCTTTTTTGGAACTGTTTCAGGGCAGCACTTCTTCATTTCCTTAATTTCATCAATTCTTTCTTGACCAGTCTGTTTTTTCTGCCACATGAGATATGTGCCTTCTTTCATAATTGTGTTATACGAATTTTGTGCTTCCTTTCTGTTCTTTTCTTCTTCATGCAGTCTGACTTTGAGGTCATTAATTATGTCCTCTAAAGCTCTTCTCTGTTTCTCCTCCTCTGCTTTTATCATTTGTTCACGTTGATCCTTTATTTTACTTTCTTCTATATGGCGGTGAAGCTGGTCTGAGACTGCTGTAGTTTTCTGTCTTTCTTGATCTGTCTTTCATCAGCTCCTCAGTTTTGTTATTTAATTTGTCTTCAAGATCGGTTTCTTTCTTCTTGCACCATTCCATATTCATCTTATAGTTCTGTTCTGTATACTTTAAATTCTGTCTTTCTTGATCAAGAGTTTCTTTCATTTTCTGCAGCTCCTCAGTTTTGGTATTTAATTTGACTTCAAGATCGGTTTCTTTCTTCTTACACAATCCCATATTCATCTTATAGTTCTTCTCTTTATCTTGTATTCTCTGTTTTGCTTGATGAAGAGTTTCTTTTGTTTTAATCAGCTCCTAATTTCTGTCTTTTAGATCACTTTCCCTTTTCTTCAGCATTCCCAGTGTCCCTTGATGGTGTTGTTTTTCTGCTTGTATTATACAGTTCAGTCTTTCTGTCTCTTGTTTGTGTTTATCTTCCAGTTCTTTTCTCTCTCTCTCTTCATCTGCTTCTCCATTTCCTTCAATATCTTCCCTTGTAGTTCTGCTTGCTTCTGCATTTCGACCTGCTGGAACATCTCATTGGTGTAGTAGCTTCCTCCATTCACTGCCACCATGTCATCAATCTTATTCAGGAGAATCAGGACCTGGTCGTTGCTGTTTTTTTCATTGTTGTCAAAAGCATGATATCTGTCCCCACAGTCAGACACAAGTGTCCTTAAATCAACCAAAGCATTTTCCACATAATGTTCAATTGTCTTTTGTTTTTGTTTTAGTGAATCACCTCCAGTAAAGAGCACAATCGTGTACATGTTAGATTTCTCACCAAAAGTCTTCTCAATGATTTCCACTGTCTCTCTCTCCTCTGGTGTAAAGCGTTGTCCTATTTTCAGTGTCAGCAGGAACACATGAGGACCAGGTGATACCATTGAGATACATTTAACAATCTCTTTCCTGATCTCTTCATTATCAATATTAGTGTCGAACAATCCTGGAGTGTCGATCACAGTAATCTGTCTCCCACAGACTGTTGCTGTCTCTTTCTGACACACACTGGTTACTGATTTATCAGACAGGTCTGCATTAAATACGTCTTTCCCCAGGATGGTGTTTCCTGATGCGCTCTTCCCAACTCCAGTCTTCCCCAACAGAACTATCCTTAGGTCCTCAGAATCCAGGGCAGTTTCTAAAAGAAAGAAAAAACAATATAATCTTTAATATAGTTCATAGGATTTTTAATATGATATAATGTAAAAATCTATAACAGATTTAACACATTTACATTTACAGCATTTAGGAGACTCCATTATCCAGAGTGACTTACGATTTAAAATTCTTAATTGTTGAGTTGGTGTCATATTTAGCGAGACCAACATTTAATACCGGTCAACTTAAAACCTGAACAATGGCTGCTGTCAAAGGGTTATCTACCAGGTCAGGGATATCCAGTGCTTAAGCTACATCAGTTCAGTTATATTGGTTGACATAATTTAATTAACAGGTTGGTCATCAGAGGTCCTAACATGTGGACAGGTCAACATCAGTCTGCAGTTTTCAGCAATACCCAAGTTTCACAAAATGTAATCAAGTCTAAAAGGGGACCTAGTCAGACTTAACAATCAAAGACAATTTAATTCTACAAAAGTATAAACTATTCAGTTTATTTCATTTTATAAAGTTATTTAATTTTAAACCCACACACTCAGAGAAGAGACACAGAGAAGAGACCCACCAATGACTCTGATACATTCAGACCTCACAATGACCCTGCTACAGGTAAGGGACTGCTTCAGGTGGGACAATGCAGAAACCATGTACTACTCTATATAACAACCCTCCATTATATAAATATAATCCAGATATATCACATTCAGGAGTTATGATCAGTATAAATGATGATCCATGTACTTACTTTGGTTTTTATTTTCAGTCTCTTTTATTAACTGACAAATGACTAGTTCTTGAATCTGAGCTTTGTATTTGAGTTGTGTTTCCACTTGTGCCTCCAGGTACATGGCTATTGTGTAGCAGCTTCCACCAGTGTGTGTTACATTCTGCTCAACAGCCTTCAGAAGTTCTGACCCTGTAGTGCCCCAGATGTTAATGTAGCTTTTAAACAGACTTTTGGTGACTCCATCTAAATCCTGTACATTCTCTGTGTTGATGATGAATGTGGTGTGGTCATTAACTCTGGAGCTGAAGATCCTCTGAAATGTCTCTATTTCTCCTTTTATACTTCCTGTTCTGAGAGTTGAGTGTTGTAGAGAGCAAGCAGCTCCACCAGCGTGATCTGGTGCCCCCTCATTTCTCCTGTCTTTATCTGACACACTGAGCTGGACTCCATTCTCTGTCCTCTCTGTCCCAGTATGAGATCTGATATGAAGACCTTCTGAGCTGCATCAGTTCCACACAACACAACATTCAGTTTTGGCAAAGAAGCAGCACTTCTAACCAGAAACCAGAGAAGAAAAAAGATGCACCAGATTGTTACTGTGTGTGTGTGTGTGTGTGTGTGTGTGCTGAGCAAAACAAATGAAAGGCCAAAACTACAGTAATAGATAAGAAGCTTGATGAATCTCGGGCGAGTGATATCACACTGAGAACATTAATGATGTAGAAAGTGCAGATGCAGGCTAACTTACTTAAAGGAGGTGGGGTCAAACTGCTTCTTACATTTACATTTACATTTACAGCATTTGGCAGACGCCCTTATCCAGAGCGACGTACATAAGTGCTTAAATCTCTAACATTGAAAACATTAATGCTGGCTCACTAAGTTACATACTTAAGATACCATGGGTTTAAAACATTTGTTCAAAGTTACAATGAAAAAGTGTCAAAGGTGTGTTTTTTTTTTTTTGTTTTTTTTTTTTTTTTTAAAATGCGAAAGATAAGGAAAAAAGTGCTAGTTGAAGTGTTTCCTGAATAAGTAGGTCTTCAACCGCCGCTTGAAAATATCCAGTGATTCAGCTGTCCGGACCTCTAGGGGAAGTTCGTTCCACCACCTTGGTGCCAGTACAGAGAAGAGTCTTGTAGTATACTTGCCTCTTACCCTGAGAGATGGTGGAACCAGTCGAGCAGTGCTGGTAGATCGGAGGGTGCGGGGTGCAGTGCGAGGAGTGATGAGGGCTTTGAGGTAAGAGGGAGCTGGTCCATTTTTGGCTTTGTAGGCCAGCATCAGTGTTTGAATCTGATGCGTGCAGCTACCGGAAGCCAGTGGAGGGATCGCAGCAGCGGGGTGGTATGCGAGAACTTTGGCAGGTTGAAAACAAGCCGTGCAGCTGCATTTTGGATCATTTGCAGAGGACGGATTGCGTTCATATGTAGACCTGCCAGCAGTGCATTGCAGTAATCCAGTCTAGAAATGACAAGAGACTGAACAAGTACCTGAGCAGCCTATGTGGACAGAAATGGTCGAATCCTTCTAATGTTGTAGAGAAGAAACCGACATGAGCGAGTCACATTAGCAACATGACAGTTGATTGTCCATGGTTACCCCAAGGTTGCGAGCTGTCGCTGAAGGGGAGATCAGATCGTTGTGCAAGGATATAGCAAGATCATGACCTGGGGATGAATCACCTGGGATGAAGAGCAGCTCAGTTTTGCTAGGATTAAGCTTTAACTGATGAGCAGTCATCCATGATGAAATTTCTGCCAGACATGCAGAGATCCGGTCAGAAGCTGTGGCATCTGCGGGTGGGAAAGAGAAGATAAGTTGTGTATCATCAGCATAGCAGTGGTAAGAGAACCCATGTGAGGAAATAACTTCACCAAGAGAGTGAGTATACAGGGAGAAAAGAAGAGGACCAAGTACTGAGCCTTGTGGGATGCCAGTGGAGAGTCTGCGTGGAGCAGATGTCACTCCCCTCCATGTTACCTGATATGAGCGTCCTTCCAGGTAGGAAGCAAACCATTCCCAAGCTGATCCGCAAATCCCAAGACTCCTGAGGATGGCTAAGAGAGTCTTATGGTTGACCGTATCAAACGCTGCTGAAAGGTCAAGGAGGATAAGGACGGATGAGAGATTGGCTGATCTAGCAGCATGTAGTTTCTCAGAGACATCTAAAAGGGCTGTCTCTGTGGAATGAGCTGCTTTAAAGCCAGACTGGTTGGGGTCTTGGAGGTTGTTCTGTGAGAGATAGACAGACAGTTGATTAAAGACAATGCGTTCAAGAACTTTTGAAAGAAACGAGAGAAGTGATACCGGTCTGTAGTTACTGATGTCTGATGGATCCAGAGCAGGTTTCTTCAGGATGGGAATAACCCTTGCTCTCTTGAAGGTAGTTGGTACCTGACCAGATGTTATGGATCTATTGGCAATAGTTGTAATGAAGGGCAGAAGGTCTTGCGAGATGGTCTGGAGCAAAGTGGAAGGGAGTGGATCCAATGGGCAGGTGGTAGGATTGCAAGACTGGATGAGTTTTAGAATCTCTTCTGCTGTTACAGTTGAGAAATGCGACATCAAAGGTGTAGGGGAGTCCATACTCTGAGATGTAAGTGCAGTGTGAGTAACAGAAACAGGGCAAAACACAGTAAATTAATTCATAAGCTTCTTGGTCCCCATTGCTTTTGCTCTTGTAATGAGTCTGTCTGTGTTTTGCCCTGTTTCTGTCTGCTGTCTGCCTTGCTGTTAATTGTTTGCTCCGCCCACTCATTTGTTACCATGGACACTAATTGCACTCTATCTCCCCCCCCAGGTGTATCGTCTTAGTCTCTGATTGTCTCTGCATTGTGATTGGCTCCTGTTTGTTATATCTACTCTGTTTGTTCACTTCCCTGGTGTTGGTCGTTGTTGGTGTGTTCATGTCTATGTTCCTGTTTCTTGTTTTGTTCAGTGTTTTGCCTGTTTCTTGTGTTGGTTTATTAAAAGTGTGAACTGCATTTGGATCCTCACTTGCCTTTGCCTCATCGCGACAGCTCTATACTTCTCACCAAAATGAAGAGACAGAAGGACATCATGTCGTTCTTCCAAAGAAAAGATAAGGTAGACAGTGAGACAGAGCCAGATGGTTTAGGTAATAGTAATACCAACAAAATAGTTTAGTATATAATTGTTGTAATAACAAAAGACATGACAAAGAGTAAAAATGAAGTTATTTCTTTCCAATACAACAATAAATGGACTGAAATCATAAGAGACAGAAGATCCAACAAGGTTACACAGTGTATTTTATCACTAAATGTGTTCAGATGAATATACACACAATCAGACCCACTGTAATGTTTACTGCATACATGACTGTACACCATGAGTGATATTATACAGCTTAAATTTACATTTACATTTACAGCATTTGGCAGACCCCCTTATCCAGAGCGACGTACATAAGTGCTTAAATCTCTAACATTGAATACATTAATGCTGGATCACTAAGTTACATACTTAAGATACCATGAGTTTAAAACATTTGTTCAAAGTTACAATGAAAGTGTCAAAGGTGTGTTTTTTTTTTTTTTTTTTTTTTTTTAATGCAAAAGGTAATGAAAGAAGTGCTAGTTGAAGTGTTTCCTGAATAAGTAGGTCTTCAACCGCCGCTTGAAAATAGCCAGTGACTCAGCTGTCCGGACCTCTAGGGGAAGTTCGTTCCACCACCTTGGTGCCAGTACAGAGAAAAGTCTTGTAGTATACTTGCCTCTTACCCTGAGAGATGGTGGAACCAGTCGAGCAGTGCTGGTAGATCGGAGGGTGCGGGGTGCAGTGCGAGGAGTGATGAGGGCTTTGAGGTAAGAGGGAGCTGGTCCATTTTTGGCTTTGTAGGCCAGCATCAGTGTTTTGAATCTGATGCGTGCAGCTACCGGAAGCCAGTGGAGGGATCGCAGCAGCGGGGTGGTATGAGAGAACTTTGGCAGGTTGAAAACAAGCCGGGCAGCTGCATTTTGGATCATTTGCAGAGGACGGATTGCGTTCATAGGTAGACCTGCCAGCAGTGCATTGCAGTAATCCAGTCTAGAAATGACAAGAGACTGAACAAGTACCTGAGCAGCCTGTGTGGACAGAAATGGTCGAATCCTTCTAATGTTGTAGAGAAGAAACCGACATGAGCGAGTCACATTAGCAACATGAGAGGAAAAGGACAGTTGATTGTCCATGGTTACCCCAAGGTTGCGAGCTGTGGCTGAAGGGGAGATCAGATCGTTGTGCAAGGATATAGCAAGATCATGACCTGGGGATGAATCACCTGGGATGAAGAGCAGCTCAGTTTTGCTAGGATTAAGCTTTAACTGATGAGCAGTCATCCATGATGAAATTTCTGCCAGACATGCAGAGATCCGGTCAGAAGCTGTGGCATCTGCGGGTGGGAAAGAGAAGATAAGTTGTGTATCATCAGCATAGCAGTGGTAAGAGAACCCATGTGAGGAAATAACTTCACCAAGAGAGTGAGTATACAGGGAGAAAAGAAGAGGACCAAGTACTGAGCCTTGTGGGACGCCAGTGGAGAGTCTGCGTGGAGCAGATGTCACTCCCCTCCATGTTACCTGATATGAGCGTCCTTCCAGGTAGGAAGCGAACCATTCCCAAGCTGATCCGCATATCCCAAGACTCCTGAGGGTGGCTAAGAGAGTCTTATGGTTGACCGTATCAAACGCTGCTGAAAGGTCAAGGAGGATAAGGACAGATGAGAGATTGGCTGATCTAGCAGCATGTAGTTTCTCAGAGACATCTAAAAGGGCTGTCTCTGTGGAATGAGCTGCTTTAAAGCCAGACTGGTTGGGGTCTTGGAGGTTGTTCTGTGAGAGATAGACAGACAGTTGATTAAAGACAATGCGTTCAAGAATTTTTGAAAGAAACGAGAGAAGTGATACCGGTCTGTAGTTACTGATGTCTGATGGATCCAGAGCAGGTTTCTTCAGGATGGGAATAACCCTTGCTCTCTTGAAGATAGTTGGTACCTGACCAGATGCTATGGATCTATTGGTGATAGTTGTAATGAAGGGCAGAAGGTCTTGCGAGATGGTCTGCAGCAAAGTGGAAGGGAGTGGATCCAATGGGCAGGTGGTAGGATTGCAAGACTGGATGAGTTTTAGAATCTCTTCTGCTGTTACAGTTGAGAAATGTGACAACAAAGGTGTAGGGGAGTCCATACTCTGAGATGTAAGTGCAGTCGGGGCTGAAGTGAAGGTCCGGCAGATTTCCTCAATCTTCTCCTGGTAGAAAGAAGCAAAGTCTTCTGCAGTCAGGGAGGATGAAGAAGGTGGAGCCGGGGGGTTGAGCAGAGAAGAGATGATGTTGTGGAATTTCCGAGGGTCATGTGAGGAAGCTTCAAGCTTTTCCTTGTAGAAGGAAGTCTTGGCAGAAGTCACATCTGAGGAGAACTTGGCCATGAGTGTTCGGTAAGAATCAAGATCTGCATCAAGTTGTGATTTCTTCCACTTTCTCTCTGATGATCTTAGCTCTCTTCGATTGTTGCGCAGCACATCTGAAAGCCAAGGAGCAGAACAAGAAGTTTTCTTGGGTTTAGTGGACATAGGGCAGAGGAAGTCCATAGTTGAGGAAAGAGATGAGAGGAAAGTATCTGTGGCCGAGTCCAAGGGCAGTGAGGAAAAAGACTCAGGATCAGGAAGGGAAGAAAGAGTGCCAGAAGCTACAGAAGAAGGGGAGACAGAGTAAAGGTTGCGGCGGGTTAGAGCAACGGGGTGAGAGGTAGTTTTAGGTAGGGTAGGGAGAGTGATGGTAAAGGATACCAGGTGATGATCAGAGACGTGTAGTGGGGTAGCAGTCACGTCTGTAGCTGGAGAAGGACGGGTGAAAACCAGGTCCAGCACATTGCCTCCTTTGTGTGTGGGGATGTAGCTGTTGAGTGTGAGTGTGAATGAGTCAAGAAGAGACAGGAGGGAAGAAGAATGTAGCTTGTCAGAGGGGAGGTTGAAGTCACCAAGCACTGTCAGGGGGGAGCTATCAGAAGGGAAAGCACTAAGCAGTGTGTCCATTTCTTCCAAGAAGTCACCTAGGGGACCAGGAGGGCGGTAAACAACAATGATAACAAGGTTAATTGGAGAGGTAACTGAAATGGCATGGAATTCAAAAGAGGAGATGGTTAAATGAGACAAGAGGAGAGGTGTAAAGCACCATTTCTTTGACAGCAATAAACCTGTACCACCACCCCTGCCTGTTTCTCGTGGTGAGTGAGAGAAAGCATAGGCAGAGGATAAAGCAGCTGGTGTAGCAGTGTTCTGTGGGGATATCCAGGTCTCTGTTAGCGCAAGAAAATCAAAGGAGTAATGGGAAGTTAAAGCAGAGATAAAATCAGCTTTTTTCACAGCAGACTGGCAATTCCAGAGCCCACCTACCACCACTGTTTGAGACTTACACAACAGAGGAGGGTAGATGAGGTTACTGGGATTGTGACCTCTGCTCTGTGGACGAGAGTGTCTGCGAGTGTAGGAATTGAGTACAGAGATGGGTTTAAGGCACATATTTGCAGTCAAGAGTGAGAATTAAGGTATGGTAGAATATAGCAAAACAGTATTAGACACAAAGTTTACAATGAGAGAGAGAGAGAGAGAGAGACTTACAAACCTTCAATTTAAATAGGTAAGCCCTGCCCCCAATTCACACCTTAAGGTAGACTGAAACTACTCCTGATTAATCAGCTGAGAGAACAACAAGGACCAACACTATAAAATCAACAATGGTATAGAATATAACAATTCAAATCACACTACTCTAGAACAAAGTGAGTTAAGCAGATAGTATACAAAAGTCAGGAACCTACTTTACCAGAAGACAATATATTCAAATGAAGAGAGTTAAAGCACACTGAAGAGTAGGCTGGTTCACCTTCAATTTAAATAGGTAAGTTAAATATAACACACATGCAGGTAAAGATCAACTGATCACTTTATAAAATACAATATGATGATTGTGTAAAATGTAAAATTATAAAGATGTTATATTATATTTCTATTTGTAGTTATTTAAAATCTGTCTAAAATGTGAAGCCCATAGAATAAAACCCAGGGGTAAAAAGAAGAAGATTCCACACGTGTAATGTAGAAGCAGGGTTAGAATAGCTCTTTCCCTGGTTATAAATCTCTCTGTAGCAGCATTAGCACATCTTTTACAGAGTTAACTGACCATTAACAACATTTCAGCTTCATATCACATGAAAACCAGGACGTAGCAACACTTAAAAGTATGAGCAGTGTGAAACCCAGGATTCCCATAAAGTGGAGTTTATAATCAACAGGAGACAATTTCACATGTGAAAAACATGCAAATGTACTAAAATAATGTGTCTCAAATATTACTGTGACATGTTGAATATATTTAATATATAATTTAATTAATTTTGAGGTCTTCCTCTTGACCGTTGTCTGATATTAGAATTAGGGATCAAGCAAGTCTCTTCTTCAACGGACTGGAGCTCCATATCAGGTGATTCACTTCCACCATCATCATCTGGTACATTCTCTCTGTGTGTTTTCACTTCCTGGATTATTATCATTAGATTTTTTACATATGAGAACGCCTGTAGCTGCACCAGTTACTAGACCAATACCTGCTCCAATAAGTGCACTTACAGGACCTGCAACAGAAGCACCCACTATAGCTCCTATTGTAGTTCCAGACACAACTCCACCACCTCCAATAGCTGCAGCAATAAGCAAAGTATCTTTGTTTCTTTTGAAAAACTCTTTAAACCCTTCAGTTTCTCCCTTTTCATTTCTCATAATTCTTGCCGGTTCCTCCGTTCTTCTCCAACATTCTATCTATCTTCTGCAGCAGCTCACTGACCTGTGATCTGTATCTCAATGTTTTATTGTTGAAGATGTGATATCCACCTCCACACTGATCAATTACTGTGCTGAGGGATCTGTTCTCCTGAATCACCTCATCCACAGATTTACCCTCTAACTGATCTCCATGGGTGAAGAGAATCATTGTGTATTTTTTCATCTCACTTCCGAAAATCATCTCTACTTTCTGTAGAACATCTTCCTCCTGTTCAGTGAATCTCATATTAATGGCCATGATGTAAAGGAAAGCATGAGGTCCAGGACATCACAGACACGACCCTCCCTAAAACTACCTCCTGTTGTATTTCACTGGATGATGTTACTGATGTTGAACCAAACTCAGATCTGAACCTTTTCCCTCTCAGGATGGTGTTTCCTGTAGCGCTCTTCCCAACACCAGTCTTCCCCACCAGCACAATCCTTCTGTGTAGATGATCTTCAGGGTCTGTTAGTCTTATCTCTGAACCTAAATATGGATTTAAAAAGAAAAAGATCACAGTTTCATTGTCTGTGTTCTGAAAGGCTTATATATAAGATGTACTTACAGGTGATCTGTTCAGTCTGTTTTATTTTAGTTATTAACATTTGGACTTGGTTTGAACTTTGTGAGACGTTGTTAAAGACATGATATCTGTTCTGAAACTTCTGCACCAGTTTCTTCAGTTCTTCTGTGTCTTCTATAAACTCTTCTATAGTGAGACCTTCTTGCTCCAGCTCATCTCCTCTGGTGAAGAGGATCCATGTGTTCTGGATGAATCTTTCTGGTATAAAGTTCTCCATCAGAAGAATAGCTTTATTATCTTCTTGAGTAAATCTGTCTACTTTCATCACCAACAGAATCACAGTGCAGGTTCTTTCATCTTGCTGAAGCAGAGGCTCCCATTGATCTAAAACCTCTTCATTGTTTTTTTCTGTATTAAAGAGTCCTGGTGTGTCGTAGACATCAAGAGTCACACCATTAAAGACGACTCTCTCTTTCTGAACCTCCTGAGAAATAAACATTTTTTTCCCCACTATGGTATTTCCTGTAGCACTTTTTCCTGATCCTGTTTTTCCAAGCAGAATAATATTATAATGTAGAGCAGAGTTTGTGGTTGAAGGCATTTTTCTGTGTTTGTAAATAAAAAGGGAACAGATTTTTATTAGAGATTCAGTAAAATTATAACACACTGTTTTGTGTTCATTTACTCAGTTATGCTTTAAATTACAGAATATTGTCCACACAAAATGCTCCACACTCAGAGCTGGAGTGTTTTGTGTCGTCAGTATTAAAACTGGCAAATTATGGCAAATGATATTTGCATTTGTGTTTCCTGCATGTTGTAAAAACCGTGACAATTCAAATGCAACTGTTTTCATTTCTGTTTACATGAACACACAATGGATACAAACACGCCCCATAATATAGTCCCACCCCCAACAATGATTGACAGGTTTACATGCAGACATTGGAAACAAAAATGTAAAAGGATTTGTCAGGATCTGTACGTGATGCCAGAGGAGGGAAAATAGCAAATGAGGAATAACTCAAAATACAGGAAATTCAGTTGCAGATGGACTTTGTTTTCCTTTTAAAATGTCATTCATTTTAATTGTCATTTTATTTCATTTGAATTATGTCACGTTTTTTACAAAGACATGTAGGAAACACAATTACAAATATCATTTGCCATAATTGGCCATTTTTAATATTGTCCACACAAAACACTCCATATCTGATAGGATTGATAAGAAATCATAAAGAGAGTTTAAGTAAAGTAAAAGGTCCACTTTATCTCGATTAGTACACACATGAATACAACAGTGCATTAGGAGCTCATAATTGTTTATATCTTCCTCTTTTCTATAGTGTTTATCTGCATTGTCTTTGTGAGATAATATTCTTAAACACACAGATATTAGTACATCTTTTCCTTTTGTGTCTTTTCCTCTCAACACTACCAGTTTTTATTCCTCTGTAAAAACAAAAAAAGACATAAAACTATTATAGTTCTACTGCAATTATTATTTTTTAAATATTAATATTTTAAGATGTAAAGAAAAATATAAAATTAAAAAAAAAAAAAAATTGTATTTCCGGTATTCAGCTCTTAGCCCTGACCTTCCTGATACACATATTGTACACACATGAAACTGGTGAGATTTAGGTGTTTTAATCTGAAATGTAATGACAGTAAAATATAAACAGGTGAAAATAAAATAAATTAGATTGTAAACTCTACACACTCACCTGTTAGTGAAGTTTAAATCACTCGAGGATGTGATGAGATGAAAATAAAAGTAAGACTGAGGGTCTGTATGTATTTATAAAGTGGATGTGCTTTGTGCTCCTCACTGCACTGCTCACACTCATGTAAATGTTACCGGCCTCAGACCTAGGGGATATCTGTGCCGGCAGCAAATGATACACAGGCAGTGTGCACTGTGGACCAGAGAATAAACTGAGAGAAACACGAGAGAACAAAAGTTAGATGTTTCCAAGCGGCATTCAGTTTATTACTGCAATACTTTTTCTTTAAATGCTTTAACTTCTGAAAAAGATTACACGTTTTAAACTTCAAGTGCATTTGGTAAAACACAATTCAACACAAACAAACATTCTTGTTAAGTGTATGTAAAACATGCGATGGTATACAATATTCTATATATTATGTATACTGGTGTGTGTAAACATACATATACAGTTATGTGCAGGTACCCCTTATGTGCATTTGGAAGTTTACATCAATTTACAATGACAGTATAAAAAGAGTGTTTCGAAACTGCACAAAAACATTTATAAAGACACCAGAAAACCTTCAAAATCAGATTTCTGAGGAAATGCTTTAGATTTCACTGCACTTGATACATTAACTTGATATAATTGTCTGTCACTCTAGTTGTGCTCATGCATGGGCACACACTGAAAAAATAGACATGCTGAACCCCAAAATGGCGGTTGAAATTGGAATGCAACATGCACTCAGCAATGTAAATTCTAGAAAGCTTCTAAAACACTTTTAACCAATATATATCTGACATGGACTCAGTATTTCAGCCTGATAAACATTTTCCTAATGGACATACAACACAACCCATTCATGACACAAGATTAAACTTATTTGGTTTTTTTTATAATCCTCTGTGGATTAAAATACAATTCTTAACGCACTCAAACTCTTTGTATAACACCTGCCGATTCACACAAGTACAATAAAATGAAGATTTTAGTTATATTATGTTCATACCTGAGAGAAACACGAGAGAACAAAAGTTAGATGTTTCCAAGCGGCAATCAGTTTATTACTGAGCGCGCCGAAGAGGGGGACGTATCTCTCTCGCGTGTTTCATGCGCACACAATGTACCATCTAGTGTTGTGGTGGCGTAATGACAGATGTTTTACAGAAAAGCTCTAATTTTGTAAATGTAATAAAAAAAATAAACATGAGGAAATATATTCATGTATTAATAGGGGGGAATCAAACTTATAAATTACATTTTTTTTTGACCCATTACATAAACGCCTGCTGAGACTCGTCTACAGATAAGAGTTAATACATGTCTAGACTTGAGTTCATTCTTAGCCAGACATGGACAGTAATGTCATTTTACTTCAGTACAGCTGTTGAGTATTTATACTTTACTTAAATATTATTTTTCTTGGAAACTTATTACTTTGACTTCATTACATTATCATAAATGTTCCTGCTACTCATTACTTGAAGTCTGCTATATCTGGATCCTCCTGAACTGCAGCAGCACATTGTGTAGCAAATGCAAGTTTAATTTGACTGCTGTGAGTTTTGAGCAGTTCCTTATACATAAAGGTGAAGAAAAGAACAGCTCTGCAATTGGAGCATCGACTACCACAGTGTTCTTGTCCACCCCAACATGCTTGAAAGCAGCTGACTGTGGGTGTTGATCTGTAATTCAGATTAAATAGAATAAGTGTTAGGGTTAGAATGTTAGTATTTGCTTTAATTATTTTCTCACCCAGCTTTGACTTAGATAAATGCTTAAATTAAGCCAGTAAATCGGTCATATATGCACTCTCTTTTCTTGTGAATTCAGTTTCTTATTAGACAGAGTTGTGCAAATATAAATTTTTAATAATTTGATATATACATTTCTTATATTTTGCTGTATAAATCTGATTTATTTGTTTAGCTAACCGAATAACATGTCTCATGAGGGGAGGTGACAAAGTTTTCTAATAATAAGGACACTGTACTATCATTTTATTACATGTTGTCTGTAGGTAGACTTACCTGATGCCAATTGTCTCTCTCTTTGGTCATCTCATCTATCTTCTCCTTTTGCCACTTTACTCTGAGCTTACACATTTCCAGCTCATTGGCTTTTCTTCTGTCAGTTAGTGTAGCTGTGCTGTTTTGACCATAAACACACCTAGTACTCAATGGGTTTAGAAGGTTTTGTTAACTTTACTGTAGTTTAACAAACTGTCATCCTGCACCGCCTCTGTGTATTACACAAAAAGAGTCGGAAATAACACAACAAAAGTCCCCTGTTGACAGCTAGGCTTCTTCCCTGAGAATGCATTTAGCAAGCAGATAGCTAACTAGCCATTATCCATAACATGTGTCAGTAAAACAAGTAACACTCACCACTAGTGACACTGATGGACTTTTCATTCAATGTGTCCATCTTCACATCCTTATTGGCTCTGGTCCACACGCCCTTCGGGTTTTGGTCAGAGGTCTCCATGTCCTAAGCACACTGCTGTATCATTCCTTCCTTCCATTGATTATGTAAGATAGCAGGAGGATGCAGCAAATGCCATCGGGACACAGAAATGAAGACCCTGAAACAGTGAAGATCAATACGCTTGGTAAGAAAAGTATAATAAATAAAGTAAAAGTGCAATACTTTTATAATTAATAATGTTGGTAGACATTACAGCATAATCATAACATTGCATGAAGCCTCTTTCTGAAATAAGTATTGTATGTTTTATTTATTTATTTATTTATTTATTATTAATAGGATCTGTCGACAAGCAGCACATGAGGGAAGGGCAAAACTAATTTCCTTCAGGTACAAATCAATCTTCAGTCCATCAAAGGTCTCCTGCAGTAAGTGGAACCAATTCATGTACAGGTAAGTAATAAGAGTAGTGACAAACGTGTATAATAAACTCACTGTTTTACATAAAGGCCTACATTAACATTACATGTTTTATTTGTCTTTAAAGGTTTTCACAGGGTCTACGGTTGGACATGATGCATGATAACATTACAGGCAGTTCAGCAACTATTAGTAAAATGGCAAAGAAAATCAGAGAATTCTGTGTCACAGCAGTTAAAAAGATGAGAAGACGTACAGGCCAGCAGATTGGTGGAAGAAGTCTGTTGTGATCGACAAAAGCTATTTTCGGCACAAAAGAAAGGTATATTATAGTAATATCAACTTTAAATAAATGTCAAATGTAGTTACAGTTTAGTTTGTCATGTTAAATTTATGTTAATGAACATGTTAATTCTAGCACTCAATCAATTGAAGATAAGGGGATGCAAATTTCATTATAATCTTTTAATGAAATCTGCATATTAAGCCAGTAAAAATGTAGCAGAAGTAAAAAAAAAAATGCTCATGGTTTGAATACAAAAGTTATCATAAAAGAATGAAAATTACAAAATTGCAAAAGTTCACATTGGCAAATTAATTAAAAATAAACTAATTAATTACTGATGAAGCAACATAGGTACTAGCTGTGCATAAATATCACATTAATACCTCAGCCATCAATTATCAGTGATGAGTGGCATGTGTATCACATACTCCCTGCACTAGGGTACAACCATCACACTGTCAGCCACAGCAGGTGGTATGTAGATCCCCACACTGGTGCTCTGTAATGATAAACACACTACAGACCAAGGTAAGCAAAACAAAGTGGATATTTATTGAAGTCCGTGAACATAAATCAGAAGCGTGTGGCACAGGGGCGCTTCTAGGGTTTCATCTTTAGCTCTCAGTGACAATTTAAAACAAGAAGAGTTTTATATTATATGACTACATAGTAAGCCAAAAGTTATGGTATTATTTAAAATGGCAAAAGTGGACACCAAAATTTTATGCATGATGTAATGATGTCAGTCTTGAATCAAATCAGTTCATGTGTGTGCATTCTCTACAAACAGTGTGTCTAATGAATGTAGTAGTCATTAATAAACTAATATTCACAAAGACCAAATCAATAAATGTTACTTTTATTTAGTATTGAATGGATTGTTTGCATTAATATTTTGTTTGTGGTAATGAGAATAGTGACATTTCACTGGTATAAGTGATTTATTTTAAATGCCACCACAGTACTGTATAGGGGAGAGTGGGGTAAGTTGAGCCAGTTTTTACTTATGTGGATCTCCAGGCAAGGAAAATTTAGAGAGAAGTACAATGAAGACATCTACTGTTAATTTGGGATGTTGCCTATCAACTGAAAATATAAAAATGCACCTATGACACAGAGCCTTGAAAATATGACCTCAGAAATAAAGTGTTCATGTGACTCAGTTGATCCCAGTCAGTGGGTAAACTGAGCCATTTGGGGGTAAATTGACCATCCTATTTTATGCAAGTATAATACAAAAAAAAACATTTAAAAAAGTCATTTAACAATACACTTACCTTTCCAAACAATATTACTTATTAAAGCTACCTCAAACAACACAAAACAAACCAATTAAAGTTGAATTTTACCTTTAATCTTTTTTTTTTGCATTGGTGATCAATAGTTTTAAACATTTCTGTTAAGGACTCCCAGCATAGTTTTCAGGAACAAGAAATATGGTTATACACTATGCTGTATTTCTTAAGCTGTTAATCGAGTCATGTCCAATCACACACATACACACACACACACGAACGTGTTTGGCAGAAAGAACGTCCCACCAGTGTGTTCAGTTCTAATTTCCAATTTTGTTAAACAAGTTTCACAATTTTGAACTTGTGAGAAGAAAAGAACAGTTTGAACTTTCAGACCTCAGGGAAATATGAGTTGTTGCTCCCTCCTTGCAGTTCCTCCAACCTTTCGAGGTTTAGGAAGCTTCTTCAGCACATCATTCAGTAGGACAGATCCTACATCAATTTCTTTGAATGCAAAGATGGCTTTGTCTTTGCCAGTGCTCCCTTAGATTTTTCTGAGGAATCTTGCATTAACTTCATTGCCCTCACAAGGCTCTCAACCAAGCCAATATAATGGTAACTGCTGCATTTGGTAGCAAAATTCACAATTATGGTTCTGGTAAAGTAGGTTCCTGACTTCCTATACCATTGTTGATTTTATAGTGGTGGTCTTTGTTGTTCTCTCAGCTGATTAATCAGGAGTAGTTTCAGTCTCCCTTAAGGTGTGAATTGTGGTCAGGGCTTACCTATTTAAATTGAAGGTCTTCTTGCCAAGTTCTCCTCAGATGAGACTTCTGCCAAGACTTCCTTCTACAAGGAAAAGCTTGAAGCTTCCTCACACGACCCTCGGAAATTCCACAACATCATCTCTTCTCTGCTCAACCCCCCGGCTCCACCTTCTTCATCCTCCCTGACTGCAGAAGACTTTGCTTCCTTCTACCAGGAGAAGATTGAGGAAATCTGCCGGACCTTCACTTCAGCCTCGACTGCACTTACATATCAGAGTATGGATTCCCCCACTCCATCGTTGTCACATTTCTCAACTGTAGCAGCAGAAGAGATTTTACAGCTCATCCAGTCTTGCAATCCTACCACCTGCCCATTGGATCCACTCCCTTCCACTATGCTCCAGACCATCTCGCAAGACCTTCTGCCCTTCATTTCCACTATCGTCAATAGATCCATAGCATCTGGTCAGGTACCAACTACTTTCAAGAGAGCAAGGGTTATTCCCATCCTAAAGAAACCCACTTTGGATCCATCAGACATCAGTAACTACAGACCGGTATCACTTCTCTCATTTCTTTCAAAAATTCTTGAACACATTGTCTATAATCAACTGTCTGTCTATCTCTCACAGAACAACCTCCAAGATCCCAACAGTCGGGCTTTAAAGCAGCTCATTCCACAGAGACAGCCCTTTTGGATGTCTCTGAGAAACTACATGCTGCTAGATCAGCCAAACTGTCATCCATCCTTATCCTCCTTGACCTTTCAGCAGCATTTGATACGGTCAACCACAAGACTCTTTATCCACCCTCAAGAGTCTTGGGATTTGTGGATCAGCTTGGGAATGGTTTGCTTCCTACCTGGAAGGATGCTCATATCAGGTAACATGGAGGGGAGTGACATCTGCTCCACACAGACTCTCCACTGGTGTCCCACAGGGCTCAGTACTTGGTCCTCTTCTTTTCTCCCTGTATACTCACTCTCTTGGTGAAGTTATTTCCTCACGTGGGTTCTCTTACCACTGCTACTGTATGCTGATGATACACAACTTATCTTCTCTTTCCCACCCTCAGATACCACAGCTTCTGACCGGATCTCAGCATGTCTGGCAGAAATATCATCATGGATGACTGCTCATAAGTTAAAGCTCAATCCTAACAAAACTGAACTGCTGATCATCAGGTGATTCATCCTCAGGTCATGATCTTGCTATATCCTTGCACAATGATCTGATCTCCCCTTCAGCCACAGCTCGCAACCTTGGGGTAACCATGGACACTCAACTGTCCTTTCCCTCTCATGTTACTAATGTGACTCACTCATGTCGGTTTCTTCTCTACAACATTAGAAGGATTCGGCCATTTTTGTCCACACAGGTTGCTCAGGTACTTGTTCAGTCTCTTGTCATTTCTAGACTGGATTACTGCAACGCACTGCTGGCAGGTCTACATATGAACGCAATCCGTCCTCTGCAAATGATCCAAAATGCAGCTGCCCGGCTTGTTTTCAACCTGCCAAAGTTCTCGCATACCACCCCGCTGCTTCGATCCCTCCACTGACTTCCGGTAGCTGCATGCATCAGATTCAAAACACTGATGCTGGCCTACAAAGCTAAAAATGGACCAGCTCCCTCTTACCTCAAAGTCCTCATCACTTCGCGCACTGCACCCCGCACCCTCCGATCTACCAGCACTGCTCGACTGGTTCCACCATGTCTCAGGGTAAGAGGCAAGTATACTACAAGACTCTTCTCTGTTCTGGCACCAAGGTGGTGGAATGAACTTCCCCTAGAGGTCCGGACAGCTGAGTCACTGGCTATTTTCAAGCGGCGGTTGAAGACCTACTGATTCAGGAAACACTTCAACTAGCACTTCTTTCCTTATCTTTTGCATTAAAAAAAAAAAAAAAAAAAAAAAAAAACTTTGACACTTTTTCACTGTAACTGAACAAATTTTTTAAACTCATGGTATCTTAAGTATGTAACCTAGTGAACCAATATTAATGTATTCAATGCTAGAGATTTAAGCGCTTATGTATGTCGCTCTGGATAAGGGTGTCTGCCAAATGCTGTAAATGTAAATGTAAATTATAAGGTCACCAACTGACAGTTCTGAGATGTCTGGTTCACTACTCTCATCCTGGGAGCTCTCACACTCAGAAGTGTCATCAAGTGGGATGGGAACATCACTCTCCTTAGAGCTGCTGTACACTAGGGTTTTCTTCTTGCTTTGTTTCTTCTTGGACTTTGCTTGTTCTTTGATGCTCGTTACTTGTTTTCCCTTCAGTTTGTTTTTTCTTTTTTCCTGGACCTGAATCCAGAACAGATATTCCATGGTGTCAGTCCTGACATGAAAGCCTCATTCACACATACAGGGATGTGGTATATGCTGGCTGTTTTCCTTGGGTTAGATTTCATCCAACCATCAAGAGCTCTATTGTAATAGGTCTTGAATAGACCATAGACAATCTTGTCCAGAGGAGATGAGATGTGTGGGGTGGAATTGCGAGCATAACAATCCCCTTTCTCTTTGCTAAATCCAATGCCCTCAGTGAAATATGGGCCTCGTGGTTATCAAGGAGTAGCAGTATGGGATGATCAGAGGAGCACTTGGTATGCTGAACCAAATGTTCAAGGAACTTGAACAAGGTGTCTTCACTGATCCAACCACTGGTTCAATTTACCCCACATCATTTGGCTCACTTTGCCCCATAGCCATCATTTTGGTAAAAACGGCCTAGCTTAGCAATTCAGGCTAACCTTTAGCTTAATGATTCACATGGTTTTATATGTTGACAAATCGCCAACATGTATCATACACAACTTTAGACCTAGATAAATTTGCTTTGGCACAACAGCTAGTATACCTACAATGCAGAAAATTAACTTTAACAAGCAAATAAGTGTTTTTGTGAGAAAACAAAAACAACTTATCTTGTCCCATGTGCTTCTCCTCTTCACAACAAATTAGAATTGATGGAGTCCTTCAGAATGTATGGTCAAATGACACCAAATTTGCAAAGTTGCCTAGTAACAGGGGGTGGGTCAACTTACCCACTGGGTCATCTTTCCCCACTCTCCCCTATATACTACAGCCACACACAAATCTGTGTACATTAAGTTCACTACTATAGCAGAAACATGCAGTAGTAGTACAACTTTTTATTACTGTACCTCCAACAAACTTTTACTTGTGGGATGATATAAAATACATCCTCACAATAAATACATTTTAAAAGAAATGTCTCCAATTAAATAATGAACACTACTATGGTGGGCTTATAGAAATATGTTTTTAAAGCAAGCATGTCTTTGAATGTCATTTGACTGATTTGTGTGTGTGCTTTACTAAATTTGTAAGTGTGAGCACTAGTCAGAATTTTCCAAATGTAAACATTACAATCTTTAGTTAGAAATGTTTCATTTGTGAGTCAATAATCAATTGCTTCAGTTTGTAAAGAATAAGCAAGTCAAGTCAAGTCAAGTCAAGAAGCTTTTGTCATTTCAACCATATATAGCTGTTGCAGTACACAGTGAAATGAGACAACGTTTCTCCAGGATCAAGGTGCTACATAAAAACAAAGACAGGGCTAAAGACTTGTAAGTAGTCTTAGCCACATAAAGTGCAACTGTGCAACCTGGTGCAAACAGTGCAGGACAAGACAAACAAGACAGACAAGACAGTGCAGGACAAAAGACAGTGCAGGACAAAAGACAGTGCAGGACAAAAGACAGTGCAGGACAAAAGACAGTGCAGGACAAAAGACAGTGCAGGACAAAAGACAGTGCAGGACAATGACAGTGCAGACACAAAGTTACAAGACAATACAAAAAGTACAAAAAATGCAGTACACAAAAGACAATAAATAGTAAACAGTCACAGAAACAGCGCCGACCGACCAGTGTTAATACTGTATGTGTTAATATAGTATGTGCGAAATGGCTGAGATATTGTACAATATGTGCAATATCTCAGCCATTTCACACATACTATATTAACACATACAGTATTAACACTGGTCGGTAGCAAACTAGCGAATGGAATTATGAGCTACTGTATATGATTAACTACAATTAATTTGGGTAGACTTTGATAAAACTTAAAGCAGGGCAGGCTAACAAGGTAAAACATTTATAAAATACCTTCTATAACCGTCTTTGTGCCGATTAACGTTATAGATAAACGCCTCCAGCTCTGACTGCACGTGCCTGAGCTTGTCCGTTCAGATAAAGCACACAGCTGATGACGCACTTTTGAAAAATTACAAAGACTACAAAGTAAAAAAAATCGCTCTTGGATCAAACTGAATTTTCTTTCCCATCAACGACATGTCCTGCATTTTAACGTGATTTTTATTGTTTATTTCTGAAAGTAAAAATTATTCTTATAGTTTTAGGGTGGCTGAGATCACAGACAGGGGGCTGGAGCCGCCCTAAAGAAGGTCTGGAACCGCCCCTGGCATGGCAACAAGCACCGAAATGTAGCAGCACACACAAACACACACAGGTGAGATCACCGGAATCTGAGTAAATGAATCCTTAACTTGAGGAAGTAGATATTGGAGCTCCGAAAGCGAGGAGAAAAGAAGAGAAGCCAATTGCTGGAAGACAAACGGGAGTCTGGAGCTTGAATGACTGCAGAGAAAATCACATTAGTACATATGAGACCAGACAAGAAGTGAGTGACTCAGAGTGGTATTTATAGTGTGTGATGATTGCTGAATGAGGAGCAGGTGGTGATGATTAGTATTCAGGTGGTGAGTGAGGGAAGGACCTGGTGACTCTGTGACATGCTCATACCCAGTATATTGAGAGATCCTACAAAGAACAAATCTGAAAGATTAGGGAGAAGTTATAGAGTGGAATAAATGGCTGGCAAAGAAACACCATGATGGTGCATTTGGCAGACTGATTCATGACATTTTAAGAAAGTAAAAATAGTGAATTTTAATCACTGTAAGACCACCGGATGGCAGTGTTATTATGGCAAAGATAAACTTTTGTTTTATATTTTAGTTTAATTTGTTTTTACAGTGTTATAAATGTAGATGTTATATATTGTTGGATCATTTGTTGACTAGATTTATTTTGTTTTCAGTCTTCAGTTTGAAATGTAGATTTTGCAAACACAAAAATCTTTTTTGTAGATTTTTGCACTTTTCGTGACTGCAATGAATTATTTACTTCTTTAAATTTGAGTTTTCTTCATTTGGTTGCTTTTGTTGATTTTATTTCCATGATCTTTGATTTTGTTCATTTGTTAATCTTTAAGAGTTTTATATGAGATATGAGAGGTTTATTTTTGAATTTTTATCTGAAATGTAAAGTTGTACAGTTTAATATATAAACAATAATATAAACTGATTATTAATAATGTATGTAAATGTAATTATTAAGCATTAACTAAGTATTTACTCATGTTTAACTAATGATTAATAGTCAATATGTTCTGATATTCAGCTGTTTGTTTAAACTCATTTTAGGCATCTTTATAGTGCAGATTCAAAATAACAAAGAATCATGAGAAATTAAATAAAAATGTAGAGAAACAATAAAACACACAGTTAATAATGTGAACAGAAACAAGCTCTAGATCATTAAACAATTAGCTTTATTACTTTTGTTTGTTACTTGAATAGTTATTTCTTTCAACAATAAATGGACTGAAATCATAAGAGACAGAAGATCCAACAAGGTTACACAGTGTATTTTATCACTAAATGTGTTCAGATGAATATACACACAATCAGACCCACTGTAATGTTTACTGCATACATGACTGTACACCATGAGTGATATTATACAGCTTAAATATAACACAACACACATGCAGGTAAAGATCAACTGATCACTTTATAAAATACAATATGGTGATTGTGTAAAATGTAAAATTATAAAGATGTTATATTTCTATTTGTAGTTATTTAAAATCTGTCTAAAATGTGAAGCCCATAGAATAAAACCCAGCAGTAAAAAGAGGAAGATTCCACAGGTGTAATGTAGAAGCAGGGTTAAATCTCTCTGTAGCAGCATGTATAGCTCTGTATAGCTCCTATTGAAGCTCCAAACACAACTCCGCCACCTCCAATAGCTGCAGCAATAAGCTAAGTAACTTTGTTTCTTTTGAAAAACTCTTTAAACCCTTCAGTTTCTCCCTTTTCATTTCTCATAATTCTTGCCGCTTCCTCATACATCTGATTGGAGTAACAGGTTCCTCCATTCTTCTCCAACATCCTATCTATCTTCTCTAGCAGCTCACTGACCTGTGATCTGTTTCTCGATGCTTTATTGTTGAAGATGTGATATCCACCTCCACACTGATTAATTACTGTGCTGAGAGATCTGTTCTCCTGAATCGCCTCATCCACAGATTTACCTTCTAACAGATCTCCATGGGTGAAGAGAATCATTGTGTATTTTTTTATCTCACTTCCGAAAATCTTCTCTACTTTCTGTAGAACATCTTCCTCCTGTTCAGTGAATCTCATATTAATGGGCAGGATGTAAAGGAAAGCATGAGGTCCAGGACTGGACAGGTAAATACTCCTCCCAATCTCCTCAGCTAACCTCTCACGGGATTGTGTTGTGTCGAATAACCCTGGTGTGTCGATCACAGACACGACCCTCCCTAAAACTACCTCCTGTTGTATTTCACTGGATAATGTCACTGAGGTAAAACAGTTTTATTTTATTATAAAATATGTAAAAAAAAATTTTTTGTTTTTGTTTTTTTTTGTATTTCCAGTATTCATCTCTTAGCCCTGACCTTCCTGATATTGTACACACATGAAACTGGTGATATTTAATCTGAAATGTAATGACAGTAAAATGTAAACAGGTGAAAATAAAATAAATTAGAAACTCTACTTTTTTTTAGATTGTAAACTCTACACACTCACCTGTTAGTGAAGTTTAAATCACTCAATGATGTGATGAGATGAAAATAAAAGCAAGACTGAGTGTCTGTATGTATTTATAAAGTGGATGTGGTTTGTGCTCCTCACTGCACTGCTCACACTCAGGTAAACGCCTGCTGAGACTCGTCTACAGATAAGAGTTAATACATGTCTAGTGTTGTTCATTCTTAGCCAGACATGAACAGTAATGTCATTTTACTTCAGTACAACTTTGACTTCATTACATTATCATAAAGGTTCCTGCTACTCATTACTTTAGAGAATGTGTTCATTTAGTTTCCTATAAAGTGCTAAGCCAAAGGCCATTTTATCACACAGGATAAAAACCAATCACAGAATACTGGAGCACTAATGGTACACTTACATTGTCAGTCACGTCCAACAGAATTTAGTGGTGGTTTTCACAATTCATGTGTCTGGTAGACGTAGTGATGTTATGTAGTGATTGTGATAGCTAAAGTTACAGCAGACACTGATTCCACACCACAGCACCTATAGATGTATCTTCAGTGTAAGTACAGCTACAGAAACTGTAGAAACCTCTTGCTAGGTCAGTGGATTCGTGTCAGGTCAGTCCCAATTAGACAGGGAAATATTTAACACTTCAGTCAATAGTGTGTAATAAAAATAAAATGAACCTAAATCATTATGAAATGTTACTATTAACGCGTGTGTTAAAATGTTTATTAAACTTAAGTAATGTCCTGTATTTTATAGAGGAAACATGCTGGTCATTTGAAGAAATAGACTGAACTTCAGTTGGCTTCAGAAGAAAAGCCGAAGCTGCAACAAATTACGAAGACACAAAGCATGTCTCTCAGAAGAGTGTTGACAACATTGATCAGCAATCTTTCCAATCACTTTCCAATCTTTCAGATCATCAAACAAATGTAAATATCAGTTAAAGATAACACAAGTAAACACAACATGCAGTTTCTAAATGAAGGTTTTTATTATTAAGTGAAAACTAAATCCAAACCTACATGGCCCTGTGTGAAATGTATACCAACAGTAAAACATGGTGGTGGTAGTGTGATGGACTGGGGCTGTTTTACTGCTATAGGACCTGGAAGGTTCACTGTGATAAACAGAACCATGAATTCTGCTGTCTACAAAAAATCCTGAAGGACAAAGTGCGGCCTTCTGTTTGTGACCTCAAGCTGAAGTGAACTTGGGTTCTGCAGCAGGACAACGATCCATAACACACCAGCAAGTCCACCTCTGAATGGCTGAAGAAAAACAAAATGAAGACTTTGGAGCAGCCGAGTCAAAGTCCTGACCTGAATCCTATTGAGATGCTGTGGCAGGACCATAAAAAGGTGGTTCAATCAATTCAACCCTCCAATGTGGCCGAATTACGACAATTCTGTAAAGAAGAGTGGACCAAAATTCCCCCACAGAGCTGTAACAGACTCACTGTAAGTTATCACTAACACTTTAATGCAGTTCTTGCTGCTAAGGGAGAACCAACCAGTTATTAGGTTTAGGGGGCAAATACTTTTTCACACAGGGCCATGTGGGTTTTTAATTTAGTTTCCCCTTAATAATAAAAACCTTCATTTAAAAACTGCATGTTGTGTTTACTTGTTATCTTTGGCTAATATTTAAATTTGTTTGATGATCTGAAACATTAAAGTGTGACAAATGTGCAAGCAAAAAAAAATCAGGAAGGGGGCCAAGACTTTTTCACACCACTGAAAATTAAAAGTTTTAGTAGTTTTTTGTTACAGGAGGTAGATAAGAATTTAACATAAACCTAAAACATCTTTATTAAAGTAAAATATATATATAAATAAAATATATATTCATATTGCATATTGTGACACTACCTTCTCCAGGG